>NC_051449.1:16494962-16614649 GCF_001649575.2 Kryptolebias marmoratus | reverse complement strand
GGGGGGGGAGACTGGGTTATTGTTATGCTAAAAAGAGCACCTGCAACAGGAGCCCGAAATTCAAATGTTTGCCAAAAAGCGGTTGCAGAGAAACAAATCGTGAGAGGGCAACAACAGCCCAACCTTCTGAAGCTGCCTCTTTTTGTGAGGAAAAACACCTACAATCTTAAAAATATCTTCCTGATTGTATGTTTAGTAGCACTTGTGTAAATTCATCTCTTTATGTTACAGCAACTGGAAGGTTTTAGTTAAAATGACGGTGTAATATCAGATTGGAAAATCCACAGATAATAGAGATGCTCTATCTGTGTATCTTGTTCGACAATGTCTCTAATAAATACAGAACAGACTAAAATGACATTCACTGAAGGACTGCATTTCACCCACCGACTTTCAAGCCAGAGTTTTAGACTGAGGTTGTCATATAATTAGAAGCACTCGGAAGCACAAACCTCCACCAAGGCCGTACGGATCAGCACCAAAATTTGATCAATTGTTTCTTGTGACAACCCATTTCCTGAAAATTTCATCAAAAATTGTTCATTACATTTTAAGTAATCTTGCAAAAAGTGGAAACAAACAAACCAATCAACATTCTTAAAAACACAACCTTCTCGGCAGAGGTAATAATGAGGAGTGACAGCTTTGTAGTCGTTTTGGTCAAACCTTGAAAATAACATGTAACACTACAAGATGTCACACGCGATAAATGACCCTCAGCTACTACCACATCAAATTTTACTTCCGTAGTTGTTGAATTAACTGAGTAATGATCATTTTTGTATTGGCTAATGACAAGTGACTGTGAAGGCCATCTCGAATTGGATATTGGATTGACTCCAAAAGTTAATCAGCAGTGGCACAGTGGTTATAGATGTTGCTTCCCAACTAGAAGGTAGCAGGATCACTTTCAGGATCACACCAAATCTGAGCACAATATCTGTAAAATTGGCTGAATTATAGATGTTTTAGTTTTTATTTTAATGTCAGCTTGCTGTGGTGGCCACCTTGCATGGGTTGGCTTCTAAAGTTACTTGAAGATGTACATCTAGTGATTATTTACTGAAGGTTTCATTAAAATCCATCTAGTGGTTCATGAGCTATTTCGCTAAAAGACAAATACACACACAGACACTGGCAAAAACATTATCATCCACTTTTCCCCCCTTTGGCGGCGGGCAGTAACCATGTCTCTGTCCTGTCCAGTGGTCCGTCTACATCCGAGCTGCAGTGCGCAAAGAGAAAGGTCTGCCCATCCTGGTGGAGCTACTGAGGATAGACAACGACCGGGTGGTTTGTGCCGTGGCCACCGCCTTGAGGAACATGGCGCTGGATATTAGGAACAAGGAGCTCATTGGTGAGTGTTTCACTCGCCGCAGACCCATACATCACACTCAATGCATGTATCGTTCCGAAAATTAAAAATGTACAAATGTACTCATGCAACAAAACAAAATCAAATACCTGTCAGCAGGACAGTTTTTTCTAGTTTTTGCAGGCATTGAAAAACTGAATTTGGTTGAATCACTTCAAGTCACATCAACAGTTTTTCTTGTTTTTTTTTATTCGAGTGGGGTAATGAGCTTAATTCTGCCCTAATTGAAAATTATTGCAATGAGGAGAATGCTCAGCAGTAAACTTCAGAGGAGCTGCTTAAATATAATTTGTGATGAGGATTTTTGCTTGCAGTCACTTTGCAAATTTAGTTAAAACTTAAAAAAAAAACAGTATTTGGAGTATTTGTCTTTGCATTTATGCAGATAGTTTCTTTCAGGCAACAGTTTGGCTCTGACTGATTGCTTCATAATTTTTTTTTTCTTCTTTTTCCTTCTGAGACTGAGTGATGTCTGTAATAAACTCTGCTTTTCTGCTGGTCTCCATGGCAACAGCCGCGTGCCTCTTCTATTTACTCTGTTTGGTGCTTTTGGCTTTGAGCTAAACTGTGTGATGTCTTAGTTTGTGGAAGCAGCCATCCATGTCCTTCGTGTATGGAGGCTGTAATGTCAAAGTTTTTTCTCTTTCTTTTTTTTATTATTATCATTGTGCTGCCCTGGCACATGCAGGCATGTTTTGAGAGAACATAATGTCCTGCCCTTAGCTTTGTGGCGGTCACAAAATGAAATAGGTTTAGCAGCACAGCAGCAGTATTGTCCAAAGAGCTCTCAGCAGCAAATACTAATACTGTTGTCCTCGACAGGTCTGCTGTAAGCCAGTTGTTGTTTTATTGCTCCACAGTAGGAAATTTGATTAAGAGCTTGAGTTTTACTGGCTGTAATTGCATGAATATTGAAAACAGAGCGGGCTGTAAGGTTTATACAACAACGGAGCACTCGTTCTGTTGAAGTAAGCTGTCAGCGAGTCATGATGGGCCCCACTCCGTCCTCGCCACCACCCCAGGGTGATGACCCAATCAGAATGAGAGCCACAGGGCTCAGTGCACAAGATTTCCTGACAGAGTTACCCGGGTGTCATGGGAAATGTAGTCAGTCTGTGTCAGATCACCATGAAGCCATGTCGCCATCAGTACAAGACAGCTATGCCGCCACAGATTGCCTTCTTCCTCAAAACAAACTTTTTAACTTTTTCTTTTAAGTTATTATTCATATTTTGTTGTTGTTTGCTTTTCTGTCTTGTGAGATTAAAAAAAAAATAGTTCAAATCTTTGTTTTGAGGTGCGTGCTACAATTTAAAATGTTCATTGGAGGTTGACCAAGATGATTTTTTCTAAAACAGATGCCCATCTTCAGAAATCAGGGCATTCAATGGCCAACATAGAACACATAAAATAGATTTTATTGGTCAATATGTATTTATTTTCCACTTGAAAAATATTTAGCACAATTGCTTAACTATAGGTTTCCTCCCATAAGCCAAAAAACACACATTTTAGGTCACTGGTAACTCTAAATTGTCACTAGCTATGAGTGAGAGTGTGAATGGTTGTCTGTCTTGTTTGGCTCTATATGGCCCTGTGATAGATTGACTGCTTGTCTAGGGTGTACCCTATTTCTTGCCCAGTGACCGCAGGAGATAGGTACAAGCTACTCTGCACGTAAAGAAAGTGAATGAACGGATGACTAACTTGAAGCTGGCTCAGAATGTGTGATTTTTGGGCACAGTAAGCGACTGGTACATGTCACACTGTGTGAACTAGAGAGTCTAAAATTTTGCCAGCAACTTGTGTCACACGGTGCAAAGATATAGTAGCTTGTGGACTAAAGTGAGCTGGTTGTAGTAGCTGCTGCACCTTTATTTTCATACTTGGAAACTGCTAATGCTAATGCACAGGTACAGGGCCTGCATGGTGATGCAGCTGGTTAACAATGTCAGAGGGATCTGGGTTTCACTCCTGGACCGGGAAGTTTCTGAGTGAACATTGCTGGTTCTGGGTTTTCTCTGGCTACTCTGGTTTTCTCCTACAGTCCTAAAACATGCATTTTACGTCAACTGTCACTAGACATGAGTGAGAGCCTCTCGCACAATGACAGCTGGAGATACGCACCAGTTACCCCCAAACTCTGAACAGGAATAAGTGGGTAAAAAGATGGATGGATGGATGGATGGATGGATGGATGGAGGGATGGATGTTCATACATCCACCAAACAAAATTGACCTGCTGATTAATCAGGCTGCCATCAAAACCCCTATTTAAAATAAAAAATCATTTTCACATTTATGACTAAGATTTTTTATTATATACTTTTTGTTGAAATAGCTTAAAGCAATTTATACCTCTGTATCAGTGAAGAAAGGAATTACAACTAAGTGATTTAAAAAACCACCCAGAGGTGTAAACATAAAGTAGATCTCAGCCATCCATGGGCCAACATTTCTCTAATCTATACCCATAAATCTTTATAAAAGTCATTCATATTACTTGTACTTATCTTTTCTGCAATTTCTCTAGAAGCCCAAAGATCTAGTTCAGTTATTCATTTGCAGCTTTAAATTTCTTTGCCTGTTGTCTTTGGATATGATATATTTATGCTTTTACAGAGCCTGAAATTATACAGCATTGCGTTTACTTTTTAAAAATATGCAAACAGGTGTTGGTTTTTAAATTATCATGCTAAACTTGAAGGCAAAGTCAGTAATTTACAATGAAACCAGAAACACTTTTCCTAAGTTTTAATTTGAAATTTAATTTTAAAATCTTAAAGTTTTTTTTTTTTTTTTTTTTTTTTCAGAAAAACCTGCACATATTTGATGGCTTTAGCCTTAGGTTATAATCATTTTGAGATAAACTTCAAAGTTCACCTTCATATTCATGTAAGTTTCATACTGAACCACTAATTACCAGCAGAACATGCAGATAAGTTTTTGAAAGAAGAAAAACTTTGGAGCAAATTATACTTCTTACAAGACTTGCTGCAGTCAGCAACAAACACTCATATTATCCTCTTTTTTTTCCTTTTTACCCTCCATTTCTTCACCCCACCTTCCCACTTTGTTAACCTCCATCATTACAGGTAAATACGCCATGAGGGACCTGGTGCACCGTTTACCCGGCGGCAGCAACAACAACAACACCAGCAGCGGGGGAGGGGGCACCACCAACAGCAGCCTGGTGGGGAAGACCATGTCGGATGACACCATCACGGCGATCTGCTGCGCGCTGCACGAGGTCATCACGAAGAACATGGAGAACACCAAGGCCCTGAGGGACGCCGGCGGCATCGAGAAGCTCATTGGCATCGCCCGCAGCAAGGGAGACAAGTAAGCAGAATGGGAATGTGTACTCAGGGTGAACAAAGATGAGGTGATACTGCTTAGTCGGCTACACCTTGAAATAAAGTCTTTTGGCAATTTTCTCAGCAAGCATCACCCTTTTATGACGTTTTAGAAAAAATACTAAAGTCTGCATGATTTCAGGACCTTGTTTTTAAAGACGCTTGCACAGTTTGTACAATTTAAAGCAAAGCAGTGTACAAAAGGAGGATCAGAAGTGATAAAGGGAATGTTTAATTTATCCACAGGAATGCGAAGCTTGAATGTTGAGTGGATGAACACATACCTCTGATTAACAAATCACACAATGTACAACTGGTCAAGAAATAATATAATCAGTATATTGGAAATTTTGATCAGTACATTTAGCCAAGCTTTGTTTAAGTCTAACTTTGATTCTCACTGATGGATCTATTATCGAACTGCCTGATCTTGTGCATACTGAGGGATTTAATGAGCTTTGTTTCCCCAAGAATCTGAAAGTCCTAAAAGGAGACACTAAACAGCTAAAAGAGAGATGGATGATACTACATAATTTGATCTTTAAGAGCTCTTGAATTGCCTAAATGAGACAATAAAAATCTCAAATGTGATGCAAAATTACCTCTGAGACCAAGTGATGCAAGATTTCTACAAAAGGATAAACGTTTTATAACTATGAAGTATAAATATGAGTTAACTATAGCGATGACAACACTGTGCTTAATATACCATAACTACAAAGATTTCAAACTGTTACACCGAGACTCACGATGGCAGAAACAAAAAGGCCATTTCTCACAGTTTGCCAGCTTAGTATCTCTGGCGTAATACACTATTCCAGAATCCCAAAGATTAACATTTACTGAAATGTCTCGGAGAAACAAAATTTAATTTCCCAAATGAGGGTAAGGCCATATGAGCCAATTAAACTCAGATCCATTAGTCAGTCAAATCAAAACCTGGAGGAAGCAGAGTCAAATATTGGCCAATTAATCAATCAGGGAAACAATTTTGCATTTTGGCATTAGTTCAATTTACGCCCCTTGATGGAGAAGATGAATACTCACTTTCGAACGCTGCTTCTTTTGTTTCAAGGTGCAGCGAGCTGACGGAGCGTTTCTCTGTGGGTTTGCATCGTGATAGTCCGTGAAACTTTACACTGCGTGTGTTTGTCCTCTGCTGAATTCCCAGACATAGTCCCAAAGTGGTGAAAGCAGCATCTCAAGTCCTGAACAGCATGTGGCAGTACAGAGACCTGCGCAGCCTTTACAAAAAGGTACTCTGGGTGTATACACTTAAAATGTCTGTCATTGAGGTGCTTTTCACAATTAATACCAACAGAGTGCTAATAAGGGCATGTAAATCGAGCATTGTCCCCATCGCTCATCTTTTCTCGTCTACTCTCAGGACGGTTACTCTCAGTACCACTTTGTTGGCTCCTCCTCCACGATAGAGCGAGACAGGCAGCGACCTTATTCTTCCTCTCGCACTCCCTCCATTTCTCCGGTACGGACCTCCCCCAACACTCGATCAGGTGAGTCCACGCCTCCCCACCTCCTTTTCTCCTGTCTCCCCATCAACGCCCCCCTCCCCCCTCCCCTTTCCACCCGTAGAGTCCAGTCAAACGAGTGCCACTCCTTCAGGCTTTAACCTGAAGCTTTAGCCTTAACACCACAACGACTACTGACAGATTACTCCTCTGTCAGGTGAAATCCTTGCTCCGCACTCATTAAGAAAGTTTCCCGCCCTCGCGTTGTCAGAGCTGGACTTTGAATAATATGACTTTCAGGCGCCTCAATGCTTCTGAGCTGATAAAACTGCTTACCAACTGTAGAGCCAATTCAAATCAATTTTGAAATGATTTTAGCTGGGGTTTTATTGTCCCACCGACATTTAAAATCAATCCTCGTGCCTTTATTTCTGAGCCTGTCAACTAAGAAAATGGCAAGATGAGAGATTCAGTGATGTAGAAACTAATTTTACGGGCCTTTTTTATTATTATTATTTTGGTTCTGCGTTTACAAGTTGGCACAGATGGTCCATCGAGCTCATATAGATAAATGTTCTGTTGTGTGATACAGCCTCAGAAATGAGTGCCTTTCAACAGCAGCTACTGACAAACAACAATTAGCTGATATTACGATAGAGTGGTGATATTATTGCGGGACGGTTCTGAGCATATGGATCAATGGTAACTGCGTTATAACACACAGAAGAGACACAAAGAGGCGGACGTGACCACATCGACTTGCCGCTTTATGTGAAAACATTCAAGAATCAGATTTTTCTCATCATCAGACCTAACTTATTGTTTTTTTTCCACTCATTGTTCCACCTCTCCTGGTGCAGCCGAGCATTTTATTTTGAAAAAGCAGAAGGGATGACTCAGTATTTACATCCTCGAAACCACCCGGTAGTCCAAAAAGGCAAAAAAGAGTCGCTCAAAATGGCTCTCCCCCACCGAGTCAATAAAAAAAAAACCACACCGGTCCTCCTGTTTTAGTGGAAATGTTATTTGCAGT
Organism: Kryptolebias marmoratus; assembly: GCF_001649575.2. NCBI lineage: Eukaryota > Metazoa > Chordata > Actinopteri > Cyprinodontiformes > Rivulidae > Kryptolebias > Kryptolebias marmoratus. Next base: position 16,607,416 of record NC_051449.1, on the reverse strand, counting down.
AAAGTCTCAGTGTGCTGCGCTTTAGTTGAGAGTGAAAACAACAGCTCAGACATGCAGACAGGTACAACTTCACCTGACCTTTTTTTTTGTTGTGAAAAGATTTCAGAATGATGTAAATACTTGTTCTTCCCCCTCATGTGTGATAATAAAATGTGAATGGAGTCAAAGGTAAAGATATTTCCTGTGTGTGTGTTTGTGTGTAGCGAGCGCTCCTGCATCCCCCAGAGAGATGATGGCGTTGAAGGAGAGAAAGGCAGACTATGAGTCGACTGCCAATGCCAGTTTCCATGGCAACAAGGGCGAGCACACATCCCGGAAGGACGCCATGGCGGGTAAGATTTCCATCTTTGGTGTCTGTCACAAAGACACGCTCTCGCAGGGGTGGCTGTGTTCAGACGAGGTGAAGGCTCTAAAAAAAAAAAAAAAAAATAGAAAAATAAAAACTTTTACAGATTTTTGGAGAAAATTTGAAGAATTTGTTTTCATATCTGTCGAGTAAATGAAACAGTCTTTTGAACTCACTTAATTAAACTTGATTCCCCATTTGTTAAGCTAAACCAAGATTAAAAAAAAAAACAACTGAACATGTTCATTTGTAAGTTAACTCTCCTGTCTTAACATTTAGTGGTTACATTTTAAATAAATAAGTGAAAAATACCTCATATCCTGCCCAGTCTGTGGGACAGCCTTGCACAGTTAAACAGCTCATACTACATCAGCTTGTGCTTTAGTTGCTGTAGAGCAATAATTCCTCTTTACTGTCTCTGCAGGTCAAATCACCAGTGGGTCTTCAACGCTACACCGAGGAGCGTATGTGTCTCCCACTGACGATCTAAAATATAATCAGGTAGGACAGCTGTTTTCATTCTCGAATCATTGTTTAAAACTGCACGTGAGGGACTGCACCAACTTTCATCTTGAAGCAATGTTCCTCCGACATCTTCTATTTGCTGATGGAATTTAGAGAAAATTTCAATTGGCAGACAAAAAAGCCATTAAGCATGCGTTGAGACCTTAAAGGAGGTGTCCATGAATGAATGCCAACTAATCTCAGTGAGCTGAAGCACCTTTTGAAAATGGAATAGGCTGAAAGGATCCTACTACGAAAAACAAAGACACCCTACTGAAGAAAATTACATGAAATTGTTGCTTTGAGAGGTGGTTCTAGAAGTCATGGAATCCACTTTATATGAGGTTGTACTTACCTAATTTTAAACTCTTTTTTTTTAACATCCTGATAATAAAACCTTAGCATGAAAAGAATGTGTACCTACTTTCACTGATTCCATGCAGAATTTTAGTCTGGGTTTTCCATTAATACTGTCATTGGGTGCTATTACTGAAATATCATTGGCGGCAGACATCTACGATAAGGATAGTCTAGTCATTTTTGAAGCGATGTCCTGTCAAATAGTTATCAGTAGTCAGGACCTTATCAGCCGTGATGTTATTCAGAAAGCATGGAGTATGGAGCAAAAGGCAAACGTTTTTACCCAGGCTAGGTTAATGGCCAGCCAAATTTCTAAAATGTTTTTCATGCTTATATGTCACTTTTGCGTGACACAGTTTGTTTAGTTTGTCACTGTTTTCCCAACCTAATAACGTCCATGTTACCATGCAAATGCATGTGTGCTCTGAGCGTAGATAAACGGTGGTGCTGAGGCTGCGAATGTATCAGCCGGCCTGATCGGCACGTCTAGTCAGCGGTCCATGTTCAGGACACATAGCCATTAGACTAGTTTGGATGAAGACTTTTGCCTCCTGCTCAATACTCCGTGTTTTATGACTGAAGTCACAGCTGATAAAGTTAACTATTTGTTAACTCTCTGACATAGCATCACTTCAAAAATGAGAAGCCTTTAATGTCTTTAGAAAGCACAGTGGTATTTGTTGGGCTGCACGTGTCTGGAAACCTTTGGTTTCTTTGGGTTTTACTCCCGTGCTGTAGGTTCTCAGGTAATTTCCCAAGATCAGCCCCCGTGTTAATCCACAGCGGAGTCATCTGCAGCCGCCAGCTGATCAACAGCGTTCGTAACGCCTTTGCTCCTTTTTCAGGTCTCTTCTCAAGGCTTGCCGTCAGAGCCCTACCCTCCATTCCAAAACCCTCCCCCACCCGACAACGGCAACTACGAGGACCAGGCCTTCTACGAGAACCAGGTTCATGTGGGAGGTCGGCCCCCACAGGGTGAACTCAATATGCACCTGCAGGGCCTCAAGTCCACTGGGAACTATGTAGACTTCTACTCAGCCTCACGGCCTTACAGTGAGCTGAACTACGAGACCAGCCACTACCCAGCCTCACCAGACTCCTGGGTCTGAAGGGACACATGAGTGGAGGAGGAGGAGGAGGAGAAGGAGGGGGAGCAGGACAGGATGAACGATGGAGTTTGAAACAGAGAAGAGGTGTAATGGTTGAATGAGAGCTGAGAGGACAGTTTCTCTCCCTCCTCATCCTCCCCCCTGTAGTTACTGAGTAGCATTTTAGATAGGGACGAAGTAGGGGGGCGGGGGAGGATGGAGCACAAGTAAAGGGAGCATGGGGACAGGACATTACGCTCCTCTCAGAGACATCTGAGGAAGGTGCGAGAGATGGGGGCAACAAACGGAGCAGAAGCAACCGGAGAGCAGCCACGCATGTGCATGCACACCACCAACCGATCTGACAGACACATTTTGTTTCTGTGTTTACGTTCGAGATCAGAACGCGGTTAGAGAAAGGCAGAAAGACTCCAGGGCCTCGGAAGGCTTTTTGGAAACAGAATGTAAAGAGGGGGGCGGGTGTGACGAGGAGAGTCGGAACGCCGAGGAGAAGCTTGGTGGCACGAACAAGTTCAGAATCTAAGGGAAGGATGAAAGACAAGCGCGGATCGGTGGACTCCGACGGGAGGTTGTACAAAGCAAAACAAAACAAAACAAAAAAAAAATAAAATAAAAGGGGGAATGTGTCAGAGATGCCTGGTTGAAACCTGTAAATATGTGGTATAGCAACATGGCTTGTAGTAACGTGAAGCACAAGAAGCAGAGCTGTAAGACATGCAGTACATCACCCGACCCTTTGGTTTCTCTTCATGGCTTCAGCACGACGTTTCCTCCTCTGGACAGAGAACTGTTGATCATTTGTAACACTTTTGTTTTGTTTGTTTTTTTCCTCTTTCTTTGGTTGTGTTTTTACTTTTTTAAAATTCTGGTTGTATAGTATTTGATGTACATTTACAGAGATGCATTGTGTATGGTACATTGCACTATTTTCTGTGTCATGTTTGGCCTTTTGCCTCACCTCCTTACGTGACATCTCACACAGTAACTGCTCTCGAAGCTCACATCACACGTCGTGTCACTAATGTGAAACACTGGATATGAATTGCCGGGTCACGGTGCTCCTTTCACTGCTAGTAGATGGTACGGCTAAGACGAAGCTTAAAAAACACATGAGCAGCACTCTGCTCTGCTTGCTTTACTTTTTTAGGCTTGCTTATGTGTTTTGGCACCGAGCTTTTTCTTATAAACGTCACAGATCTTCTCTCCTTCTGTTCAGGGGTAGCCCTTCCTTCGAGTGACCTGTCCCTCATTGTGTACATAACCGTGCCAAACAAGCGTTTCTTCCCCTCGGCCGAGGAGGGGAATGTTAAGGGTGCGTTTAAAGGGTCCAAGTTGAGCTGACGGTTTTCAGCTGAACATCCTCGCGCTTCAAACGACGCCAGTTTGTACATGCTTTGGTTTTTCTAAACTGTGTTTTACTGAAAACTTGTCTAACTGCACCAACATTAGGATTAAAACATAATAAATGAACAAAAATAACTAAATAAAAACACGAGAAAGTATCTCTGAGGGACGATAAGATCGGGCGAAGCATCACAAATGTACAAAATTAGTAGATTTCTGTGTTGTAAAATAATCAATGTTTGAAGTACAAAACAAAAAAAAATCTTTTTCAGACAGATGGGTGGCAATCCTAACTTCATGGTAGGCAAATCTGTTAATAGAGTACGGATATATATTATATAAATATAAATATATTCTTTTTATGTGCAGATGTGGATGTCACTAATAGCAGCAACATTATGGGGAAAAAAAAACTTGTAAAGAAAAAAAAAAAACAGCTACATGTAGGCATTTTGTTCACATCTTTTCATTTCTTTTTTTTTTTTCTGGTCAACACACTGAATTGTCAACTTTGTGTAGTAATGTTGTTGCTCTGTGGAGTAGAGTAGACCGGGGCCCAGGGATCCACGTTGACACCAAATCAGTCCAAAACAAGGTGCTACATCCATGAGAAGTATTACCAACACGCCTGTATTCCAACTAAAGTGTTTGCGCCAACACCTTTCTGGTGCATTGAAAAGTTTTAAAAAATGATCCTGTGCGAGTTTTAGCCACTTTGTGATGAATCGAGCTCGTCATTGTATCCGAACAGCAAAACTCGCACCCACAAATGCATGAGGATTTTATCCATTAAGACCCAATCGTAGCGGCTGACAACAGACCCTGGCCCTCCTTTACCCACTGCTGTTTTTAGAGGTCATCTTCCAGTGCTTGAGGAGCGACTCGTGATGCAATCGATTCCCACAAACACACACTGGGTTTTAAAACAAAGTTTAAAAAGGAAAAAAAAAAAATCATACAGATGTACTGTGTTTGTTAGTAAGCATCTGGAAACTGACAACGTTCTGTTTGTCTTTGTGATCCTTAGGCAGAAAACCTGATTATAAGACCTGTATGGAGATAATAACGTCGGTGACCTTTATTTTTTCTTTTTTTCTTTTTTTTTTCTGTTGCTAGACCAAATGTGTTTTAAAAAGGCAATTGTGAATCTTTCTATTGCCTCAAACAGATTGCAACTGCTCCAAAAAATATAAACGGACCATTGAAGAACCTCTGATTTCTTGAGTTGTTTTATTAAAAAACAAAAAAAAAAGATTGTTTGTTGATGAATTTGAAATCCTACTTAATGAGTGACCTAACATTCATTTCAGGCCAGATTTTTAGAATAAAATCATCTTATGTTGAGAAATTTTGGTCAAAAGACCCTCGATTTCTTATGATTTTTTAATATCCCTGCTCAAAGTGCTCAAAGTATGTGTTCGTAATGACTGTCAGCTACCACCACACCAAATGTTAGCTCAATAACTGGAAAATTAACTGAGCTTTAGCCATTTTTTGTGCTGGCTAACTTTGATTAGCTGTGGTGGCCATCTTAAATTGAACAGACTCCAGAAGTTAATCAGTTGTGGATGTACAGCCAATAACTGCGTTCTGATAGTTTCGTTGAAATCTGTCCGGTGTTTTATGAGATATTTTAATAACAGACAAACAGGCTTGACTTCAGCAGTTAATGCCAAAGTTTTACGCACAGATGCTGTGCTCAAGATATGTGATAGGGACAATGGTCAGCTACTACCACACCAAGTTTTAACTCAATATCAGTGGAACAGGCCAAGTTATAGTCAATTTTGTGGCTGTGGCAGCCATCTTTAATTGGGTTCATTCCAAAAGATAATCCGTTTTAGAGGCACATCCATTGCTTTTTTTCTGAAGGTTTCAACTAAATATATCCTGTGGTTCAGGAGATATGTTGCTAACAAACAAAAAGAGTTTATTCCAACAGTTAATGGCAAAGTTATCAACTTAGATCTTGTGCTATCACTTCGCCCCGAGAGTATAAGTTGGGGCTACTATCATGCTAAATTGTATCTTAATATCTGCTAAATTGATTGTGTTACAGTTATTTTTGCAGTTTCTAAGACTGCTTTGCTCTGGTGGTCATCTTGAAGTGGGTTAACTCCAAAAGTTATTCAGTACAGATGTTGATCTGGGCGATAAACATTTGACCAAACACAGCTTACAGGCTGTTCCCGTCCTTTTTTTTTTCTTTTTGTTGTTGTGCTTCGGCTCAACGCCTGCCAGTAACCATGACAACTGTGGATGTGGCAGTGATTGACAGCAGTTAAAAACTCCTCCCGGCTGTTATTGATTGTTTTCACTCAGGCACAGTCTGTTTCATGGCGCTGACAGGGCACGGTGACAGTTTCATTAAACAGGTCAAAGAGTCATCTGGATTTCAATTTAGTTTCATAGGGATTGAACCAAACAGCGTCCAGAAAGAGCTGAACCCACTGTAAAACTGAAACTGTCACAAACCAGTTTGTTTAATCACAGATTTCTACACCTGTCTTCCAATCAGCAAACTGCATGCCAACCTGCAGAATGGAGAGCATCTTTGAGATCTGGTGGTACAGCTGGCACAAACGTGCAGCTAAATGAAATCTGGAGGAAAACGGTGCAAAATTACACGGAACAGAATCTGTAAGGAATGCTTCTTAAAACAAATGGAATCCATAAAACCAAACCCTGACCTGCACGACAGAAAGAGACGGTCCTACTAATTATCCTCGCGTTGTTCCTAAAACAGGGTTCAGGGAGAGTATGTTTTGGAAAGGCAAAAAAATAGGTGGAAAGAAAATATAGGTGGATATTAATACCTTTTGCATTAAAATAATTTTTACAGCTTTCCATTTCTGCAGGCTAGGCTTAACGGGATAGTTCAGATCTTTTGAAGTGGGGTTCTGTGGAAAGGTTATTAACATTTAAGGTATTACCTGTTGCAGGTAGCTCTCTGAATGACCTCAGTTCATATAAAACGAGTAAGCTAAGGGCTAATGATGAGCTGAAAACTCCCAATTAAAAGGTTTCATAGCAGATCGTGCAAATGCTGTTTTAGAAACTTTGACATCATTGTCAGTTTTGCGACACGTGGTTGTTTGCGTGGAATTCCATAGTTATTTACAAGTCCTAGCCGCCATCCAGCGCAGTCTGGAGCACTTTCTGCAGGAATATCATATTTCCATGTATAATAAGCATGTACTGTGAAATCGGTGGTAGTGGGAAGGTTTATAAAAACATCTGTTTGCATGAACTGCTATAATATTATTCGAGATTGGAGTTGTTTTGAGACAGCATCACGACACCACAACTACCCACTACAAACGATCCGAACCATCTCTTTAAAGCAAAGCAGTGGCAGTGGTTTTGGTCTTAAGGTCTAACTGAGTCTGAACACAAGGAGTCTCTGTCTATTGCTTTTTTTTTTAATGCTTTTGCAGCAACTCGAAACGTGCAACCATTTGCAAGAGCAGTAACTAATGTAAGTTTAGATGAAAATACTGTGTTGTAAAATACCTAAGCCTCGGCTTTGAAGAAAAAGGAAGCTCCTGAACTCTTGTGGGGTAATTTATAATGTTGGGATGTGTGCGTCAATGCAGGGAGATGGTGTGCAGCGTTTTATCTCAGCACCACAGGCACCTGCAGACTGTTGACCTTTGAAGGGTCATGAGTGCTCTCTGGTGGTCACAGGGGAAACTGCACAACAGGTCAGGATGGCAGCCATTTTAGTCTTGGAGGTCTACATTCTGCACGACTCCTCGCAGATGGATCAACCCACTGCGGGATCTCACTGTATCTGGCTCAAGTCTTCTGTTTCTGGCACACATATAAGAGCTGGAGTGCGGTGCAAAGCATGACAGGAACATCTGTCAGCTCTTCAAACACACACATGCATCTTTTTCTCATGTCAGGTGAACAGCACGCTTAAGACTCTGTCTGCTGGGTCTGCATGGTTAACTAACAGCCGGACAGCTTGCAGCAGGGTTTTTTCTGAGGATTCTACAAGAGAAACTTCTAAAAAAGACTCACAAAATGATCTCTGTAGTCTATTTATTGCTTAAAAATACATCCAGAATTTCACAAACTTTGATGAATTGCTTTAGTGACATGGTTTATCACAGCCAGCAATAATTCTGTTGATTTCCACATACAATAAAAAAGCACAGACATGACACCGGTCAATATTACCCAAAGCAAAAACATCCTGCTACAAGCTTCTCTCCCGTTAAAAAACAACAACAACAAAAAAAAAAACAATAATGTGGATCACTTTAAGAGGCAAGCCTTTCACTGTAGCCTCATTTTTAAGATCTGCTGTTGAAAACATACTTTAGGTTTTTTGGTTTTTAGATATATCAAAGTTAGCTTTTATTGAGTGACACACAAAGGTAAAAAATGTCATCATCCAAGTATAAATGACAGTGTTTCCATCATAAGGCAAGGGACGCTGAAGTGAGTAGTTACAAAATGAGTTTGGCATGTAGATTTGGCTTCTTTTTTGAGTGTTTCTGTGGAAATAGTTGTGTAATTGGTTCAAATTTGAGCCATTATTGTGTTTAAATCCTGCTCAAATGTTGCTTCTGGGTCCTGACAAGACATCTGTCAGTCTCCGGAGCTAAATCTTGCTGTTTGGTACATAATGTTCAGTCTTTTGGCAGAGGAGAGACCTTTTAGGAGAGTCCTACAGTTTACTGTGGCTCAGTCCCGATTTAAGACAAACCTGTTCAAATGTGGGAAAAAAGAAGAAGAAGAAGAAAAGGAAAGGAAAGACCAGGTACGGTAATTGATAATCAGTCAAGTGGTGCAGAAAATGCCATTTTACTGTTGACAAATTAAATATTAGAAAAGCGGTTTAAATTTTAGACATTATGCATTAGCTTGTGTAACCTAAACCCATACTCCACAACATAAAAGACAAAACATATACAGAAGATGGATGGATGGATAGTAGGTCTATAACTCAAGATTCTCATTAATTTCCCACTATATTTGTGGAAAAATGCATTTTAGTAGAACAACAAATGAACAGATCACCAACATAAAAGAGTTCCTGCTTTTCTTATGATAAAATTTTAAGTAAAAAAATGTATATTTATAGATTCTGCCTTTTTGATGGTAATGAAAGGTAAAGTTGTCATGTTCTATAGATGTATACTCAGGACATGTTAAGAAAAAGCAGGACATTTATTATGTCTACAGATTTTTCAACGTAATATATAAAATTTTGGCTGCAAGTCTCAGTACTTTCCACTAGAGGGCACTAAGGGTTATGTTTCAAAAGACTGTTCATTATTTGAAGTAACCACCCTGACATAAAATATTGGTTTGTGCATTTGTTTTCTAAAACTTTAAATACTTTGGCTTCACTATGTTTTGTAGAAGAAGAGAGTATGGTTTTTTGACAAGATGGCTGGTCTCTATTTTAAACTACTTGCACTGCTAGCACAAGCTAGCTTGGTTCAAGCGTGGTTTCAACCCTAAGTCATGTTCAATGGGATGTCTCCTACACTGTTGAAAACACAATTGAAAAAAAAGACAGTTTTGATCTGCATCTATTAAATGTTAAAACTCTTCTGTGCAAACCTGTAGCGTGACCTAAAACCTGATATTCATCCTGAAGTGTCATATTTTAGAATTTTCACTGCTACTTTTATTGTGTTAAGCCCTTTCTATATATGTATATATATATATTTTTTTCATTTCTGTCATTTTAGTGCAAGTGTAAAGTATGGATAGTATCAGAGAGGAACGACTAATGAAAGCCATCATACCACGGCACTCGCTGTTCCTGGGAAACATACAGTACCGACAGTGGAATATGTCACGATGGGGTGAGAAGTTAGGATGTCAGAGTGAAGAACTAAGCTGTTTATTTTTGGCTCTGCCTTTCAGCTTCTCCACAAAGCTCTAACAAAGCCTGTGTGAGCTGGCTCCTCAGCTCAGCTGTCAAATACTCCATGAGCCCGTTTGTTCCTCAAAGATAACCTGTTGTACGCCGCATCAGTGCTGAATGACTTTTTGACTTCCTCCTGCGCGCTCTGTGGTCCTGCCTTGCTTTCATAGCCAGCAAGTAATCTTTGTTTGGCTGTGTCAGTACTCCTCGTAACCAAGCCAAGTGCTGCCGTCTGCTCTAAAACGTATTATTGCATATAATAAAAGCTACGGAGATGAATAAAAAAAACATCCACGTCCTTATTTAACGACAGTACGCCAAACGTAGATTTTTGTTCTGTGCTTCTGTAACTCTCCCTCTTCTCAAATTCCACCTCATATCATATGGAGAGGGTGTGAATTCAAGTAGAAACAAGGCAACAAGTCCACCAGTGTCAACAAAACCACGGAGCAGAAAACAAAACGCTTGCAGTTCAGTTCACATTAACAGTTCAGGTTTTCTAAGGCTGCAGCACTGTGCTCTGTGACAGCTCTGTCACAAAAAAACACTTTCAAGCTCTATCGGGGGGATGCACATAGTCACATCCTGCTGTGACGGTTTATTTTATCCTTCACCTCCCTCTTCTCAGAGAAAACAGTCTTTGCCTTTGCTCCGCCTGCCTCTTTTCTATTGATTTCATCTTGTAGTTCCATTTGGGGATCTGGAGTTGGTTCTGGTTATTGTTCCTCGCGTTTAGGTTTTCGGGTATGAAGCTCTGAGGTGGGGCCTTGCAGAGCATGACCTTCGGCACCACCATGCCTGGCCGCACGCTGCTTCGCCGCAGCATGTTGAGCGGCAGCAGGCTGGCTCGCCTCAGGGCCACCGTGGACGCCGCGGCTACGTCCCTGAGTATCTGAGGCTGCAGGCTTGCCCGGCGATCCTTCGCTTTGGGGATGAGCAGCACCCGCGAGTTCTGGAAAAATCGTTTGTAGTTGTTGAGTCTGTCGGGACCCAGGCGCTTCAGCTCTGCCACTCGCTGCCTCCTCAGGATCTCCTGCACGGCTTGACGCCGCTTTCCGAGGCACGGCGGGCTGCCTGGACAGACCGTGTGGCAGGCTGTGGCGATGAATGGACTTGAGATACCCGTGGTTACCTGAACCATGTGGTCCAAAACGCCATCATCCACAGGTTTTATCTTGTTGCTGATGCAAAACCTGTAAGGGCAGCAAGAAAGTAGGTTGCTTAGGCGCCCCCAGCAGGTCTTTGGCCTTTGGGCCTCGGACACCAGCTCCTGCAGAGGAACATGTTTAAATGAGCATTTGGTGATAAATACAACCTTATGCCTGAAGTAAAAAGTGTAGTATTAACCTCTAACAGGGGCCACTCTAGAGAGAAGGAGTCACAGAACTGCTCAGCACAGGGCCTCGACATCAGCTGAAGTATCAGGTTGGCTGTCCCGTATCGCCCGGTGAAAAGAGCCCACTCCCTGGGTGTCATACGGCGGCCATAGTCCCGGGCCTGAATATCCCCTCCTGCAAACACAAAGACATATTTACGTGGTCTAATGTGGAGGGAAGTTGCATTCAAGCGCTGATGTGGCTGACTTAATGTGAGACTTGATGGGTTTCAAAAGTCTTCAAAGGTAAAAGTATTCTCCACAACTTTGTCTCTGGAGAGTTCCTTAGTCTCTGTGATGTCTCTGTAGCTCTTACTATTTACAGGTGCTGATTCTGATTCTGGGGGATGTCAGTCCAGATGTACATCATTTGACAGTCAAATGGCTCACAGGTGGATCTAACTTAACTAATTATATGGCTTCTAAAGGTGATGGTTGGGGGCTTCAAAGCATGACAGAGCACAGCATTTTTCAGCTTTACATTTTTTAGGATTATTTAAGACAACTTTTTTCTATTTAATTGTATTAATTCAGAGTCGTGGAAAATAAAAAAAAATCCACTTAAATTCCAAGTTTTAGGGCAACAAAACAGAGAAAACACAATTAACATATCTGTATTTGTGCTGTTTTCATGCGTGAAGCAGTACTCTCCACTCAGATGCAGGACTTTGTGTTTGCTGTCACACCCCATCCGCTCTGTCAGGAGTCCCCCTTTAATGTAAACGTGTTGGACTGTAACACGTTAACTCGTACACACCTGCCAGCATGAGGGCTCTCACACACTCAAGCCTGCCCTGCATGGCGGCCTTCATCAGAGCGGTAAAGCCATGACAGTTCCTCCTCTCAATGTCCAAACCTGGGAAGTAGTTCAGCAGGTAGCTGGAAATAATCGAATGGCCTACAGACCGAAGAGAAACACAGGTGGCCCATGAACTACAGTATGAGTAAATTAAGTAAGTAAATAAGCTTTACATACACAAAGACATTAAATCACACCTTTACTGTTCTTATTGTACTCATTAAATACAACGAAATGTTAAACGCAATGTGAATGTTGAGTGCTGAATGACTGATGAAATTGGCTGAGGAAACTAAAACTGAATTGTTTAAGTTAAAACAAGTAGAGCTAAAACCAGAACATAAGCTAAAAGGTAAAATTAGTTAAATGGAACTCAAAAGCTAAAATCAGAAAAACAAAAGCTAATAGCCAATACCAGCAAAACCGTAACTGAAAACTACAATTAAAAGAATAGCAGGTACAAGGTAATATTACCAAGACAGTAGCTATCAGCTAAAAAAATAAAGCAAGTATGCTGAAACACATATCTAAGAGCACAAACCTTTCCAATAAGGTGAGCTCTCTATAGAGTTCAATAAAAAAACTGTTATGTCAAAAGGTGTAACAGTTACAAAAGCTAAAATTCATAGCCCTAATGTCCTGAATGAGCTGAAACTATGGAAGGAACTATAAACAGGAAAACAATTTTAAAAAATGCGAACCGTCATACAATTTTATATATTGTGACATATTTAAAAAAAATGTTAGCTCTTAAAATTTGGTAAGTACCACCTTGGATGCGTAAGATGCATGTTCCATTATGCCATTACTTATTAAACAAAACCTAAGCCACAGAGTGAAAGATGTGTGTGAAAAAGACAAAACAAATTAACTTCCCAAATCAGCAGCTTGTGCAACCAGCTTTAGCAGTAATAACCTGCTAATAATCATCCTGTGTGACCTTATCAGGGGTTGACATTGTCAGAGGCATTTTGTCGCACCCTCTCTACAACTTTGCATCAGTTCATTAAGGTTTGTCGACACTCATTTCTGGTCAGCTCTTTGAAAGTCCAGCCACAGCTTGTATTTGGGTTTGAGTTATGGACTTTGACAATGCCATTCCAGCTCTGATGCGTTTCTTTTTCAGCCATTCTGTTGCAGATGTGCTGCTGTGTCTGGGATCATTGTCCTGCTGAAAGACTCGTTTTCAGCCAAGGTTTAGCGGCTGATCAGCTGGCATGAAGGAAGTGTATGGAGTCTTTTGTAAAGAGGAAGAAGCATCAAATAGTATGTAAAACTTTGATTTTTATGTGAACGCAAGGCAGCGCATAATGTCAGAAAACCTGGATTTGAAGAACATCTCCCCTAATCACAACCCACCATTGTCCTTGACTGAATAGTTTATTTTGTTGAGTCACCACATAAGCAAAGCCTACAGTATATGTGTTGAACTGGCTTTACAACAAAGTCCTCGTGACTTTTTCGCTGCAAAACAACCAACTGTTTGCTTCACAGCTGTTATGAGCTGTTTGTGCTGATATGCTGTGTTTGGTTTTGTGGAAACCACATATTATGACCAAACATTGCTTTGGCCTTGTGTGCTTCAAGGCCGTTATGCCAGAAGTCTTGTGGTTTTAAATACTGCAAGTCATGCTGTTATGTTCTTTTTAAATGGTAAATGGTCTGTACTTACATAGCGCCTTTCTAGCCAATCAGGCTATTCAAAATGCTTCACAACACAATCTGTGCCCTCATTTCCCCATCTACACACACATTCATACAGCACTGAATCTCTGCAAAGCAAATCTGAATAAATCATTCTATGGAGGCTAATCAGTGCTTTAAACTCCATTTATTCACTGATGGGGCACACATCGGTGGCAGTGAGGGGGTTCAGTGTCGTGCCAGGAATTGAACCTCCAACTCTCTCATTGGCGGACAACTGCTCTAACCACTGATCCACAGCCACCCAACATATGCTTCCCCATGGGGAGCATATATCATTATCGCCCGCTATCGACAGGAGAAAGGCTGGTGATGTTTTTTGCCAGAGTCTGTGTGCCTGTTTCTCTCTATCTAGCCTTAACTCAGTCGGTTTTACTGATACTGAGCTAAAGTTTAACGTGGCATTAGCTGAGAGTCATTCACAACACATACTCAGAGTGCAGGAGATCGTGCATTACGTTATATGTGACCAAAATGCCTATAACACTGCTGTAAAGTCTGAAACAGTGTCAAATGGTTAGATGCTTTTGTCAACCGTAAACAGTCTAACTGATATTTATTTTTGGCTCAGTGCATCTTCTTTTGATTTTCTATGTTGATTTTTGAATATGCACTAATATATAGGCCATAATAATAAAACTAATGGCAATGGAAGCGATTATCATTGATTATATGGTTGTAATGTCGTAGTCCAAGCATTTATATGAACACTGATTTGAGGTGCACTGCAGACCTAAACATTTTTAAAGATCAGGAATAGCAGGAATGCAGAATGTCTGTTCCTGAACCCCTAAACACATGTGTGGTTCAGGGCCACGGAGACTCAGTGTTGATCACCTGACACCCCTGAGGTATTTTTTTTATGAAAGGAGATCAATACTTCTTTTAATGAAGCAGAAAATGAAAAGCAAGTCTGGAGCCATTTATCACAGCACATAGAGAGCCATTCATCATCATTAGGTGATGAGAGGCCCGGGCGCCACGTCTGATACATGTGGCTGAATCACTATGAAATTACTGATGATGGTTCTCTTGTATGGCATCAGACCTCATAAAACTCTCCATGAGCTTTCATTTGAGCCAACAATTAACGTTTTAGAAACGCTTTTATGAAGTGGAATCTCTTCTTGTGTAAATGAGGTAATTAAAGGCAGATATTAACTATAAAATTAAAAATGTCATTAAAAATCTCTTCGATGGTAGTGGGTAAGTAACCGCATACATTGTATTATTTTATCTTTAGCTGCATTTAGCTAATACAGCATCCAGAAATCCTCCGATGTCAAACTGAGGGAAGGGATTTTTTTACTACGTTTAAAAATCATAAACTAAAGAATTTGGTAAGCAGCAAATTATTTGAGCTGACATTATTTCTTCAGTTATTTGGGAGCTCGCCATCGTAAAAATTACAGCTAAAAAGGTCAGATCGGTCCATAAACTTCAATAACAATGACTACTGACTGTTTCAAACACACTACCCTTTGACTAGTGGGGCAGCTCCAATCTCAAAATGCTGTTTCATAAACTTTTACATTTCACCTTACACAGTTAACAGATAACAGATAACAACAGCAGCAGCTAGCTGTAGCACTTTCAGTGCAGCCTGGAGCACTTCCAGTTGGATGTCATATAATATTTCTGCCAAAATAACCTTATAATGCAAAGTTGAGGGGAATGTAACGGTTTGTAAAAAAAACGTTAAAAGCATCAATTTGAGACTAGAGTTGTTTTATCCAACTTATTTTAGCTTTGTTGTGGTTTCTCTTACTTGTTTTTGTAAGGAAACATACAGAAGTTGTATCACGTTTAGATTGGTCTGGTATTTAAAAAGGAGTGAAGAAAAATAATGTTTTTCCTTTCATTGATTGACAGTTAAGATGTAAAGTTACAGGTAAATATGTGACCTGAGGTGTGTTTACCTGCTTGTGCTGCCGTAATCAGAGCCGTGTTGCCCTCGTTGTCCTGCCAGTTAACATCCAGGTACGGACACTGGGCAAGGGTGATGACCATATCTACATAACCGTGGTAACATGCCATAATGAGGCCAGACTAAAACACATAAAGAAGAGACTGGTTAGTTTCTTCTTTGAATTTGGCCCTGTATAAAAAACACCAACAACGCTCTCAACAAAGCTACAGTGACGGTTCACACACTTCTCTTACAAAAGCACATTGCAGTTATTGTATATATAAATGAAGCTCTGCATTTTCAAGAGGGACAGCGTGTGAAATCTGTGTAATTATCTTTTGCCCAAAATACCCAGGAAGGTTCACAATAACATTTACAGAAAACTGACAAAGAGAGGTTTGTCAAAACAGTTATTGTCTGGATGTTTTACAGCAAGTAAATGAGTGCAGGTAAGATTAGCTCTTTTATTCTCTCACACTTCTTCTCCAAAAGGAAAAAAAAACAATCTTAATATTAAGATAAAACCTGTTATCATCACAAATGGGTAGTATCATCCGTCTACATGTTGAAAATGGAACACAGTTATTTCCGCAGCGTACTTATTGCATAATGTCCGGTTTTATGTGCTTTAGGCCATCATTCCCACTTTGAAGTGTGTGTGTAAATGGCAACTTTAGAGAAACTTCAAACATAATTCCCTTCACAGCCAGAAAATAGCTGGTGTTTATGTGTCGAGAATGCTCATAACTACCCTGAATATAAAGCTGCATAGGCTCTAAAAGTCGTGCTTCATAAATAAAGAGTGCATTACCAAATAAAAGCGCACCAAAACAAACAAAAGTTCAATGAGACTAACATTCCTTGGAGGAATGCACATCACCCTCTGCTTTGACTGACAGAGTTTTAAACAAAGATCTTACGCAATCTGTTAGTGGACATATGTGTTGGTAATGATGATCAGTTGCTACCACAACAAATTTCAGCTTAATATCTGAAACACTGACTGACTTCTACCTATTTTTGTGTTTGCTAATGCCAATTAGCTGTGGCAGACAGTCTGAATCAGGCTGGCTTCAAAGGATCATCAGTTCCAATGATTAGTCTGCTTTCTAAGAGTTTCATTAAAATTGGTTCTCTCGTCCATGAGATAGTTTGCAGAATTACATAATCACCAGCCTTTCCTGGTAGCAGGCAATAGGTAGGTCACAAATGTAGCAACACCACCTGAAACAGCAACTCGGTGTCATTAAATAAGCAGCTTTTTATAGAACATTGTTTGGCTCAGTAACCTCATTGCAATCCATCAGCCATTTCCTGAGCCCCATATGTATTTCAGTTTAACCTTAAAAGTCTGCTACAGTTAGAGTATCAGGATCAGACTTTGTCTGTCTCTGTCCATCTCCATCAGCCTACAGTATACCGTACCGTAAGGTCAGCTCTTTAAAAGCTGCTGCTTTACATTGTCCCTGCGTAGTTTACACTCCCCATCTGTCACCGGAAGCTGAACCAGCTGCTCTGAGTCCTGCTCCAAGAGTTAGCCCTCAGTGGCTCAGTTGTTTCCAGGGAGAATACGTTTCTGCTTCTGCTTGCCTCTCTATAAAACCTGACACAATTTCGCATGAAGTTTGAATCCAACTCCACTATCAAATAAACTTGGGAAAGCCCACTGACAATCTGGAATTTCAGTTATATTCTAAACCCTCTTACCTGGTGAATTGGTGTTAAAATAATTTCCTACTATTCCTTTGATGCCTGTTTGGAGCACACTTTACCAAAAATAGACTGACTGTGATGGAACCCAATTCACCTTCAGATTTAGATCATCTTCCATTGACGTTAACTGATTTAACCACAGAAACCAATCCACGAGCAGCTTACCAATAAGCATATGTTTACCACTGACCTTTACTACAAAAAAATTGAAGATTTTAAAAATTATTGTAAGAAATTTTAACTTTAACGTGCCAGCTATTGTGCACACTTTACCAACAATGTATCCAATCTTTGTAAAGAGGCATAAAGGTGGTTGCCTGGTTTTATTGATAAGATGATTGTTAGTTGGCGCCAATGAAGAAAATACTGATTTCACTGATGCTGAATTGTGCAAACCTTGGTTTGATTTTCGAATGAGAAAAATTAGATCTGAGAGGCTTGCTCTGTCCGAGCTCACAGTGAATCCCTGGTATATTGGAGCAATTTGCACCAGTCATTAATGTGCTGTTGAGTCACTAGGGTGTTATGTGGTGGTCTGGATTGCCAAAGCCACACATGGGTCATTGTTTATTAGCTAAAACTGAACAAACCTTGTGGATGAGAGGTGAAACATCTGGGGAACCAAAAGGGGTTCCAGTTTCTTTCTGTTCCAGATTTTGAGATTACCAGAGCATCTGGATCACTGATAATCTACACAGATGCTTTGAAACCCATGGTTTCCATTTGAAAAAGAAAAAATAAAATAACTTAAAAATAATACATAGTTTTCATGGAAAAGGTCCAAAATCCAGACACCTACTCTTTTGTTCCGATCCGTCTCCTTCACTTCTTCTTCGGTCACTCCTTGCCTGATCATAATCTTGACAATGATGACATTGTTGCTGCAGCAGGCCTTGAAGAAGGAGATCTGTTCAGGGCTAGGGCAGCGGATAATGTTGGAGATGACTGAATCGTCCAGGGGGTAGAAGGAATCATTTGAGGTAAAGCTCCGTGTGTCCGAGCGATCTGGCAAGGCATCGAAGTCCAACTCCTCATACTCCTGATAGATGTCCTCCTCATCCTCCCAGTAGTTCCATGTGTAATCAACTTCAGTCTTTTCATCCACCTCTGGGGCTTCACACTCAAACCCATCGTCATCAGCCTTGCTGATGGACATAACAGGTGTTTCAATAGAAACATTGTTGGCTTTCGTTTCAGTCTTGCTAAGTTCAACTCCTCTGGCAAAGCCATTCTCTTGAACCTTTGATTCTTTTCCTTGTTCCTCAGTTATTAACACCATTTAGATCCTCCCCTGCCCCACTTACCTTTAATAATTCTTAGGAGGCGCCTTCACAATGATTGGAGTAGCCAAACCTTATGTCCACTACAATTTAATTTTACATTTTACCCACCAGCAGACTAAATCTTGCAAAACAAAAGATATCTACTCATGGCACAGGAAAAGGGTAAACAGAGGCTGCATAAGAGGCATTAGATCATTGACTCACTAACTACAGATCCTCTACGATTGCTGAATAGATCTGATTAGGATCCGCCACAACTTCAACAGATGTTTTATCATATGCATGATCTGAGACAGTCACTTTGGAGTTTTAAAGTGACCAAAAAGAGTCAGAAAGGAGGAAAAATAGCAACACTCCACCTTTATCGAGCATGTCAAAATTGCTTTTTCAACTAAATGGAGCTTGATAAGTCCAGGAGCATCCATGAGCCTTAAAAGCCAGCTCTCTCATCTATGCGACTTTTCGTAGCGGTCCCAGAAGCCATCACGCTGTACGAACATTACACTAAAATCGAGACGGGCGTCTCAAGTTCCCAGATTCTTGACGTCCTGATTAGGAGCTAAAGGTGAAGTTTCCTTCAGCAGAAGAACGGGCGTCTGTCTTGCTTTGAAACTGATGGTGCTGAGCAACTAATCCCGCGTTTCCCTGCAGAGGAACACTTGGCATTCTTTGATGATGGCCAGCAATGGGATGAGAGGGTTTCCGTTGAGCTGCTCCAAGATAATCCATTTAGTCTTTCTCTAGCTGTAGCCCTTCTGTTGGAACACAGTAGACTGTAAAAATGTCTGCTGCAAGCACAGAAGGATGGTTGTAACTCCTGAAAAACATCTTTCCTGATATATTTTTAAAAGCAAATCTATTGTTTCATTCATACAATATAATAAAAGCATGGTAGGTTAAACAATTAGCGTGTTTTACCAACATATATTCATTGTCTTTGCTATCACATAAATGTGCTAATTAGTGAGTTGTCATTAGTTTATCTGGTTAAGCTGACCTCTCTCCCATGCACTCACAGCTAGCAGCTTAAACTGGATTTCCCATCCACGTGACTTCATCTGCACATAGGGTAAAGAGTTCATTTCAGCCATCTTGACTTTTCCAAAATTAGACTTTTCTAACAGACTGTGACTGCTGTACATTTCTTTGCTGACAAACTTTTTTCGCAAACTGCTAAAGACTCAGCATTAACAAAGTGGATGGCAAATTGCATCAGCTACAGAAGGTTTTACTAGAAAGTTAACATGACATGAATAAGTGATGGGTATAGTTCAAGGAGCAGACTGAATCTGAAGCTTCCAGGCAATACATGAATTTGATTTAGAATATTTAATGCTTCTGAATTAATAGTGTTTACTCTTTTTTTTTTTTAAGTTGAGGGGTAAAACATTTTTTAAAAAGAGGTTGACACTGAGCCCAAGCAGTCTTTGCGTGTAATGAAGAACCAGCATCTCAAAGCTCTTCGTCACTGATGTAAAAGTTTCTACAGATCAGTCCCACCACATCCATGTGGCAAGAACACTCTTCAGCATGAATAAAGTAAGGCTAAGGAAATAGCAGCTCACTGGGCAAAACTGTTGAGGACTAGTTAGAAACACAAAATTGAAAGAAAAAAAAGGTGAATTTTTAGATTTTGCAGTTTTACTGAATTCTGAGTGCCAATGAGCTGTGCGGACACATTTTGTGCAGACATTTTTTGGACAATCACAGCTTATTTTTGTGTGCACAGCTAAAAAAACAGTATCCTATACACATTATTTCACTTCTGAGCACCTCACACATCATACCCCCCTTGTGCTTTGCACACACATTTGCCATGTTTATGATCTATTCTACTGCAGTACTCTTTTGAAATAAAGATTTGGGCCAGTTTTTCAAGAACTATTATTTCTCATTGGTGTGGTCTGGACATTTGGGGGTTGTAGTCAATAAATGACCTTTGGGATGCTGTAGCATACGCCTCCTTTGGCATGATTTACCCCAGAACAGTATTTACTTCTTTATCGAAAGGAGTTTTTTAATAAAATTGGGACTAAAGCTTTCTGACATGTTTCCAGGCACCAAATCAATAATTGGTGCAATGTGAAACCAAGTTATTCCTAAAAAAAAAAGATTAGATTGTAAGATGATTGTTCTATCCAGGTGTGAGATGTTCTCATGGGAAGAACAAACGCTGCTTTTTCACTCATGTGAAGCCTAAGGTCTGGTTTTACAGCAGAGCTTCGAAAGAAACTCTTTCTGACACTCCGCTAATCTCTCCAGAGCTCCTTAGAGGAGGCACAGGCCACAGGCGCCCCCTGCATGATGGGATCGCCGTGTAAAAAGTTGATCCCATTGTGCTCCTGAAAAATGAAGAACAGGTTGGAAAAATCAGATTTAGCCCGACGTGGGAAATCTGGTTTTAGCTGCATATGCTCCTAATCTGCGCTTCGACTAACTGTTAAGACTGTGCATTAGCAGAAAGGTAATTGGATTTGGCAGAAATAACTCCACATCCTGTTTCCTGCAGCTGCACTCTTCAGCAGCACCAGAGATGATCCCATATCAGAGCTAAGCTGTTATTAACCAAATACATAGACGTGTGTTTGACTGAATGATGACATGCTGATACTGAGCACTGTGGTGCGCCTATGTCTCATTGTCATACATGTAGCAGCAAACTTAAAAGAGACCTCCTTTTTCTCAAGGTATATATGCTCCTGAAAAATATGAGGGACTAATTGTAAAACTGTGGTTTTACAATTAACTTAACCATTAACTTATCTCCTCTGCGATGTGTTCAAGGAGTCCATGAACCACTAATTGCAGTAAGGGCAGGTTAATCTTTCTGTGTTCCTGAAGGCAGCAGTCTTAACGTTCCTAAGACATTAGGTCACCTTTCTACTGAACCGAGGAACTGTACACGCTCAACTCTGCAGTTCAGGAACACTTGGAGGAGTTAAAGCTACAGCTCAGATCCTTTGATGTGAGGTTATGTAGAACAGTTATAAGCATTTACTAGCTTATATGTCGTAGATAGCTCTTTGAACCTCAGCGTGCTTAAATTGTCCACTTGTTCACTATATACAGAGTCAGGCATTTTCTATTCTATTTTCTAGCAATTTTTATCCACTACAGAAACTTGTAGTGCACAGAAGTTGTTTCCTGCAGACATATTGTGTAGGTAATCCATCCATCCATTCATCCATTTTCCATTCTGGGTCTTGGGAGCTGGTGCCTATCCCCAGCAGTCACAGTGCGAGAGGCGGGGGACAACCTGGACAGGTCTCCAGTCCATCACAGGGACACATAGAGTCAAACAACCATTCACACTCTCACCTAAGGAAAATTTTAAGTTAACCAATTAACCTAACATGCATGTTTTTGGTCTGTGGGAGGAAACTGGAGTAACCAGAGTAAACCCACATGAGCACAGGGAGAACGTGCAAACTCCACCCATAAAGGCCTCAGGCCAGGATGTGATCCTGCAACCTTCTTGCTGGGAGGTGATAGCTCTAACCACTATGCTGCTGTGCCACCCAGGTGTGTAGGTAATATCAATTCAAAAGTTTATATTGAAGGTTTTGATACAGTAACAACTGCAGTCCATGCTTGATACAGCCCAATAACTGTTACACATACATTTTTCATCAGTGTTATGGATACTTTTCTAAAGCAAAACCATCACTGTAAATAAAGATGGACAAAGCAACTCCAATAACTTCAACTGTCCAAGATTTAAGCCAAAATGTTCATCTTTTTAGATGCTGACATGTTGTGTTTTATTCTGCACACAAGAGATGTGGGGCTGTACTCTCACAACAATAGTCTCACCTACGCACCCTCCCGACTCGATAAGAAGCTGGGACACCATCAATCACAAGCTCAAATTACTAACAGAAACAAAACATATAAAAAGACAACAAAAAACATAATTAAACAAACAGTACAGCTGCAAGGTAAGAACCATGTGAATCAACAAAGATCAACACATGAAATAAGTTATCCGAAGCGTATTCTTTAGTTAGGAAAACGCCCGCTTCGTTTACACAGAGGGGAGGGAATGAAACATAGTACAGATGCCAGCCACTAGGGGGCACTTGTCTTTTGTGGCTTCAACTTCCCATTTCCAGTTAAGTCCTAATGGCCAAAACCAGCAGAATTCTGCTTTTAACTAGTGTTTAAAATGCAAAAACACAGGGCTATCCCCCTATTTACTTGACTTTAAAATCAATTTTGATTGAAGTTGGGATTTTTTATTTATTATATTTTAAATAAAAAGAAAAAAAAGGTTAAAGCAAATGCTGAGTGAAGGTTGTTCTTCTCATTGATCCCTGTGCATGGATCTTTGTTTTAAATTTCACATTTGCATTCGACTAAAATCCCTTTCACCATTCTTGCTATTAACACTTAGATACTTGCACTGGACAGCTTTTGTCATCTTCTGCATGCATCATTTCGATCTGTACAGAACTAATAACAACAAAATATTTTCCAAGTATGCCTGAGAAAGTGATCCTTCTGAAATATGTTGTCTTTTAGTCAGCCTACAGTAAATCCACTTGACATTCACAAATTTGCCACCAACAAGCTGAACATATTGTTGAATATCATACAGTCTAATTGAGGTATGAATCTGAATTTGTTTTTTTTTTCTTTTGATTTTGTTATCCAGCTCACTCCTATGGAAATTGAGATTTCTCTGTCATGATTATGGGGGCCACAGCTGACAATCAGTGACATTTACTTGAATTGAATTCTCTTATTTTGGACAAAAAACAACAACAATGGAACTCTTGAGGAATCTTAACAACTGTTTATTGTTTGTACGACAGAACCAACAATGAATAGAACTTAAAGTGTTTACCTTCATGGTACAGTACATGCCACTGCTTTTTATGCACATGTAAAAAAATAGAAATAATTTGCTTTAAGAAATTGAAATTCAACAATTAAAATTCAACGTGTCCAGTTCAGTCCCAGGGTACTTAAAAGGTCACTTTTACAGCATCTTTCTTCTAGATGTACGAATACAATGCGAGCATTCCACACAGCAGCGGTGCTACAGCTGTCAGCTCTAAAGGTGAAGTGAATTCATAAGCTGTAGCAAAAAAAAAAACCAAAACAAAACAAAACAAAAAAACAACTAAAATGTAAAAACACAGTATGAGAAACAAATGCAAAACTCGTCTCGTAGTTTAAGTTAAGTCAGTTTTACAGAGTCGCCATCACTGAGGTCTCCCATCTTCAGTGGGAGCAACACACACACACACACACATTCAGCTGATTGTATTACAACAGAGTCTGAAATGACTGCAGCTGTGGTATAAAGTGCGACACAATAAAACATGTGAATGAATACACACCTTTAATGCTAAATGACCGTTACTGAGCCGTAAAACTAATGAACATTGACGTCACAGCTGGGAGTGACTCTCACTGGCAGCAAGAGGGACTGAAAGGATAACTGGAGCTTGTGTTGGAATTTAAAACAAAAAAAAAACTTGTGCATTTTTTTCTCTGTAATAAATCAAAATAATAAAAAAACTTGTAGCAGAGCACAGCAGGAGAACCTGCTCACCTGTTAGGACTGTTAGGACGTGAGCCAGAAACACACGGACATACAGAGTGATTTGGGGAACAGAAGAACCTGAAGAAAGTGAAACATGATGAGAAGGTTGAGCATTTTTCTTGACCTTTCAAACACACGCTTCCACACGTGCATTATTTAAGAGACTTCCTGTAAAACTGAAAATTGCCAACTGTAATACATACAGTTACCCTGTGCTTGTGTTAAAACCCTCTAAAAATGAATATAAAACGCTAATTACTGAGCTTAAGAGGTGCTGGTTGATAATGCTGCTTTGAAGGGAAACCAGTAAAACCGTCTACAGTGGTGTCAATGTTCCATGATTGATCCTCGGGAGAATTCAAGCTCAAAATGTTCAAATCGAAAACTCGGCACGACGGCAAATTAAAAAATAAAAAATAAAATATCGTCACTGAATGTTGGACTTCTCTTTTCAATTGTACATTTATAAATACGCCTTTAATAGAAACAACAAACGGTCATGCAGAGGATTATTTTCGGGCCGCGTCACATTCCTGCGGCCGATCCTGCATTTGCATTTGGTTCACCGATGATGAAACCGGGTCATTTCATGCACGTCTACTCTAAGGAAACAACAGAACGCGAAGGACAGCTGGAGGATATAAACGCGGCCCCGGCTGTGTACGAGGAACATGGCCGATGAGCAGCTGATTGCGATTTCTGTTCCTGCCGAATGTGGAGCTGAGGGCTCGTTTTATTTCCGAGGCAACCCGAAGGTCAGAGGCAGTCGCTCGGTTCATTTAAGGTAATGTTTGGGGCTCACCGTGTCTGGAAGAGCCTCTTGAGGAAGCCTGTTTACATGTGTATGAGTGCATATTTCTTTAATCTGCCTAGTAACTAAACTGAGGTTGAAATTAGATGTGTCAGAGACTGACTGTACTCAGCCAGTGACGGTGCAGTGGGAAAGGAGCTTTTTTCCTGCATCTGTTAACAAATGTGCTGAAGGAAGTGAATCAGAACTGTTAGTTTGAACTCCTTGTAGTGTTTCCTGTCAAACGTTTTAAACATGAGCGTTCCGAGGTTGTCTGTCAAGTTTAAATATTCTTACGCCCACTCCGAATGGACACGGGTTCATTTATCTTTGAGACTGAGAGCCCGTCACTCTAACACCACACAGACAAGAAATCACCAGCCAAACATTTTAAGTAGTCGTTTTAGTAATTTCTTAAACAAGGCTAACATTACAATGATGATGCTTTGCTGAATTCATACTTGCAGCATTTAAAAACGGCTGCGCGTCCTGTGTGGTAGATTTCTGCGGCTGAAAACGACACTTGATCGTTTTAATTGGGCTTTACGGTAATAACATTTACAGTAGGCTTTACAGTCGGCAGTAGCTTCAGCATTCATTTTAAGCTCTGTGATGTTGGGTTGTTGTTGTTGTTTTTTTCCTTCAGAGGTTAGTAACCAGTTAAATTGACCTTGTCTTGAAAAGTTTGGAAGCAACGCATCAGTCTGTAAATAACACGACAGTTAAAATTCAGAGAGCAATACCTCGAGAAGTAATAGTGTCCTTGACATTGTCTTCAAGAAAATATTTTCCCTATAATTTAGCTCGGAGGACATGCCTACTTCAGCAACATATCATACATACCTAAATAAAATACAATCAATTTTTTTTTCCTTATCCCAGAGAGCAGATGAGAAAAATCAACAGGACTATGGATGCACGCCCACTGAGGTCCAAACCCCCCCCCAGCTCTAGAAATGTGTAAATGTGTAAAACAGTGAAAGGGAAGCACAATCTGAGGTAAAAAAAAAAAAAAAAAATTATGACTTTCAGCCAAACGTTTGTAAAATCAAACAAAAATTTAAAACTACACCTGAGTTGGAGGCTACAAACGGACATTTTGAACAGAAGGAACAGCGAGCGTGTTTTGTGGTTCCGCCAAGTTTCGGTTGAGCTGAGAGTTTCGCAAGTTTGTCAAGAACTTCGTTCAGATTTCTTTTCTCAATTTTCACATCAGAAACCTCCGAGAGGGCTTTGTGCCCTCCCAGCCTGCGAGTGGGAGAGATGTTGGGGAATAAAAGGACGAGGCCGCAGTCAAAGGTTTATGGGTGGCGTTTGAAGTTGACAGTCAGGAGGTGAAAAAGCAAAAAATAAAATAAAGGTTCACCACAGGAGCTGCTGATGGCTCCTGGTGAGTCAGCTCCACTCGTCTAGCAGCAGCGTGGGGTCTATGAAGAGCTGCTGTAAGACGTGGATGAACTCCTGCTCGTCTTCCGCTCGTAGTTTACCAACCGCTGTCCAACCAGGTATCTGCCGGAGAATTAGGAAACTAAGTCATCAGTATGTAGTCTATATTTTAAAACAAATACAAGTACTAAACTGCTTCTAATACTTTACTCTGAAGATGTCAAATTCAACTAAAATGTTTTGTTTTCCTCTTTTATTCAGCTCTCCACACTCTTGCACGGCATGCAGAAGAGCAAAGACCTTTACTGATGACATACATCAAAACCCCTTTTCTCACACCCACAAACCCGACTCAAGTCTCCCTGAACAGACAACGATCCCGCTGCCTGCACGTTCAAGTTGGCACAAAAGATTTTCGGGCCTACTAACTTGTCGTTTTTGATGTGTTCGTAGAGGCGTTTGAACTGTCGGATCTGAAAGGACAGTATGGCCAACAGAATGACCACCATCAGCAGAAACGGATAGATTCTCCTCTCCACCAGGGTCTGCATCTCTGCCTGCACTCCTGCGAAGAGTTGAACGAGAGGAGAAAAAAAAAAACTGGCGTTGAAGTGCAGGCGGTGAGATAAGAATATTAAATACAGCATTACCGAATTACCGAATTTTCTGGACTTTAAGGCGCACTTAAAAATGACAAAAGTTTGAAAATGGACCATTCATTGACAGTGCGTCTTATAATCCAGTGCGTCCTATAGTGTGGAAAATATGGCAACTGGGTTTCTAACTGCATTATTTGAGTTCTTTTTTTTTGCTTTGCATTTAAAAGATGTGAATAAAATAAGATGAGTGAAAAGAATAAAAACAAAAGCACTCTCCATTTGGCTTTTTCAATTTCCACAGTTGCTGTTTTTTTCCCCCCGTCAGTCTTTTTTTAGATACAACAACTAACATTACTCCAACACCACGTAACCCATCCTATTTGCTCCTAACCAGGTAATGGAAACGTGTCTGCCTGGCAACCGCAGGCTACAAATAGGTCTGTGTGTGCCGCACACCGGCACACTTCTCAACGCTGACACGGTGTTGATAAACAAAGACAGGTAGAGCCATTTACAGGTGTTGTGTGTAGCTGGTTCAACACAGAACTTCATCATTTACTGTACTCAAAAAGGCATCAACCAAACGTAAATAGTCAAAAAGACATGACTGCTCAGCACTAGGCGAGCAATTCAGACTCAGCGAAAGCAAAGCAAGCAACACGTACACATGTAAACATGCGCTGCTCTCATTAACACTTTTAAACACGTGCTGAATGTACTAGAGGGCTATTATTAGGTTTACACTTGTCAGCACTTTAGCTAACTAGTCCTTTCATCTAGGGCCACTGAGAGTTAATTAACAATAACTGCATGAAACATGGCACCCAACTCAAAAGTACAACTTTAAGAGATGCATTAAATTAGATCAGTCATAGTCTAGTTGTAAAGGCAGTTAGGAGTCTTTTTAGCGTACAATAATTATTTTGCTCTCAAACGTAGGTTTTGTGTGTAGACATTTTGCTTTCTCTATAGTGGATGCACATGAAATATACCAGTGAGTCCACTGTCAACACCAGCCAAAAAAACTTGCACATGAAACTAAATATTTCATATTTAGGAGCCGTGAGTGAAATAATCCAATCAGAAAGCAGTTTGTTATTAGCCAAGTCAAACAAAATGCATTTTGATCGACTCAGTAAATGACTGTATATTACCAGAGTATTTGAATTTAGGAACCAAAAGAATAAAAACAGAGGTGTTATTCTATATTAAGCCATCTTTGATTCCATTCACGAAGAAGAGTAAAAGGGATGGAATGAAAAACAGAAATTACTGATCCTTTTTCCCTCTAACTTGAAAACCAACTTTTGTATTGGAATGGTAGAAGTATACAGGATAATAAATGTGGAATTCAGAGCGACTCACCCATCAGCGGTGTAATGCCTTTAGAGATGGTGCAGGGCACACAGAGAGACAACAACAGGACACAGATGACTGGGGCGGCCAGCCTCCGGATGATAAAATGGAGATCGATGTTTCTGATGCCGTTAGCATACACCTGCAGGAAACACAGACTGATTCCAACTTCCTTTCAAGGCCTGTTGAATATGTTTGTCCTTCATAATGAAAACAAATACAATTCTATAAAGAATATGCATTTTTGTGGTTTTTGAGGAAGGACTTTCCAATCTAAAGCAGCCAGTTTCACTGCATGTGGCTGCATTAACGACAGATTCTTACAGGTTCTAACATCTCCAACGATGTATTCAGTCATCGATAGTCTAATTGTGCCCTGATGGGCGAATGTAACACTGACCTGTTCAATGACTGTTTTCAGCCACCACTGAGGGCCCATTAGGGTTATGGCAGCAATGATTTTGGCATGAAGGACACCCAAGGCCCAGTCCTGCAACACATAAAAAAAGCAACGGTCATAAAAACACACAGACAGACACACAAATAAAGACAACCTAACATGTCACTGCAACAGACACTGTGAAATAATAAAGCACAAATCCCCAAAATTGTTTATTTTGTGCTAATCTTTGAACTCAGTCGTAAATGTGCAGAAAGCGAGCACATCCAGTCAGCCTTTCTCCATCACAAAGTGCAAAATGTTCCAACTTTGAAATCACAGATTAATAACTCATAATTATACGTGAAGCTCTGATAAAAAATAAACAAAGCCTCAAAGTCGGTGAAGCAGAAAATCAATTACAAGCTCATTTTTATGAAAACAATCTTCTCTCTGAGTTACAAATAACTCAGCAGACTGTAAGGCAACAACAAAATATACCTTTGCCATACTTTATAGAAGTAATTTAAGCTGTATATGCATTTTATTTAAAAATATAAAAAAAGTTATTTTAACCTGCGCCCTAGTTAACGTTTTATCATACAGCTGAATTTTCCATTGGAGAAAATACATAAATATTATACTTCATACATATACAAAATCAAACTTGCAGTCTTCAGTCAGTCAGACATAAAAATCTAAATCTGCTCCCTATTTTTTGGATTTAGCAGTTTTTTACTCTTCTTATTTCTAAAATCAACTCTGCAGTCAAGAAAATCTGTTTCCATTCTGCTCCAGAAGTGATAAAAAAAACAACAAAGAAACAAAGGCTTTTAATAATGATTAGTAATTAAAATCAAATTACAACAATTGTCTCATTATGTAGTCTTGGATATTCACACGTACCTGCCAGGGGTAGAAGAGAGGAGTCTGGTCGAGTGGGACTCTGAGAGGAGCAACAATGACCAGTTCGAACAGCAGCCCCAGCAGCAGAGGAATCACTCCGGCTAACATCATGGCCACCACAATGGTCTTGAAGATCTGCGCTCACAGCATCATCACAGACAAGCACCGCAGTTCCAAATTACTGTACAGCTTCACGACATAAAGAGAACCGTATAATAGTGTCGCTGGGAACAATGCCGGCAGAGAGATGTCAACGTTACCATGAGCGTCCACTCGTGGACTTTGACCATGATGACCGTCCTTCCCTGTGGCATCCAGGACAGCAGCACCGTGGCAGCTCGAATGCACAGCCAGCACACGTACAGACCGCTGGCTGCTGTGTACAGCTCGTGGACCATCACACTGCCCATCCAGAGAGACATCATCCACCGGCCCACGCACACTGAGGAGGAGAACAAAAAGGAGAAAACGGAGAGGTGGGCATGCCGAGGACGGACCGCAACCACAGGAGGTGAAAACTCACAAGCAGGTGGCATTAGCTCATAGCTTACCTGGCAGGGTAAGACAGATCAAACTCGCTAGTAACAGAGTTACACACATGAAGACCACCAGCAGAACGATCTGAATAGGAATTCATACAAAATTACAATTACCATTGAGATTTAGTGTGATTATTTACAGCACTTCAGCTCTGATTCTCAGTTCGAAGCACCTTGAGGGGGAAGTTGGGGGGCCGGTGGTACGGCTGGAAACCCACGGGTCCACCCTGCTGCAGAATGGCTTGGTGGGCAGCGTGAAGACCCTCCCCGAGGCCAGGAATCTGATTGTTGTTAAGGTGACCGGGAAGGTTGTTTGGCTGGTTTTCATCCTCTTCATGGTCCCCCAAAAGGTATGAGTGAAGATCACTGAAGGAAAGGAATTACTTTGCCACTTTATATATATATATATATCAACTAACACATTAACGAGACAAGAGAATAAGGATAACCAACATGGCGCATAATACCCTGTTAAATTTACGTGTGTGCCTGTGTATGTGTATGTGCGTCTTAGACCTACAGCACATATCCAGCCGTGAATGTCCAGGCGTGGACGAGGCGTTTCAGCCACTGACGAGTGTGGCCCTGCTCCAACAACGCCGGCAGAACCACCTGGAGCAGCAGCAGCTCCAGCGACAGCTCACTGACAGGGGCGTCGCTGCAACAAACAAGACTCACGTTCACTTCGTCTTATTAGCACTACTGCAAATACTGGCTGCTTTGCTTCGCATAAACAGAGATTAATCTGTATCGTTTTCAGCTACCGGACTAAACACTGATTTTTATTTTTTTTTGTACCTGTAAAGCATGACGTTGTAGGGGAGGAAGGTTGGGAAGAGCAGTTTAATAATCCTGATTGGAAGCCAAAGCATCAGCAGAACTATTGAGCCAAAGACCACCTGGAAATGCACACACACACACACACACACACACAAATAACCATGTCAATAACTATTAGTTAACATGTTGAAAATCTTAACACCGAAATAATAAATTACATGTGAAGTTTAACCAAATGTCAAACATATTTAGCCATAAAGAGCTTAAAATTTAAGTTTTTGAAAAAAAATATGTACATTTAGCTAAATGTACATTAATTTTTTATGAAAATAAATGCTGAAACCATTAGGCTGACAGCATATTTTTTATGTAAGACATCAACCAAATATTAATGTAGTTACATGAGAAAAAAATAAACTGCACATATAGAAGACTGATGTTTTTGTGCAGATGCTTTTTTTTAATGTTCATAGCTTCTTTGAGAGCTAAATTCTGTTACTGGATGCCTTCAGGTGACCCTGGGCACACTTGTTTCCAGTACAAATAGCATCTGGTTTTTAAAAGTACATATTATGTCCTTGATTTGATGTAAAAGTTGTTTAAGCATTAAATTATTTTCTATCTGTAATTGCTATTTTTTATATTTAAACTTAAAATAAAAATATATATCTTGAGGTTGTAAAGCTATGTAAGTTGGGATTGTTTTCATTTATTTATTTTTTAAATGGGAGACGTTTTGACTCACCACTGAGAGTATAAACCTCCTGAGGTGTCGGTAGATAGGAAGGTGGATCATCTCCTGCACTGGATTAAAGTCTGGATCGTTCAGGTTCCTCAAAAACCACAGAACGCCTGGTCGAAGAACCTGCTCACAGAATACATGATAAGCTGAAGATTCTGAACAACTCGTTTCATAAGTTTTTTATCTGTCGCGGCACACACTTGTGACCTGACGATGTTCTTGGTTTACCTCTCGGAGCAGCAGGATGAAGGAAGCGAAGTAAAACACGTAGACCATGCCAATCAGCCAGTGAAGGAACATGGTGGTGCCAGGAGCCGAGTCAAAACTCTGCTCCCTGTCCTTTAGGGTCGCGTCAAACATTTCCTGCAATAAATTAAAAGGACAGGTGCTTTCATAGAAGCACTAAAAAACTGGTGTCATCAGTGGAAAACCTTAATTTTTTTTGTTCCTACTTGTTGATTAATCTAGCTTTTTTTTTTTTTTTCTCAAGCAACAACAGCAAACTCAGACGTGTGCACTCTGCACCTTTGTCTTACCAGGGAACAAATGTCCAGCCACCAACCGCATATGAGCGGGAACAAGCCTATTTCCATGACAACCAACAGGGACACCTGAGACATAACGACACAACAAGTCTTGCAATGAAGTTGCTGTTTTCTAGTAAACATGCTGACGACAGAGACAGTTATTCCTGTTTTATAAACAAACCAAACACAAATAAGAGTGAGTGCAGAGTAGTTTACCTTGACAACAATGTAGCAGACACCTAGAAGGCGACGGCACCGCTGGAACTTCACTAATGAAGCCAACGCCTACAGGAGGCACAGTTAAGGAAAGTCCGATCTTCATTTTTGATGAAAAGTACAAGACAGAATGATGATCTCTTTTTAACAAGTAGTATTTTACACAAGTACTATAAAGATTTTGATATAATAGGGCAATCGAAATCTAATAAAACTCATTCAACAAGCACACAGCAGAGACACTGTGCCAATCATCTCCAGCAAAAAGCAATTTGCAATGTGTGGAGGATACATGGCAGACAACAAGCGCTCCAGCCAGGAGAATATATCCCAGGATTGTTGTGATGAGGCCGTCGAAATGCGACGCTTTGATCTGCAGCCAGGAAAAGCAACGTTAACACGTTCCATCAATCCAGGACATACCTGAATACAATCTGATAGTTTCTCCTTGTGTATTCTAGTAAACTTACGTAGTCTTCAAAGCCCAGTCCAACAACTGAGAAATGTCCGATGTGATATGGGCAAAAAGCTGGAGGGAAATAGGTCAGAGCTTTTAGAGTGGAAAAGGCAAACAAGACAATACTGTCTGCTTTGCTGCAGAGCGTCTCAATTCAAATACTGAAAGCATCAAAACGTTGTCAAAAATAATAACTTCATGTAAAGTCTCACCAAACACCAGGATGAAGAGTGTGTTAAGAGATACCACCCAGAAGACATGCTCCTAGAAAAGAAACACACCAAGTCTATCACACATCTTCCCCTGTACCGTCTGCCTGTTCGGTTCTTAGCTGCAACAACAGTGTGAGAGAGAGAGAGTTGTATACTTACCAAGAAAACTAGGGATCCATCGAGACCCAGCATCTGAGACATACATTAAATACAAAAGTGAAATTACCACTTAAGATCTGAAAATAATACGGTAACACAAAACAGTTTAATCCAGAGTGTGATGTATGCACAGCACACAGAGATGGACACTTTCTGTTAAAAAGGCTTTCAGTCTGAATGTATATTTCTAAATGAAATGTATATCACCCTGATTTTATCACTCTAAAGCATCATACGGTTGATAGAAAACTAGCAACTTAAGACTCTCACCCTTTCCCAGGTCAGTTCCTCTGCTGCTCTGTCCCACTCCAGGGCATTCCAGTTCAAATCTTCTGAAAATCAGAAATACACATTAAAAGTGGAAACAACAGACCCAGAA
Source organism: Kryptolebias marmoratus (assembly GCF_001649575.2). Classification (NCBI taxonomy): domain Eukaryota; kingdom Metazoa; phylum Chordata; class Actinopteri; order Cyprinodontiformes; family Rivulidae; genus Kryptolebias; species Kryptolebias marmoratus. The sequence continues at coordinate 16,574,102 of NC_051449.1, read as the reverse complement.
AGATGCAAGGTCTGTGGTTGCAAATGTCTGCAAACTGTTCAGGTTACATTTGTCTACATTAAATCTTAAAAACCGTCTTGATTTGATTGGATCCATTTTGGCTCATAACAAAAAAAATATAAAGAATGTAACTCTTATGATCAGAGTTATTCTGAAACGGCTCAGAGTGTTTACCTTGTCCTCCATTATTGGCATCAGCGGCATCCTCTTCCCTGCCTTCCTCCTCCTCTCCTTCTTCATCCTCCTCGCCGTCGCCGTCGTCGTCATCGTCTCCGTCGTCGTCGTCCAGTTCGCCTTCATCTCTGCGCTGGTTTCCCAGGCCCTGCTCGTTGGGTCCAGCCTCAGCGGGGGCGCCTGCAGCTTCCGCGGCCGCCTGAGCGTTGGCTGCAGCATTAGCACCCGCATCCTGCAGAGCCGAGGAACAAGAAAACCAGACGAGTTACCGTCTATTAACAGTTAAACCTGGTACTATTTGACTTTATACTTGCTCACTACACCACACTCTACAATTTGGCAAGCTTTTATTTCATTCCTCCGACAAAACGAAAACAGATCAAGCGTTTCATCATTTCGTTCAGATAAATCTGCTCTTTAACTGTACTCTGCATCCCGGTAATGACAGCAGAGCTTAGACATTTTCTGGCGAGCATCGTTTTACATCTTTTGGTTATTTATATACAAAGGCAGATCACTGGAACTGGACACCTGGCAAGCACATTGTTTTCCCTGAGCAGGAATGGTGGCCAATGCAAATGTGAGCAGCAAACATATATCGGTAATTATGTCTATCCGCATTAAAAAAGTATTTTATTCAAACTTAATCTGAGCAAAATGTCAACAAGGAAACTAAAAGGTAGCTTTAGAGCAGGAGTAGGCAACCCTGGTCCTCGAATGCCTCTATCCTGCATGTTTTACATGTTTCTCTGCTCCAACACACCTGATTCAGTGGTTAAATCACCTCTTCTTGTTCTGCAGAAGCCTGTTAATCACCCATTGATTCAAATCAGGTGTGTTGGAGCAGAGAAACAAGTAAAACCTGCAGGTTAGTGGCCCTCCAGGACCAGGGTTGCCCACCCCTGCTCTGTAGGCTCTACACGATATTAGGCAGACATGATATATCAGTGGATGTGTGTTGGGGAAGACAAAAATAGAAAACAAGAATCCTGCGCGACTTCAGCACGAACCGAGCTCACCTCATTAGCTCGCGCGGGGCCGTCGGGCTGGTTGGGAACCAGAGGGGGTTGATTCTGCTCTAACCACTGCGGGGCTCCACCGTGGACAATCTGCTCTCGGAGCCACACCAGACTGATGAAGGCACACAGTGTGCACGTGACCACAAAACAGCCCTGGAGGCAGTCGGCAAGCAGGTTCTGCCTGCGAAAGTTGAGACATTTTGATGTTTGACGTCAGACCTTTTCTGATCACTCAAAATACCATAACGAGATAATGTCCACAACAGTCCAGACTGTAGGAGCTGGACTAGCTAAGGCTCAAAGTATGAAGGATTATTGTGCCCTGAATCAAACATTGGGTATGAACAGTTTGTAATCAATGTAAATGAACACAACTGAAACATGATGGGTGGCCTTACTGAAATAGTATTCAAGTTTATCTGACAGAGCTGCAAACACAAGTATTCCTGATGACTTATTCAGGGAGTAGAGTATAGTACAGTGTACTATGTTTACTTGTAATTTTACAGAGACATCAGTAAACATATCCTGCTGTCCTGATGTCAGTTAAAACTGTTTTTTTTTTCTGAAAGTGCTTCAGGTCAGAAAAAAGGCTGGGATCCACAAGGTCAACATCTCTGGCGTGCAAGGCATCAAAAAAAAACCACAAGAGCGCACAAAGATGTGTACAACTCCAAAACTCAGAGAGACAAAACCCGAAGCCAAGAGACTTACGTTGAAAGCATATCTAATGGCAGGGTAAGAAGAGAGCTCACAGAGCCGGTAAATAAACACTTGTAGATGCGACCTGTTAGGAAAGCACAAACAAAAGACAAGTGGCGTTAATAACAGACCACCAAATCCTTTTTTTCTACGTTTTATTGCACATTGTTCTAAACTAAAAGAAAAGGAAACCTTCAGAAAAAAAAGCATTTACTGAAAACAAACTCAGCTAATATTTCTACAACTGCCAAGAGTGCTAGTAAAGTATTCCAGAAAACCTGCTCTTGGTAAAAAAGCCCAAAAGATCAAACTAGGTATAAAATGATTTATAGATTCTTAAATGTTTCCTAATAGCTGCATGTCTGAATGGCATTGAATGGATTTCCATGACTGCATGTCAGGCCCCAGCTGGGAGTTATAGTCTGATGCAGGGCTATTCAACTAAAACGCTCAGGGGAGCACAGTTACTGGAAGCCAGCAGCTATTATCATTATGTCGATTTCTCTTCGATTTCAAACCTAGTTTTATTTTAAATTAACTGAGCTGTACAGTCCTATCAGAGATTATTTATATAACAGGATCAACGCTCTGTCATTTCATGTTTCTCTCACAGATTTATCTATTTATTTATTTTTGTTTGTTTTTGATTTAAAATCTATTTTCACTTTAAATGAACTCATCGGTGGGTTCGGGCTGAGCTCACCTGCTGGTCAGATGTGGCCCCCGGGCCGCTAGTTAAATAGCTCTGGTACTTTCGGCGACAACTACTAAAACTGTGTGAGTAACTGCAGCTACGGTCCAAACAAAAGGCGCAACCTCCGCCAGCCATTTCCACAACGAATATCTGTGAATCCAGCTTTAGTGTTTCACCGATCGTCAGAGTGGAAGCTTAAATAATCCATCCGTTTAAATTTTAAAATGGATCATTTTAGGCATAAAAAATTGCTTTTTTGGAGTTGTTGTTTTTTTCAAATCTTGAAGAAACTGATAAGTGTTAAGAGGAAGGTTAGAGATGTGAGGGTATAAGTGATTAAACTTTTGAAAACCACTGACAAAAAAGTGCTTTTTACAGCCTCTAAAACGTTAAGATGGCTGCTTTTTAAAACTAATTTCCCCCTATTATTTACATACACTGAGCAGAAATATAAATGCAACACTTTTAGTTTTGCTTTCAGTTTTCACGAGCTGAATTCAAAGACCTAAAACTCTTCCTGTCTCTCTCAAACATTGTTCCTGAACGTGTGCAAACCCCCGTGTCAGCGAGCCCTTCTCCTTTGCCGAGACAATCCGTCCACCTCACAGGTGTGACTTACATGCTGTCAGAGGCACGACGCCAAGCCACGCGAAGGCCACCAGTGTGTAGTGGAACCAGTATCTGATGGCTGTCCCGATACTGGTAACCAGCCCTGCAAAGATATCTTGGACAGGCAGGCGTGACGGCATGTCTGGGGAGTAAACTGGGGGGAAAGAAAAAACAAAAAACAAATAGATGTAACCGCTCACTTGGGAGGAGATGAACGATCCAACGCGACGTTGGAGTCCTGAAATTGTTTGTTAGAGAACGGGCGACTTACTTGGCGTAAAAGCAAACCTGTGTTTGCATAATTCACAGTATTCTTTTCTACTGTGTTTTAGCCACTGCAGTAAGCTGTGAAAACAAAAGAAAACATGGTGAGTTTACTCTTCCTGTCCTTAGGGGAACTCCCTTCTGGTTTAAAGCCAAATCACATAATTATTCCTAATCATAAGGGCTTTCTTCTATTAATGAGAAGTTTGTGTAATTACTTATTTATGAACATTTACATTTAACATTAGGAGCTTTAGAAACTAATAAAGGAAACCCATAATTATTTGACTGTCATACCATTCTTGATGAATAAATTTGATGCTGCCGGTACAAACACAGGGATGATAGAGCGGCTTTTCCTGGGTCCCCTCTGACCGACACACTCGACAGATATCTGCTGTGTAAGGAGGACATAAAAACACACCAGTTATTAAGATTCTAAAAAAGCAACATTATTAGATATTTGAACCGCTTAATGCATTTTCCCCTTGATCGACAACTCACACGAACTGCGTAACGTAAATATGCTCAGCAGAGATTCTGTGCAGAATGTCTTCAAAAGCATCACAATTTAAAAAGAGAGATACATTTGTGATAACATGAGCACAAGGACAAGGCGTTAAGGACAAACTGTAATCCCTGGATTACCTGTATATCTGAATGGCCAAAATAAAAGGACTATAATTAGCCAGTGATGCAGCAGCAGCAGCATACGGCAGGCTGACGCAACACTTTTATTCTTATTTACACCTCTAAATATCAATAATCGCTTTCCTCTTAGTCACAATTTGGATCAAACATACCCTAAATAACATTATTACAAGTAAAACATCCAATTTCAATGGTTGGAAAAACTAAGAAATTGAAAAAAAAAACTTTTAAAAGTCCAAACGACCATTTAAACATTTAATTGCCAGACTTGGTATGCACTGCAGATATCAATAATTAAACTTTTTAAGTTAAAAAAAAACCCACAACATTCCAGGGGAGCTTTATTCCTATCCACAATCAATTCACCTGTTTTATTTTAAAATGGCACCCCATTTTTTTGTTTGTTAGTTTAGATATTTGTTGCTAGTGATTACCCCAAATTCATTCACTAGTTTTTACCTATTATTATTATTCAGCTTCATTTGTTGATTGTGGACAGGAGGCACTGTGGACAGCTAAAATGTTTATGTTAAGTAGGAACAAGTGAATTGTGGATACTTCTGTCAAATCATTAAATGACAAATCGTCTTGCCATACATCAGGGTAGCGTTGAGGATACCCCCAAAGTGCATAAACAAGATACCCGTACAAGAAAAAAAAAAAAAAGAGTGAGGGACAACCCCGAAGTTGTAAAAAATACAATAACAATAACAATAACAACAGCCATCTTGCACAATAAGATGAAGACATTCACGTCATTAACGTCAAGGTGATATGAGTTCGTTACGTAAAGCGGGCCGGTCAGCAGGCAGGGGTGCACTAACGGTGTGTCAACATGTCGCTGTGTGTGTGACGGTCCGAAAACGGCCGGATTCACCGGACATAACGTCGGTTTGCATCAACATAGTTGTTAAACATTAAACAAAAAGGTGCCCCCCGCTCTCCCCTCTCCTCTCCACCCACCCCTCGACCAATTCAGACGCTGCCGCCACAGTTCTCGCGTGGACCGTGCCATGTTTTCTGAACACAAACAACTACTAATCGATGCGGCGCCGCCGACTGTATTTACAGCTCACGGCAGAACTGGAAGCTAACTGCCCGTTAGCTGCCGAGCTACCACTAACGGTTTATTTTAGTCAGCCGCCGCCGTCGTTTCGGAGGACGTCAGCTTTGCCCTTGCCGCTCAGGGCTGGCTCAGACTACGACGTATGTGACGTTAATATAAATGGTATAACAGGTTACCTCGCACGGTTGTCTAATTTAAGTTTCAACATTAGCTACCTTCCTCCGCGGTGTCCATGTTGACTGGCTGCTGCTAAGCAGCCCTGCTCCACAACAGCACTCTCGACCCGACAGTCAGAATAAAAGCGACAGCCGTTTACTATCTACAAGTAAACATTTCAGCTTGGAGTTTACTTCAGCTTGTGGCATTACCACACGTTGTGAAATTAAAGATACTTTCTCTCTCTTTTTTTTTTTACTTCACAGTTAATCAGCTAGCGGTCCCTACACACTCAAAGCAAAAGACCCCACGACTGTACTGTACTGTCACCGCTAGATGGCGACAAAGCACAAGACAACTCCATAGTAAATTTGTATTTTTATTTAAACACACACAAGTTTAAATATTTTAACTATTTGAACTATTATTTACCAAAACATAACTTCTGTTAGACAAGTTCACGACAGACAATGAGCTTTTTTTGGATCAAAAAAAAAAACAACACACTGTTGTCTCATGAAACTGTCAAGCAGATTCAAATTATGATCCTATTATTGATAAGAACCTCTTGTTCTTGTAAGAATTTTACATTTTTCAAGGTACCATTAGTCTTCTCAACCCCCAGTCTGGTGCTGAGCACTTTATTAGTATTTTATAAAAAGTCTTTTAATCATTCTGTCCCCTTAAAACCCATATTTGCTTATAAAACATTAGGAGTTGGAATCAGATCATTTTAACTTGAGCGTAGACACTCAAGGTGTCAGTCACTTTCTTTTTCAAGCTTCTTTCAATCTCATTACCAAACAGGATATTGGCAGATGTGCTTTATAATCCTGCATGGGCTGCAAATATATAGGAAAAAAAAACAAGACTGCGGAACATGACGGTATTTTAATAAGAGCAAAACGAATCCTACGACCACGAATCGGGTTTAATCTCTTTTTCTGTGAAAGTGTCTCTTGGCAGTCCGTGGTGCAGATTTGATTTGAATGTTTTGGCATCATAAACCCACACAGTGTCTATGCCCTCTCCTTCAGTACATTCAGGGATCCATGTTGGAAAGGGGAAGCGGCAGGCGACCACCTTGGCTGTAATTGGCAGCTCACTGGACAACTTGAGCTCCAGCTGATCCATCTGCAGACAGAGGGAAACGATTACAATATTAGGACTAAAATACTGAGGTTCTGAACATCAAGACAATCAGCTTAGAATATTATAGTTTTACTGAGTCCATCTATAACCCATAGTATAAATTTTACTCCAAGAAAATGAAAGTGTTTTCATATCTGTTATAAAACTCACCATTTGAGGGACTCCAAAAATAACAACATTGGAGTAGGGAGCAAAACTGGCCTGTCAAAAGAACCAGGGAAAAAAAAGGCACATTTAACAATGACTTGGTGTCTTAACCTAAAAGATGTGTTTCTGAATCCACAAGAAAAATCTGACCTTCCACAAGTCAGAGATGTAGAAGGAGGTGGAGCGGTGGACTCCGTCTCTCCAGGCCCTGTAGCGAGAGTACCACACCAGCCAGGGGTTCAGCTCAAAACCAGATGCCTGGAATCCATGCTTGGCTGCTGCGATCACCTGAAACAATCAAGTGGGATACTGAGTCAAAACAATGTGCAGTCGTGGTAATTTTGTAAATATTAGTGGAGATGAAGTGCAGCGTGAGTAAAGGAAGGAGCCAGCAGGTCACAGATTTCCTTACACTCCTAAACAGAGCCCTGTCGTTGGAAACATAGATGACTAGAAAAAAGCATCTTGTTTAATCTGAGAGACATAAAAAGTTTAAAACAAAAAACAAAGCAAGTGGACTAGTACTCTGTAGTTGAAGACTAAGCTTTCTCAGTTCAGAACTGAAGAATGTGGAGTTACAAGCTTTAAATTTTGTTGTTGTGGAGAGATGCAAAAACTAATTGTTCTACGAATTAATTTAGTTCCAAATGGCAAAGCATCACTTACTATCCGTCCATCCCCGCTCCCGATGTCCACCAGGGTCCCTGATCTTGCCCGAAGCACCTTGAGGACATTGTCCACCTGAGCAGAGGTCGCTGGGACAAACGGCAGGCAGACTTTTCTCAAGGCAGGGGCGACAAACGGAGCAGCCACTGCGTACAGAGCGACCAGAGACCCCCCGACCACCCCCGTAACAATCAGACCAAGCCGACTTCTGCTCCGCTTGTCCGTGTTGCCGCTGCAGCACTGTCCAGGGTTCACGAACAGCTCTTCTTGTGACATGATGTTAGCTAAACTTAGGGAAATGTCAACGTGAGGCAGCGACACCTGCAAGCCATGTTAAATGACAACGGGAAAGAAGCTAAAGCTAGTCGCTACTACTCAAAGGTATTTTAAACACAAATATAAATAATTTTAGACAAACTACGTACGGTGTTTTCTCCTGTCACAGAGAGACTACAAACTTAATTCAATTGAACGAGTTCGTTCTTCTTCTGGTTCGTTTTTCTTCTTCCTTTTGATTATACATGGCGATAGCAATCTGTACTGTGCGTCACTGCCATCTAGTGGTCTGGAATGGTTACTGCAACGCTCATAGACAACTTGCAATACATACAAAACATTATAACGTTTTATATATATATATATATATAATGTGTGTCTGTGTTCCTTATCTATATATGTACGTATCAAACCCTTTTGGGCCCTTTTTTTCTAAACCAAACACTTCTAGCAACTTTTTTGTCACTGGTTTATAAGTCTGACAGCTCACAAAGACACAGTTTGCTCTGACATCCTCATTACATGATCTACATTTACTATTTTGGTGCTTTGCTATGCAAGCTAACTAGCTACCTAATTTTCTTCAGCTACTATTCTTTCCATCTTAGCATCTTTATGTCAAACATTTTTTGAGCTGCACTGTTACCTGGTTTTCTAATGGGAAAAGCAGTTTCTGTTAGTTACATAGTTTACCTTCCCATCATGTCATATTAGAAATAAATCTATAAAGAAAACTCATACATAATCCAGATGTTTCAGAACGCAAAAGCAAATTTTTATCTCTACTACAGCAGCTTTTGCCTCATTTCTTGGCTTTCCTACATTATTGCTATAAGTGAAATCATTTGTTTTCCTCTCGTTCTTTAACAGTCTCTAATAACATCTACATTTTGCCCAGCACTAAGGAAAATTATACATATAGAAGACGCAACGTATGGGAAAAAATTTAATAAAATAAATAACCATAAATCAGACACGCTGGCATAAATTAAGTGAAAACACAGGTAGCATCTAACATCTTCTAACACGTATGCTCTTGGTTTTGAGGTGGAATATTGTCCATATAAGTTGAAAACATTGCAATCAGTAGTCTTTCATTCACACAATTTTTTATAAATATAACATAATTATGCACTAAACATACAATTATTCTACAACTATACTATACCCAGGAGTTGAAATATTGGAAAAAAGAAGAGGAAAAAAGGAAGCTGTGATCCAGCAGAATAGATGGTTTTTATCCCAGTTAATCTTTGATTTGCCTTTGTCATATTATGGTTTACTTTTGTCCCTCTACCATCACAGTTTAACTTTCATAATACTAACCATAAGCTTTTCAGCATAGGTGACTTTATTCTTATTAAAACCACCTCTGAGTCTTTGTTTCACGAGCTGTAGTTTACAGAATAAAATGTTAAACTGGAACCCTTAGATAAACTCAAACAGCAGCTGTATTAATAAATAACAACACTCCAAAACCCATGTTTTTAAGTCTCAATAAGGAAAAAAAAAATACTGAGAGCAAAATTTTCCTTCTTGCCAAGTCTCCCCATAAATTTCAGAGCAGTTCAGTTCTGATTTTTTTGGTTTCCATGCTGCCTCGCAGTAAATCAGAGGTCATTAGACAGTGTACGGTGGACAGTATGGTCCAACCCGGGCATGCCGTGGTGGAGCTGATGGTGGTGCATATAGTGCTGGCTGGTGGTGGGACCAACGTCCATCATCAGATCGTCCTCCTCGTCCTCCGCCCTGTACGCCTCGGCGCCGTCCTGTGAGTAGCTGTGCTTCATTACCAGGATGCTCCGTCGGCCTGCCGGCGTGTTGTGCTGAGAGAGGCGCGGCGACAACTGCTGCCCCATCATCGGCGACAGCGGGGGGGCCACGGTCCCGCCGTCGGGCGCGATGGTGGCGTCCCTCAAGCTCAGGTTGCTGCGGCTGCCGTGGAGGCTTCCCTGATGGGAGCCGCAGTGGTGGTCGCGGATGCACTTGCTCTCGGCGCGTCTGAGTTTGTGGAACTTGTCGAAGTCCTCGGCCAGGGCGGCATCGGTCAGGTCGCCAGAAGGGGCACGGCGCAGAGTGCAGAGCTCGTAGTGTGGAGGGTCAAAACCAGGGTGGAGGAGGGCGGAGTCAAACTCATCTCTGCAGATGCAGCAAGACAGAGAAAGTCCAAATGGTGACGAGAAAACATGCAGAATAGAATAAAGTGATTGTCAATTAAAGTTCCAATAAAAATCAGATACAAGGTTTATGTGTTTGCATATGTTTCATGTGATGTACTTCCTACCTTTTGTCATTATTTATGTCAGTTGCATTATTTAAATTATTCCCATGATGATATTAATCTAATGTTTATCCTTTCATGAAAAGATTAAAAAGTCCAAATATTTCCACTAAGGGGCACAAAAATTAGTAGATGACTAACATGGCCTTCACATAAAGTATAGATTATATGCATTTCATTCAGTTTCACTTCAACCTGAAGGTCTTTAATAAACCATTTTTACACAGTCAATTCTTTTAAAAAAAAAAACTTTTAAAAAAGGACATTTCTGACCTGACAAACCTTTTTTACTCAGAATCAGGACTGTTTCCTGCAGTTAGGGCTGAGTGTTTGCTGTTTGGGTTGTAAAAGTCAAAACAGAATTTTGACATTTGCATGTTATAATTTTATAATTTTACTTCTAACATACAAAGCTCTCAACAACCAAGCTCCATCCTATATTACAGATCTTATTGTTCCATATTTTCCTCACAGAGCACTCGGGAGGCAGAGCTTTCAGTTCTCAGGCTCCTCTCTTGTGGAACCAACATCCAGTTTCTGTCTGTGAGGCTGACATCCTGTTTGTTTTTAGGTTTAGGACTTTCCTTTTTGATAAATCCTATACTGACCACATTTCCTCACTCTGCTGCCACCTTTACTCTCTATATGCTTCATGTTTATACATGCAATGATTATTGTCATTAACCCTGTGTTTTTCTATGTTTCTCTTCCCATAGGAACTGCACCTGGACCGATCCTTCTTTTTGTCTTTTTCCTGTCCAAAGCAGATGGCTGCCCATCCTGATCCTGGTTCTGCTGAAAGTTTCTTTCTGTTAAAGGAGAGTCTTTCCTTTCCACTGTTGCCTCTTTGCTGCTCAGGATGGGGGGGCTGAGACAAAGTGAAGATTTGATGCAATCTGCTGGTTTTCTTGGATAGACAACTTTTACTGATTGACCTTTCATAATGAACTGTATGTAAATATGTTGCATTATAATAGGAATGAATTAACTGTAATTACATTTTAATCTGGATCTCAGTTCGATTTATGATTTGAACAATTTGTTTTTCTTCGGTATAGTGACCTAGGATGACTTTTGTTGCTAAACTGTGCTATTTAAATAAACTAAATTAAATTAAGTTATGCCATTGTTCAACTAGGTAATTAGTAACGATTATAAACTTAATGACAGTTGGAGTTGCAAGCCTCTGCCAAAGCTATTTTGTGGGTCAGAAGTTGAAAAGTTTGGGACTACTGTATTAAGGCATTTTGTTGTCCTCTTCTGATGAATAAGAGGTTGGTTAGTTTGTTAAATAGAAAACAAAAGCACTGAAAGTAATGAAAAACAGACATTATAGGGACAGCAGCAGCATCTTGCAGTCAATAATCTACCGAGTGAATTTAAACGTCTCACCTGCGGATGACGTATTTCTTGCGAGGCTGTTTGATCTGGATAATGACAGATATGACGAGCAGGATGACAACCAGACCACAAGTTATCCCAATGATTGTCAGGTTAGTGTTGTCCAGCGTGTCCAGGATGCTGGCTTTTCTCTTCTCTAGTCAAAGGAGACAGCGGTTAGGCCAGAAAGTTGCATGTGTGGCACGCGACCGGTGGAGGCTGCGGTTTCGCCGGCTGCTGTCAGCGTACCTTTGCAGCGGTTCTCGTCCCACGGGTAGACGCAGTTCTGGATGCCGTTGCAGACGAGAGTGTGGTTGATGCACATGTTGCTGTGGCAAAAGAAAGTGTTGCCATCACACGGGGCTGAAGGGGAAAAAAGGCAGAGGACTGTGTCACATTTAGGATGGAAAGGAAGGAAAGAAGTAAACATACTATTACTAATTATTACTTACTACCAAAGGCAATGGGGCTATAATTAGTAATAGTATGTTTATTTCCTCAAAGGTTTTGCCCATGTCTGTGTGTTTGTTTTGCCTTTGTCTGTCTGTTAGCAAAATATCTCATGAACCACTTATTAGATTTTAATGAAACGCTCCGAAAGTCATCATTGGATGCAGATCTAAAACTGATTACCTTTTAGAGTCAACCCAATTGAAAATTGCCAACACAGCCTATTGACCTTAGAAAACACTCAAATGGTTCTAACTCAGTCATTTTTTTTTTTTTTTTTTTTACTGATATTAAGCTAAAATTTGGTGTGGTAGTGGCTGAGACTGATTCACATCACATACTCTGAACACTACACATTTCGCAACATCTTTGCTCGAAACCTTGGCATCGACTCTTGGCGTCAAGCCTTTTTCGTCTATTAGCAAAATATCTCATGAATCACTGGACAGATTTCAGTGAAACTCTAAGAAAGTAATAATTGGTTACACATTTACATCTGATTGGCATTTACAGTCAATCCATATCAAAACGGCCACCACAGCTAATCAACCTTAGCCAGCACAAAAAATGGCTATAACCTGGTCAAATTTACAGATATTCAGGTAAAGTTTGATGTGGCCATAGCTGAGAGTCATCTGCATCACATACTCTGAGTACTAACAGATCTTGTGACATCTTGCAAAATCGCACAAGATGAGGCATAAGTAATTTTCAAGGTTTTGCTGAAAAAAGGCTATACCTCCTCCACATTTTTTCTTCATAATGCAATCTTAGTTTAACAATTTGTCATAAAAAGTGGCTTACAACGTTCATGCCTTCAAGGAATGTAAGGCCTTTAATTATACCATTACTGACTTATTATTCAGCTGTTAAAGTTACCGTCTTTTATAGGAGCCTCTAATAAAGGAGACAGAGATGTTTTGATGGATGTTATAAATAAAAAAATGCTTTAAATTGATCATTTTCAGTGTAAGTAAAAGAAAACCATTCGTGTCACAGGGCAAGCTGAATTTGATGAGCCTTGTAAGTGGGTATTTTTTTAAAATTATTATTATTATTTCTGACACCTACGATTATGGAAAGTTGTAAAGAGGATCTTGAATCTGCTCTTCCTGCTCCCCTCGTCGGCCCACAGCCTCACCACACCCACGGAGGTAGCCAGCATGACGTCGTTGGCCACCGTGGAGCAAAACTTGTTCTTCAGGTGCTCCACGGAGCTGCTCCCGTCATAGATGGCGACAAAGTTGCGCTTGCACTCGTTGGAGTTGTGCATTTCGTACTCCAGAAAACGCATGTAGATCTGCGGGGGGTGGGGGCCAAGCAGAACAGAGAACATGAGCGGTGGTTCTGATGTGAAAGCAGGGATTGCTTCCGACATGAAACAACACTGGTGATCCCCACCTTAGCTCTCGGCGGGGCCCTGATGTACCACCTGCAGTCCACGGCGTCGCTCTGCAGCGCCCGGCCCTCCTTGCCTATCTGTGTGGATTCCACAAAACCTTCAGGGCCGCTCAGCTCAAAGTCGCAAACTGTGAAGTGAAGCAGCAACATGGTACAACGGGTACGACTAGAAGCACTCGGAGAGCGCAAACCTCCGCAAAGGCTATAGCGTCTTTTAAAAAAAAAACAGTCTGATGCGTGATCCAGATCGCCATCAAAGTGGAATCGTTTTCTTGTAACGACCCCGACATTTCCTGAAAGTTTCATCAAAATCTGTACTTTAGTTTTTAAGTGATCTCGCGAACAGACAAACAAACCGACCAACCAACTCTACCGAAAACATAACCCCCTTGGCGGTGGTAATAAGGTTGGGCCATGATGTCCTGTTTATGACGTGTGTGCGATGATCTAAAAATATCTGGACAGCACTAAGTACAGGTGAATGCACTCAGGAGCAATCGAGGATGCATTTGATGAGTCATAGCCAGGGCTGGTGTGTGCTGCATATCCTGTCGGCAGCGTGATCCTGAGCCACATTAGAGGACCCCTCTCTAATTGTACGCCACTTCCTGGGTTGTTTCAGGGCTCTAAGTCTTGCGCTGCGTCAGCTCTCCACAGCTGCTGTATTACTACCTGCTTCCTTAAAAAGGGTTTGAAAAAAAAAGTAAAATAGCTTAAGGGTTTGAAAGCCAATTTGTTGTGTCACATGGTCAGTTTCTGGGTATGCCAGGGAATTAAAATGGGCTTTTGGATAATCAGTAGCTGATGGCGGAAGGTTTGAAGAATTATTCTTCAAGATTTAGTCTCTGCAGAGAAACATATTGCTCGCTTCTCTTCACATGTAGGGAGCCTCGCTGATTTTGCAGTTGCAGAGAGGATTAGGACCCCCCACAGCTTTTCAGTGTTTCAGCTTGACTGTACTCTTGGCTTGAAAAGACTTTGAGACTAATTGTTGTTGGTTTAAACCACACTTCACTTAAACTCCGTGCCCACTTTAAGACGGTGACTCTGACATCAGCGTTCATGTTTTAAAATCATAAACAGGAAAACTTAGAGTGAAACTATTACCAGTTTTGAGAAACAGTCCATAGTACATGTATGCATTTATTTAAAGATAGTAACGAAAGAAAAACATTATATTAACACTCATACTGCAGATAAAAATTGCCAATATCACGCAGAGCTTCCTACTGTCATCCTACCAAGTTCTAAATTCATCAGAGACAAAAACAAAACCTCAGTTGTTTAAAAGAATAGATTAAAGGTTGAAACATTTACCAAATTGTGCCCCACATATCGTTTCAGCCAATTACTAGGCCTAACATTGTCAGATCCACAGTTACAGTGAATACTCACCTGGAAGAGTCGGCAGTGCCCCAAGTTCTTCAAACTCTGGATCTGAATTTAGAAGAACAGTCATATTAGAGACACACCAATATGTTTAAATCTGGTGAAAGTTACCTTTTCACACGTGTAAGTGCAGACGTTTACTGAACGCTGGTCAAATCATAAAGCGGGAAGATGCGTAAAAAGGTACCAAGGATGAGTTTGTCAGCATCAGCACATGCAATGTTGTTGAAAGCAAACAAAGCTACAGTTATTGTAAAATATGTGCAAAATTCCCCGAAACACATGAGATTTTAACCGAATCTCTGGACCAGAGATTGTTAAACACAAAAGAAAAACAACAAGATAATCCCACTGAATAATACAACAATATTGAAAGCATATTGAAAACTATATTAAAACCCCAGCTGGTCACCGTTTACATAACCTACAAACAAGCGAGTTTCCTCTGACCTCCTTTTAAAACACCCCTGAAAACCCGGTGCCACTCATCAATTTATTTATTTCTTTAAGAAGTCTCAAAAACAGGACAACCTTTGCACCGATGAAACTACTTGTTAGGTGGATTAAAAAAAATCTCAACGGTCCAGCTTAGTTCAGGACAGATTAGGCTCCAGTGGCAGCGACTCCAACCTGGTGATAATAATGTTATTTATAATGAGAATTTTTTTTGGCAGAACTGCTTAAAACTGTGCAAAAACATTAGTTTTAATAAGGTCAGTAAAACACACAGTGTAGCGTGTACCGCAGAGGGAAGAGAAATACCTTTAAAGTTTAGCATTTATTTTTCTTTTTACAAAAGTAATTTCTCACATTTAAAAAAAAATATATTTACTCATAGATAATGCAGAACAGTGGACAATAAGTTTAGAAAAGAAGGTGATGAACTCAGCTGAGGTTTAAATCAACAAGGACTTTTGTTAATCCTCTCATGTTTCTTACCCGTTCTGCTTCAGGCTTGGGGAGATTATTCACAATCATTCCAGTTGTTTGTGTGGTGTGTGTGTGTGTGTGTGTGCGCGCGTGCGTGTGTGTGTGCCTACGATGCTACAATGCATTCACAGAAGCTTCATGCCAAATACAAGAAAAGAACTGTAAGGCTGAAATCAAAAATAAGATGTACAACGGTTTATAATAATCACCCTCTGATTTCACGGGGAAATCTGGGGCACAATCAAGACCAGGGAGCGTTATTACAAAGAGATTTTAAAAATCTAGGGCACAGTGTAAAACACAACAAATTAAAAAGAAAAAAAAACTATATACACATATGGTTTCAACTATTCTTACTTTTTACTTAAAACAGAAAAAAATGTAATGTTTCACAAAGAGTGCAAAACACAAATACAAAGAGAGAAAGATACAGTATCGGTATGCGCATACACACACACACATACACACACACACACACACACTTAAAAGAACAGTCACAGCTAATTAGGCTAACTGGTAACAGGTCAAAGATACATTTTGGCAGTACTGTAAGTTCACCACTCTGTGAAAGACTGTATAGGCAAAAAATCTGGGGTTTAATCATCTACTGCAGTGGTTCCCAAAGTTGGGGCAGGGAC
Organism: Kryptolebias marmoratus; assembly: GCF_001649575.2. Classification (NCBI taxonomy): domain Eukaryota; kingdom Metazoa; phylum Chordata; class Actinopteri; order Cyprinodontiformes; family Rivulidae; genus Kryptolebias; species Kryptolebias marmoratus. Next base: position 16,558,057 of record NC_051449.1, on the reverse strand, counting down.
CCCACTGTGGGTCATGAAACGCCACATGTGGGGTTTTCACATAATAAAAAAAAACAAAATGGGTTTTACTCATTGAGGTCGATCTCTACATGAAGGAAGTGGAAAGAAGAGCACTGAACTCCTATTAGGGAACTAAACACTGGAGGATGATGCCAAACACAACAAGTTAGCTTTATATAGTCTGATTTTAAACAGATTCAGTGGGATCAGAGGTTTACATCTTCATTTGGTGCTTTTATTGGTTCGATATTTCAGGGAGGAATGGCGATACAACGCACAACTTCAGTGGTTTTTCAACTTGGTTGTACAAGTTTGAATATAATGTGGGTTTCCTCTAACCTGCAAGTCTCCCGTTCTCCATGTGCAGGCTGGACACAGGCAGCTTCTGAACGTTGAGAATGTTTTTCAGCGCATTCACAGCTCAAAAACAGCAACACAAATGACACATTCCCAGCAGAAGGTTTGATTGAGTTTTAGGTTGGGGGAAAAAAAAAAACCAAAAGACTACAATCGTGTATGTGGGTGGCTGAACTCGCCCCTGGCACTCCTGATGGGCAGAATTAGAGACGAGATTAACTTCTGACCTGAAGGACCCATCGCATTAGATGTAAACACACAGAAACCGGCTTCTCCTTATGGGCTAATAACAGAAAAGATCTTCTTAAAGGGACAGATTGTGTCAGGACAAATTAAAATTAAAGCAAAGTGTCTGTTACATTTTGTTGGGTTTTCCTTTTTTAATAAATTAAAAAAAGCTGGAACAATCCATCGGTGGATAAATACAATAGCAGAGACTTTATCGTGCTAAAAAAAAACAAAAATAAGATAGATTGAAGGATGGCTAGAGGGATGCGGATTAATCTCTGCCCCTCGTCGGTGAAGGTGGCTTATAAAATCTGTGGTTAATAAAGCCTCTGCCTCGGACGCCCTTAAGCTGCTGCCGCGGCTCAGCGCTGACAAGCTGCATTCCCTGAAGACACGCTTTCATTAACTCTTGTGTGTGAGACACGGCGGGGAACAAGCGCCTCTGTGTGCGTGTGTGCGTATTTGCATGTGTTCCCATGCTCTTGTCGGCTGCAGCTGCCCTACCAATGGAGAGGACAGCATGTTAACAACAGCATGCAGACAGACTCTTAATAAAGTTGCAGCGTGCAGCGACGCAATCTGACTGCCCCAGATCCTTTTCTCCTGTTTAATTATTCCAAAATTTCCATTTCAATATTGACGTTATGTTGGAAGAATTTCTGCAGATGATAAAAAATAAATAAAAAAAAACTATAGATGAGTGCACTCTCACCACAAAATGTGTAACAGGTAGTAGAGCTGTGCGTCTCTAGTCTGTCGTTGTCTGACACAGTAAGGATAAATAAACTGCAAAAACCAACAAAACACAATAAAATCCACGTCGTGATCGCAACGCAGTATGATCCGGTGTGAGGTTTAAATCAACACCACGTGATTCTTTGTGGGACAATATGACAAAACGAAAAAGATGATCCCTGTGCAGTTTAATGAGAGCAATTATTAATGAACCTAATAAAAAATTATCAATTACAAAAGCAGCAACTGACTCACAATTACTAAAACAATAAGGTATTGTACATTAAAAAACTAGCGATGTTTAACTCAAAATATTATTTTTTGTAATATGATCAATCAAAAAGTTTACCTTTCACCATGGGGTCTTTCCTGACTGTTTATAAATGATAAAAATCTTTATTCTTGTTGACATTCACCAGTCTGTTATAAAAAAGTAAAAACATAAAAACTGTAATTTTAATTTAAATCCAAAATTGCAGCTATGGTGCTCTGCTGATGCCCTCACACAACAAAGTATATTGGTGCAAATCTTTCATTTCCACAGTCCAAATTGGTACAATGTTCCATATCTACAGAACATGTTAGTGCCATAATCTATAGTTAGTAATTCCGTCCATCAGATCCTGTTCAGAGCCTCAGGGAGCTGGTGACTGTCTCCAGCAGACATCAGGTGAGAGGTGGGTACAGTCTGGACAGACCACCAGTTCATCACAAGGCCAACAAAGACATAAACAACAAGTCATGGTCACACCAAGAGCCAATTTAGAGCTGCCAGTTAACCTAACATCCATGTTTTTGGACTGTGGGAGGACACTGGAGTACTCAGAGAAAACATCCACAAGGAGAACATACAAACTCTGCACAGAAAAGCCCCGATCGAGTTTCAAACCCAGACTCTGCATCACCATGCAGCCCTATCCCCAATCGAAGAACAGTAAAATGTTTACTCCGTAACATGTTTTTTTTTACTAATGCTGACAATGCATTTTATAACTTCTAAACAAACCTATGTGTAGATTTTTTTCTGTCTCTAATTGTGTATTTTTAATTCTTAGCCTTAACCAATCATAACCAAGAGATGGTGAAACATGAAAGAACTGTGGGAAATGAGGCGAAGGACAGTGTCAGACACAAAGACTTTTGCATCCATTGTATGTAAGTCCTCAGACTAATGCCTAAAAATAACTATAGATGTGTCAAAACATTAAATGTTAACACTATAATGTCATCAAACTGCATCTGTTAGAAATTTAGAATGGAAAAGTTGTCTGACCGGAAACATTCAGCAGAACAATTCAAGTAAAATGTCTGTCTTAAGATAGATCAGCCATAAACATGTCTGTGTTGAACTTCATGTCTGCTTTTTCCACTTTGAATCTCATATTCTCATTTACATGACCCATCCGTAGAAGAGTGAGGTCTGTTGAGAGGAGTTTTAATTCGAGCAGCCTTAGCAACCTCATTGACCAATAACACAACAGAAATGAAACTATGATGGGAGGACTGTGTGCACAATAATTGGTACGTTATAAAACTTGCATGATGCAATGCTCCTGCAATAAATCCAGGCCAACTTTAGGATTAGCCCTTTCAGTCAGCTGTTGGGTTTAACCCGAAGGCAGGCCTGTCAAAATGAGAACTGCAGGGACTTCTTCAGGCCCGTATCTCACCTTGGGTGAAGTTATACCGCGCAGAGAACCCAATGGCTTCCAGTTCGCCGTCAACCACAAACTTGATGTACAGGTACCTCCCACTGGAGCGGATGTAGGCGGGGCTCTCCTGCCCACAGTAGCGGCCGATGATAGGCGAGAAGGCAAAGGGGCCGTCGCGGATTTCAATGTGGTCAAACCTACACTCCCAGGACGGCTCGATGGCGTACAGCTCGTCAAAAAACAGGTCGATGCACTGTCGAGGCGAGGCTGCGGCGGGAGGAGAGATTAAGAGACGGGAGAGAATGAAAGCAGGAAGGAGATGAAAGTGACCGAGAGGCTAGAGAGTTTTACCTTCTATGATGTAGATGCATTCCCTCTCAGGTGGGTATTTCTCAGGGTAATTAGGGGATGTGAAATACCCTCCACCAGGTTCTTTTACCCAAGTCCCACACTGTCCAGCTGGTGTCACCCCTGAGTTGTTCTTCACTAGCAACAGGAAGAGAAAAGTACAAAGAATTAGTTGTTTCCTCCCCTTTTTACAGGGTCACACTGCTTATATTTTAAAAATCTGTTCAAAATCTACCTGTCAAGTGAACAAATATCTTTATTCGTAATTTAATTTTTTTTTATTTTGATTTTTTCAGGATCTAAATCCCAACCAGAACACGTGTTGATGTTGCAAGAAACAGAAAGATTTTTCACTACACAAAGTGAAAACTGTTATAAAAACACACTCAACCTTTGCACTTGAATAAGAAATGAATCAACATGGCGGTGTAACAACTGAAACAACTTATTATTTCTCAACTTTATCCCAAAGTAAAAATAATCTCTTGCTGTTGGTGTTTTGTGTAGACATACCTTGCATTTTTTTGGTGGTTTTGGTGCTCCCGCACAGCTCATGGGGGATAAGGCTTGCTGCTAACACTGAGAAATCACAGGAGAAACAAGAGTTTAAAAAATGAGGTTCAAATTATTGAGAAGTATTTTATTCTAAAGAAAACTAAAGTACTTTTTGAATAACAAATCACTCATCATGCTGTATTCCTCACCCATTGTACCATATTTGGATTACTGTCTAGAGGTCTGGGGCAACACATAAGAAACCATGATATAAGCGTAAAAAAAACCCCATAAAACCCTTTTTTTAAATATGATGGCTTTTGTAATTTTACTAATATATTTTTTCTACAAATCAAATGTCCGAAGGTTTGTTGATCTGGTTAAATACAAAACTGCACAACTGATGTACAAAGCAAGACACGTATTGCCAGTAAATGTACAAAAAAAAAAGTTTTTTCAGATAGTACTGGAAGCAGTAACCTTAGAGGGAAAATAATGAGAAAATTCTAAGTGCGACTTTGAAAATGTTTTGTACTTCTGCCTGTGGAGTAAAATGATGAAATACTCTTAATACAGAAACACTAGAATCTACAAACATCATCTTGCCTTAATAATGTTTAAAGACATTAGGTAGGAATATATTTTACAGCCCAATAAGTATCAGGTACTCATGTGGCGCTTACCTGGTACTTAATGACTACAGACCTGGTATGTATCGGGTAGTACACGGTATGAAGCAGGTATTTACTTGATACTTATCAGGTGTGTACCAGGTACGTGCCGGATAACTACCAGCTAAGTATAAGTATGTACTGGTAAGTTCCAGGCTGTATTATGTCTTGCTACCAGATGATACATTTAAACAGTATTTGGCTGACTAGGGACTGAGTAGTTTACAGACCATGTGCATATATGTTTGTCTACCTATATGTGTATAATGTTTATATATGTGTATAAATGTGTATACATCTATATTCTGGAAGAAAAAAAAATCAACTTATTTCATGTTGAACTAAGTAACGTAGGTGAAAGGCTGTTTATTTGTAGATGAGTGTTTATATAACATATAATGGCTGTAATCTTGGATACACCAACATCATGAAACAAGGACTATTTTGATATGGAGGCACTGGTGTAGGATTTAATAGGTTTATATCTCTTACTGCTCCATTTTGGACAAAACATTGGGTCCTTCTATTGCATATAATGTGTATCTTTTTCTCATTTATTTATCTATCTGTTTCTTTTGCCTTTTCCCTCTACCTTGTTCAAAATACATCAATCAATAAGTCGATCACAGAGCAGCTACAGAAGGAATAAAACAAACAAAACAAAAAAACAGGAGCTGATGATTTGGTTATTTCACCATGCAGCTGTGTAGCTCCACTACAGATTATTCTTTGTAAAAACAGAGCTGATGTCTGATTTATTTATTTTTCCTGATGCTTTCTCTCAGTGAACTCACCGATGCGCAGCAGAACTTTGTGCACCATGTCTGGTCCTGAGGATGAGCAGCCCCGTCTCAGATCGTGCCATTAAAGTGTCCTGGCGCGCGCGGCACCGTCACTTTCTGTCCGTCTTCACGTCCCTCGCGGAAATGGTGCCAAAACCGTCCATCTCCGTGTGTCCCGACAGCTGTGAGGATTAACTCGTCTGCCACAAACCTTTCCATCTTTTTGCTCCACCTTGAGTCGGGTTTAATCCACTCTGAGCGCCTGTGTTTTGTGGACGCATTTCCGTGGTTGGGCACGTGTAGAAACGTCTTTCTTTTATTTTTCTTTTGTTTTGCAGTTTTTGAATTTTGTAGCATTTTTATCGGTCACCAAGGCGGAAATCAGACGCCCCACGACAGTAATAAAGCATAAAACCTCTCATTGAGGCCTGCATTTATTTCCAATATCACTGATTTATCATTTAAAGCAAAACCGGAAATTGGGTTCAAGGCTTAAGAAAACTAATCATGTTTGTATTCCAAATAATAAGGGGAAATTACAGGGATCACCACTTGGTGGCCCGGGGGCCGTATCTGGCCCGTGGGAGGAGGAAGTTGGGGTGGGATGGTGGCACCAACCTACAATTCACATAAGCTTGAAAGAACATTAAACTACATCAAATATGTGCTATGACATTTAAAACATTTTGCATGCATGTTGCCTTCACTGGCTGTCCTAACAGTTGGACATTGTTCCTAAACAGAGTGGAAATGTCTTAAAAATATGGAATTCATTTTCAGTGTTTTCTAGGTAGCATGGGAAAAAAGAAAATAGAGAAAAGTGCAAATAGTAACAGCAGCTAGCTGTAGGTGATCTGGTGCAGCTTTGGAGAACTTATGACACAAGAACCATAATATTTCTATCTGGATAACTAATATATAGCCAACTTTATTTAAACCTTTATATCAGATTTTACTAATATAAATGAAATGAATGCATGAACTGATATGAAATTTTGACTCAGTCATCAGTACGGTCTAACTCAAAAAGTCCAATCTTCAAATTTCATAACAGTTTATTTCAATGCTGTTATTTAAACCTTTATGCCACCTCCAGTTTCACATTACACGTGTAGTTTTGCCAAAATATGATATTCCAGGCTGGACCTGAAAGTACTACGCTTCCTTCAAAGAGGTAACATGTTAGTTGTTCATAAACTTTTTCACACCACTTCGAAATCTCAAAACTTCCACTGTCATTTTCGATAAACAGACAAATTAACAAACAAGCACATTAGTTCAAATGTATGCAAATTTATTGAGAGACTTAATCTTTCTCTAGAAACGTCATACTACAGTTCATTTATTTATATGACAAAAACTGTGGACTATGGCCATTTTCCCAATGCATGAGCTTTCAGAGCCACCACACCAACCCCACCAAGAGTCACTTTACCCTCTCGGCCAAACGTGGTCCTCAGGCTCTGGGTGAAGTCCTCCAGCTGCTTGGGTGTCAGCGAGCGCTGCACTGCTGTGTAGTGTTCCTGCAGGTGATGTGAAGAGTTGATGGACAGCATGTTGCTGAAATGAGGACCGGAGTTGTAGCTTGGGAAGGGGCAGATGCCTTGAGCAACAGCAGCCAGGTGGGCTGCATCTGCAGCAGGGCACTCCATGTTCCCTATATTGCTGTGAATTTCTCAGTCAGAGAATTGTCAAATATGTGTGATGTACCTGTGAGGCACTGATTTAGTCTGTGAGTGACTGGTGGACTGCCTCTGGACTTCTTAAATATAATCCGGACTGGATTAATAATTCCCTTGGTCAAGGCTGTGTTTGTGTGTGTTTTGCAATCATTGTTAGCTTGGTGGTCATTTCCCCAAAATGGTGCATCAGCCAAGACTTTGCCAAAATCAATTTATTTTTCTTAAACAAATATAGCAATCTCAGTCAGTTCAAAGTTTTGTCCAACCTTTTCTAACCATAATATTCAACAATTAACAGTTAAAAAGAAACAGGAACAGGTTGGAACTTTTATATGATTATATCAAATGCACATTTGCAGTGAAATCACACAGCCATTATTTTTTAGATATCCTAAGTCCCTTTTTACATATTCATAAGCTAAATCTAATGTTCCCCAAGTGGTGGTATTTTAGCTGCAAACAGTCAAGTTTTGTTTTCAACATACTCATTGCAATGTCATGATGACAGGTAAAAAACAATATTAATCATAAAGTAAGCAATTAGCACAACTTCTGCTTTTATATAAATGGTTATTGTGTCCCTAAATTAAAAATGTGTAAGCATATTTTGTGAATGGCTGCCAACTGCCACTTGTAATTATTTACCTTTAAAGACAGTCTAAGTGAATGGAAATAGATCAACCATGTTAATAGAAGAGCCATTTTGGGATTGGGATTAGTTGTCTTACTTGTTCTTGCTCTTTTTCTTTCGTGTTTAGCAGCAGGTTCACTCTTATATTTGTATCTTATGTCTTCTCTTTATTCTGCCATTGTCTGATTCTGCCATATTTGTTTACCTGACTTACCTGACTTAAGTTTCCTCTTGGTTTTCAGCAGAGTCAGTGCTTCGTTTACATTGAATGCGTACCAGGATTTCAGAATTGCATATTAATGTAGCTGTAAAACTACTGCTGTAAACTCTATAAAACTGCACTATTTAATATAGTTCAGGATAACCTATTTTGTTTTATTTCATAGTTGCAATGAGCACCTTTAAATGTACTCCTGTCAGGAGCCGTAATATGTAACAAATGCTTTGGTAAAATTGAGAAGATGTGTACTGAATATTACTGTCAATATTTTAGTGTCTAACAAATTAAACAGTTTTAAAACCGTCCCTTCTGTTTTAGTTACTGTCTCGAAAATGTCCAACAATGGTTTTAGACAGCCAATATTATCCCGCAATAAAAATAATATTCAAACTGATTGGTATATTAGTAAAAGTTGTAATAGCTTCCATCCTGGTAAAGCTGGTTCAGCTACCAGGACATTCTCATTTCCAAGGATCTTCTCTTTCCCCAACTTCAGATGCAGATTTTGTTAATCCAGGTAATGTTCAAGCTGCCAATGTATGACTTATCTCCTTGAATATGTACTGAGGTTGGTGAAGGTTGTCTTGAATAGGATTTGAACCCCTGGGATTCTATTGCAAAGGTAAGTGACATTACCAGTGTGTGAAAACGCTAGCATAACATTAAATGAATGCTACTATACAAGCAAGCTCAATGAAAGAGGTTATATGCAGACAAGGTGGAAACCTTGAAATAGAAGAAAGCAAGGAAGCAACTTCAGAACCAGTCTTCCACTGTTCACAAGAAAAATCTTCCAACTCAACTAGAAATTGATGACGTACAACAAAATTGCTACTGTTTTATTCAATAAGATTCTTTGTTTTATTGTTAGTTCGTATTAAAAAGCACACAACCAAAAGGCACACATACACACTACAATTTGCTGTTATATTTTGATCAAGCAATAAGTTTTACATGAATGTGTACATAAGTCTGACTTTTACAATACACCTGATTGTTAAGTACATACATTCTGAATTAAGGAAAATCTGCACAAATATTATTAGTCCAAACATTATTTCCAAAAGAACTTTGAAAGACTTTGCAATACAGATTTATACTGGACAAGTGGAACAAATAAAAAACTGATCAGCCATATTATAACATTTTTAAAACAAGTTAGGGTGTGACTGGTCAGCAATGTTAAAGTAGGCAGAAAGTATCGAAAACATCATTATGAATACTGATTGGTGTGTCTCAATCAAATTGCTCTTTAATTGCTAATAACAATTTTTAAATCAGTATTTTAAACAAGTGTTCTATTTTTAAAGCCTTTAATGTCTTGGAAAACATTTTAAATGATCTTTTCATCAATTTGTGTTTCCAGAGCTAGTCAGTGGACTGTGCCCATTTCCCCAGTGCATGAGCCTTCAGGTCAAAATTTTCTCTTTGGTTTAGCCTTTGTTCAGTAGGAGAAAATCCAATTGCCAAGAAGGGAATGGACATGACATCTGCAAGCTCTAATTCTGCAATATAGCGCAACCATGACTCTGGATCCGACTTCGGCTTGCATTTCTCAAAGGCCCTTTTGGTGTAGCTGTCGAAGTATTCCACTTCAGCCAAAAAGACTTTGTCAGCAGCTTCTGTGTCACAGTTGAAATTCACAATGTGAAAAGGTCTTTGATTTGAACTCAGTCCATCCCACTCGTCCACGCTAGCATTTTTTAGGCGGAAAAGGTGAAGCATCAGACTGACTGCTACAAAATCCCCCATTAATCTATTGATTTGTGTGACATCTTCCCTTATTGGCAAGGTGTGGTTTTCTCCCAGTTGATCCAAACTTTCTTCATCAGCTATTAACTGGTTTAAGCACCTATTTTGAAAGATATGAACAACACAATTACGTAAGCTCACAATGAGTGCAAACACTCAGATGTGACAAAGTGAATGTATTTGACCAAAGTGCAGACATTTTTTACCTACCTTTCTGTCTCTTCTCTCATCCTGGTGGGATTGTTAGCAATGTGAGGCACCAGTCTTAGGTATTTGCTCATCGTGTTGACTTGAGGTGGGTAATAACCGCTTGGTTCTTTGACAAAAACACCTGGAATGGGCCCGGAGTCTGACACCACCTCTCCCCTGACCTGTCTGGCAACAGTGTCAAACAGCACAGCCAGAGATAGAGCCACCACACCAACCCCACCAAGAGTCACTTTACCCTCTCGGCCAAACGTGGTCCTCAGGCTCTGGGTGAAGTCCTCCAGCTGCTTGGGTGTCAGCGAGCGCTGCACTGCTGTGTAGTGTTCCTGCAGGTGATGTGAAGAGTTGATGGACAGCATGTGGCCAAAATGAGGACTTGGGTTGTAGCTTGGGAAGGGGCAGATGCCTCGAGCAACAGCAGCCAGGTGGGCTGCATCTTGAGCAGGGCACTGATTGTTCCCCATATTGCTGTGAATTGGCTAGCAAAGCACTGATTTAGCCTGGTTATATCTGACAGAATGTTTCTGTAACCCTGATGGAACTGATAATTACTGAACTTTGTACAAGGCTGTGTCTGTGTCTTGTTTACCTTGAAGTTAATTTCCTAAAAATGACGTAACATAGTTCAACATGCAGAGTTTTGCTCAATATGGATTTATTTTTTAAACAAATACACCAATCACAGTCAGTTCAAAATAGTGTTGAACCGCTTCCAATTGTAATATTCAACAATAAATGTAGAGTTTTGTCTTTGTATTGTCCTTTTTTCATCTTGTCTTTAGGGCATTGTTGGGACGAAAGACTAGCTCATGCGTTGTGGATACCACTCTTTCTGAAGGCAATACAGCAGTGAAAAACATCAAGCAGTATGTCTGAGACATTTTGTAGGTATGCTGGATAACTGCTAACGATGTGAAAACAATTATTGTACACACCAGAGACACACGATTAACAATAATTGTGCAATTACATATTTTGGAGTTAATAAAGCATGAGTAAAGTGGTGCAGAAAATACCTTTAACACCAATGACTGTAGCTTCATCAGAGGATTTTGCAAATGACAATGTGGGAGTGTGTGTGTATTTAGAGGCCAAGGTTTCAAAATTTTCTGGCCCAAGATGATGAGTTGTTCATCAGCTGCTTTAGGGTTCCCCTGATGCTCATAGAACCTGTGCCCCAAATATCATCCTGTCTTCACGAGATCATTAATAGTCAGTGTTTAAAATGAGGGACTTCCTGTTTGTTGTGACTCATATTAAATCTCGACTAGAATTTGGCAAATAAAACCTATGATTATTGTTTTTTGTGTTATAGGTTGAACAATATTTTACTTAGACTCCCTAATAACTGAATTTGAGCAAGACTATCTGCATGTACAGAACTGGAGAGTCATTTTTGGAAAGACAAGTTAAACACGATTGTAAAATTTGAACACAAACACGGCCTTGTACAAAGTCAATTATTAATGATGCCCTTATTATATGTTCAGAGACTTTCTCTTAAACAAACATAGATTTAAGTAATGTCCTGCAGGGTCATCACACGTACAGAGGGTTGCTTTAGTATTAACTCCTTACAACCTGGAATTCATTTATTTATTTGCATTATGAGAGATGACTATTATTTTGACGATGCAAAACACTTTTGTTGTGAAACTAACAAGCAACAAGACAAAATATGGTAAAATAAAAATGCATTACTTTTCACCCCTTCAAAGTCAATTCTTCATAGAGACAATCTGTGTAAATTTCCACAAATAAAATATTTTTTATTTGACAAAATACACCCCTAATCATATATGTATGCACGCTGAAGTGACATATTTTCAAATTGTGTAAAGTTCAAACAGTCTGCAGGTCAAGCTCCCTGCTTCCAGTAAGTGTTCAACAAGGTTTGTTTACTTTTAATGTTGTTTTAGAGCAAATTTCTGGATGTTTTAAAACAACAAAAAAAAAATGCATTCCTAATTCTTACATCACACATAGATGGATTTTAGAATAATTTGTGCAGCTTGGTGTATCAACTTGTTTTATTTAACAAAAACAAAATTTCCCAAAGTAAATGACAAATAAAACAGACTAAACATCATTTTAAGGCTGGTCCTAATGTTGCTGCTGTGTTCTACACTTTTCTATTAACTACATTCAACCCCACTTCCTTACAAAGAGCCGTGATGTAGCATTTGTTCCCCTCTAGAATCCTATTGTTTAATAAATCATTTTTTATATCACCGTTTCTCAATTTTTTGCTCACTTTGCAGAGTCCACACGAGGATTTCCAAGCAATTGCACACACAAACTAAAACAGATGAAAGAATCTTTTGCTCCATGTAAGAGCGCACTTAATGTTTTACAGTTTTTACTTGTCTTTAATTGTCCAGTGTTCGGCACCGCTGCTTAGTTGCTTTTGCTGACTCAGCTCAAACATCTCTGACCTATGAATGCACGTTTAGGCCTGCAAAGCTCCTCTATTTCCAAAAGAGGGCAGCAGAGGGCAATATATTTATACATTTCGTAAGTTAGATAGATTATATTTACACATTGTAAGAGGAATATACACAAAATAAGTTAAAGTTTTCTTTGGTCTAGTCCAAATGATTGACCAAAACAACTGAGAAAATAATTAGTTGAATACTAAAATGCCAAAAACAGTAATACCTTAGACTGAGATGTTCAGTTTTGGTACCAAATCTCTTTAATTGTATATTTTATTACAGACAATATGTATATCACTTGATTATTACAATCTGTCTGATGCTTTTAGGTGTTACTGTACATTAATTGTGGGACAGTAACACAGTTACTGATATGTTGTGCTCTGTGGGAGTCCTGATTGAAAAGTGTCATGCTTGTACTTTTTTTCTATTTTTTTGGGTGCTAATGCATAGAGGCTGAAGCATATTCATTACTTTTCAGCCATTAACACTGACACAATTTCTGATTTGCTCTTCTCCCCCAAAAAACATACCAAAAATTTATTAAAACCTGTGGCTTGATCAGCAATAGAGTGCCATGAGCTTTGGGAGTCATACGGCACACAACATAAATAAAATTGATTAAAACTGTAAAAAAAATTCCACATTCACGACAATAATGGGATTTTAGCCAAATATATGAGAAAACCCAGCACTCTTTGGAGCTCTGTAGCTCGGCCATAGTTCATCCAAAGTTTAAACAGGTCAGGAAATCTGTCTTTACATGAGTGAAGTGTCATTTTGAAACCTCTAAAAGTTTTTTTAGTTTCAGTTTAAGTTTAATGGTTCTTGTAGGTTTGACCACCTATTGTTCTACTTAAAGGATTATGATCACACACACTAACATTTGAGCTGTTTAACTTCACAAAATTCATCAAAATAAACTCTTTAGTTTAGCGATCTTTACATTTTTTTAATAGAGTTTATACATGAAAAAATAGACTTTATGTCTCTTATGTAGGACTTCCTGTACACCAGTGGTCTCCAATCCTGGTCCTCGAGGGCCACTATCCTACTTGTTTTTCTGCTCCAACACACCTGATTTAAATCAATGGGTGATTAACAGGCTTCTGCAGAATATGAAGAGGTCATTTAACCACCGAATCAGGTGTGTTGGAGCAGGGAAACAAGTAACAAATGCAGGATAGTGGCTCTCGAAAACCAGGATTGGAGACCCCTGCTGTATATACTCTCAAATCACCCCAGTGCAACCAAGCTTCCATTGCCTTACTGTATCTGGGCCCAAGATTTTCTCTTCAAAACTGAAAGTAAAGGGTCTCTTTAACTTGTCATATTGTCTCTCCAAAACACTATAAACCCTAGGAAATTGATTTGCTACTTACGATTATCTATGAGCCAGTAGGAGATTCTCACAATATGATAACTTCACTTCTTAGACAGTCCATACATCAAAAAATGATTGTTTTATCATCTTAGATTATTACAAAAGTAAGACCCAAATTACTATTGAGATTTTTAGAAGAAAGTTGATGTGTGTTAGAATTTCAGGTCAGTAGTTGTTTTGTCATCTTTCTTTTTTTCTTTCAGACATTTTACAATTAGCTTCCTTTTTAGCACAAGTAAAGTATAATAGCTTTGAGCTATCTGAACACTGCATTGATATTTCAAAAGAAATCTTATATCCTGTGCAAATGGACAGAAAGAACAGAACATGTTAGAGGCAAAGAGCGGTGGGAGACAGAACACACCCCCTCCCACATACACACACACACACACACACACACACACACACACTCATACACAAAACCTCACAAATGTGCTTGTGTGTGTCGAAGCAGATGAATCAGTGCTTTGTGGTCGCTTTGCAGGGGAAATGCTGGCCACCCTGCCGGCAGTAGTTCTCACACACAGTGACGAAAAACAAAAACCTCAACACAGGGAATACACCACTTAATGAATGAATCTATGTTTGGAACTTTATTTTGCAGCTACCTGTGAAGACTAATTACCAAAAGAGGAAACATCTGTAACTGATGTATCAAGCACTGTAGAAGGATCTAGTCATCTTCTACTGAGCAGTGTTCATCTTGTCTTCCCGTCAAATACAAAACTTGGACTCAGCAAAGTGTGCAATATTAGTAACAAGCGTGGGCTGCCATCAAAACATCCACCCGTTTACCTTCATGTCACTTCTTGCAGGATCAGATTCCTCTACAAATAAATTAGCCCTGAAGTCCCAACAGCCTGTGTGAGTGTGTGTGTGTGTTTTAGTGTGGAAGGTGAGGGGGAGCAAGGGTGGGCTGGAGAGGCGTGGTCCACAGCGTTGCTAGGGGCAAATTTGTATAAAAGCGCAAAAATGAGCAGCGATTCTGTGCAGCCTGCGGCGCTCGGAGCGACCTGAGGAATTCAGCAGGCATTCCCAGACTTCTCTGTCCTGCAGTGGGGATGTACAGCATGAAAGAGACCCCACTCTCTGAGCTGATTTTGTGTGATGGGTGGATTTAAATGCTCACCGGGTTGGCGAGCTGTCATTCTGCAGTAGTCTCCAGACACTTCTACATCTGGACTATTAAATCTGGAAGACATATCTAGAAGTCTGCAGGAGAATTTGCTATTTGTGAGTATTGATTTCACCTGTCTTAAACTGAATCACAATCTCGTGTCACAGAAAAAGGGAACATTAGCAGATAAGGTAGAGTATTTTGGCTGTGCTGCATGGTGTGTGAAAGGCTCTGTTTACTCTGGTCCTGCTGTGTGTGGTGATGCAGTGACCTGCAGATGCACTGAGAGTTCTGAAAGCTGCTTTAGACTCACTGTTTGAAGTTAGGTTCTCTACTATAAAAGCATCCTCAAACTGAAACAGAGAAGGAATTCAAGATGACACTGTGCTCTGTTTTATCAAACTGTGTTAGGCTTGAGGGGAGTTTATCAGTATGATATATTTGCTGGATAAGAAAAAAGCACCAAAAAGACAACCAAAAACTTTGTTCCCAAATGCAGCAACAGGTTTTTTTTTCCCCTATTCTCTCTGTTCTGCAGGTAAACGTAGTCCCTTGCAGCATCAGTCTCCTCCATCATGAAGAGGTCTCCTCCTTTCCTGGACTGGGTCGGAGCGGTTGGTTTGATCCTCTGCCTGACCCAGAGCGTGCTGGCCACGGTCCTCACCAACTCCTCACGTCTCGAGTCCATCCTGGACAAGTACAGAGAGAAGGACGAGGGGGGGTGGAAGGCCAGGTCCAGAGGGAGGAGGGCGATCAGCGAAGGAGACAAGCACCTCATCCTCGACCTGCACAACAAGCTGCGAGGTCAGGTCCACCCTCCGGCCTCCAACATGGAGTACATGGTGAGAGCAGAAGATAGCATTACAACATTTATATTAAATATGAAAATGATTTAAGTATAAGCTACTTCCTGGTGCACAATCACCAGTAAAGAGTGTTTACACAGCAGGATTTCCAAATTCCAACGTGAAGTGGCACACGTGAGGCTTTTAACAATAAGACCGAAACACGAAAAGACTAGATTCCTCAGTTCAGAAGCGCATGATTAACTGATACATATGTTTTAGTTTGCTAAGATACAACAGAGATAGAGTCAAGAGGGGATAATGTCAGCCTGTGTATGTGTGTCTGTTGTGTTAGCAAAATATCTCATGAACCACTTGACAGATTGTAGCTAATGCAAAAATTGCTATAACTCAGTCAGTTTTACAGATATTGAGCTAATCTCTTCTATACATTATCATAACTTGTGCGATCTCACAATATTACATGAAATAGATGAATAATCTACCCACCCATCCATTTTCTTTACCCGCATCTCCTTTCTGGGTTGCAGAGAGCTGGTGCCTATCTCCAGCAGTTACTGTGCGAGAGGCGGGGTACACCATGGACAGGTCACAAGTCCATCACAGGGCAAATTGAGAATAATGTCATTTCCAAAGTTCGACCAATATGGCTTTTACCTTATCCCTTCTCAACAAAAGATTATTTTAGGCTAAAACCCTGACACAGAAGGTGACAGATGATATGCATTCCTTCAGTGAATGCAAGGGTTTTAATATTTAGATGCACTCTAACAATTTCCCAAGCTCTAAAATGTATTTGTTATTTTGGAATGCATTATTTGACATTTGGTTTCATGTGTGATTCTGGCTGAAAACGCATCAACAAGTTCATTTTTCCACTCCTGAGACAAAGCATCCAGCGTTCAAATAAAATAAAGGCATTTAGCTAACCAAATCAAAATTTATCAGCTAAAAATAAGATTCTATCTAAAATTAAGCCCCTTGTTAGACTAAATCTTTGAGTCTCATCCACATGTGCTCTGCATGTGACCAGGTCTGCTCCTTCCACACACTCTTGTATCCAAAGCACTGTTCTCGAGCTCTGTTAAAGAGAGTAAGAGGAGAGAGAAAGCTCTTTCCCCTTGCTTTTACTCCTGCCTCCTGCCCTCACTGACCCTGGACCAGATCCAGCTTTCACCCCCGCAGTGTTGTCCTGTCCTCTACCTCAACCACCCTGCCTACCGGCCTCCGCTTCCTGCCCTGCCTCCCCTCACTCCATCATTCCATTTCTCTTCGCTCAGACTTTTTTTTTTTTTTTTTCCCGCTGCCTTGTTCGTGTGCTCTTCTGATCTTCAGCCTCACTCCCTCTCTTCTTCAGGCTTTTCTTCTCTTTCACTCTAACCCTCCTTTCTCTCCATCGCCCTCAGCTCCAACCCCAGTCGG
Organism: Kryptolebias marmoratus; assembly: GCF_001649575.2. Taxonomy (NCBI): domain Eukaryota; kingdom Metazoa; phylum Chordata; class Actinopteri; order Cyprinodontiformes; family Rivulidae; genus Kryptolebias; species Kryptolebias marmoratus. The sequence goes on along the minus strand of NC_051449.1, from coordinate 16,541,133 downwards.
TGTTATTGTTTCTTTGATCATCCACACATCCAGTTTTGGCTGAAACATCGCCAAATGCGTTTCAAGCGTGTCGAGCCTGATCGTTTGAAGTGTGAAGCACGGCGGTGGAGATAGAGGTCGTGTACACTAATCCAATGTTTTTGCAGCAAAGAATACCATTACTCATGATAACAATGTGGTAAGATGGGCCTGATGAGAGCCAAGTGTTTGGTTTGTAAATTGCAGGATTTGTAGGCTGCATCTTTTGAATCATTACTTTCCTACAAAATCTGCTCAAACACACTGTTTTTATTAAGCAGGTCAATCCTTGCTCAGCAGATCTTCCAGAGAAACAAAAAAAAACCCCTCTCTGGGTTGATACATAGAAAGCACTCTGAAATACAAAAGGCTAAGCATGAACTTGAAGGATTTGGTTCCAGTTTATCACATTCTTCACATTTAACTTTGTAGCTGAGGTGGTCTAATAGGTGGCTGGAAGCAGGTCTGTATTTTGGAAACTTAATGCTCTGTGGAATGCAAACCAGATTGGCAGTTGTTACCCTGACCTTTTTCCAAAAGCTTTTTTGGGCAGTTCATCTTCCCATCTGACGGATGATTGAGTGGTAAGAATTATAGGAACATGAAGAAAAGAACAAACTGGCCGAGGTCTTTAGAATCTTGATCGTTTGCCGTTCAAACTTTGTTCTCGGCAGCAACTTTGTTGTACATGAACTGTGCAAGAGACCGGCTTTGCCTTCTACTTTAAGTCGGGTTAAGTGTTTCAATGTGCTTTGAGCAAACACGGTTCAATGAGCTCCTGTTTTAACATGCTTAAAGCCAAATAAGTTCAAAATTGTTCTCACAGAACGCTTCTGACAGAGCATCACTTGTGTTGCATAGAAAAGGTGAGTTGAGCTGTGATGAGTGAAGAGTTGTGCTTAAGTTTACCTGCCAATCTTACCTTTGTTCTGTTTGTTTACCAGAGTTTTAGAGGGGATCTTTGCCAATTTTAAACATTAGAAAGATATGGTAGGAGAAGATGAGAGACATTGTTACCGTCCACCACTGAAGGTGATAATGTTTTTGTCAGTGGTTTGTTATTTTTTGTTCTTGGCTTGTTTTTGGACATTTATTCTTTCTGTAAATCTAACAGTCAATCACATTACTTCATTTAATAATGCTACATTCATTGTAAAAACTTAAGATTATTTTTTTTTATTTTATTTTCATGCAGAACAACTGTTTGGGTTGCCTGCCGTGAAATGAAACAGGAAGTGTGAAAGAGCTGAGCTCTTATCATACAGAGACTGGTTTACTTTTACAACAAGTTAAATTAACTGAAACATCTTTTTAATGGAAGAATGTACTAATTATTTTTGCAACACAAGTAGCTGAGACAATAGATAAAGTGGCTGTGGAATATTTATTTTTCACTCTGTTAACTTCTGAAGTTGAGATAAATGTACAAAACTGACTGACTTACCTCATATTTCACCACAACTCTCAATTATTCCCGTTACTATGGTGTTCCTGCACACAGTCAGCTCAGTTAAATCCACATTTTGTCTTAAATCCACCTTTCCTGCAACCCTAAACTGGCCAGCAATGAATGTAGCTGTTTTCAGATTTTGAACAATCAGAGTGTGTGTGATGTTTTTTTTTTTCTCTCTATTTTTCTCAGAAATCAACGTTTTCTTTCAACAAAGGCTAAGCAACTTAAATTGCTGTAATCAGAACTCTTTGGCAACCTAATTGCAAACAATTAGGAGTTTTATTTGTTGGTGTTTTAGCCTCAGCTCAGTTGTAGCAACAGAAACAAGTCAGTTTTCAAATCACACACTGAGTCTGAAGCATTATGTTCACCTTGTGCAGAACACATGGAAGGCATTATGGTGGTCCCTACGTAAGCGTTATTCTATTAGCGTTGATGTGAGATAATGCAGCTAAATGATATGCCAACAGCAGAGCACACTGCGACTATTCTTTTCCCTCCCAAACAGAGCCAAGACTGCATTCATTTTAAATGGCCCCATACACTCACAGCCCTGCTCGTTCAAAACTAGATGTGTGTGAAGTGTTTTCAGGAATTTTTCTGCTCAGTTTTGTTAAGTTCTTACAACAAAGATGGCATCTAGTCCCTACACAGAGACCCTGCTTTTTTTTTTTTCCAAGATAAGAACTTACTGGAAACAAGCAATGAAACAACCACAGCGAATAGTAGCACAAAGCTGCAAGTTGGTCTGGTGGTCTCTCATGCATGTGTCTGTGTGTTAGTCAGTGAATGTTTGCATATTTCTAAAAGAGAGGTCTAACCCTGACTGTACAGTGTCAATTTTGCACAAGACATGCAGCCACAGTACTTTCAAGTACAGAGCAGGTTCACCATTTAGATGCACTTTGCCTCAATGATCAGATGTTTCAGCCAAACTGGTTTCAGACGTACAGCAGTTCAGTTTTCTTGATGATGTATTTGAATTAGGTCTTATGAAGAGCTTTTAATGCTACAACTATGCTAAGTGGCCATTTAGCCACTTAAATCAGGGGGGAAATTGGTTTCCAAACATCTATTAGGAACAAAGCTGCTCTGGACTACCATTTTTTGAGATTAACCTTTTGCCCAAAAGAAAGCTAATATTACCAGACATAATAACAATAACACTTTAGCCCATTACCCTGGCTGACAGTGAATGTTGACCTATGGGTATAGTTCAAAAGGTAAACAACCGTTTAACCCGAATTACCCTGTGTGCAGCTTTGTGTGCTCATGTACGTGTTTGTGCTTTTCAGGTGTGGGACTACGAGTTGGAGCGGAGTGCAGAACACTGGGCATACTCGTGCCGATGGGAGCACGGTCCGAGCCACATGTTGACACAAATAGGACAAAACCTTGGAACGCACTGGGGCAGGTGTGTACGAACAAGCAGTGAGGTCAATGTAAGCAAAAATTACGAGAGAATACCAAAATTGAATTTTGACATGAATAGAAAGATCCTTTTTAAAGCAGGGTTTGGTGAAAATTTATAAACAAATAATGTCTTACCTTTTTTAAATAACGTCCTCAGTTTAAGTTTCATTCTAACCACAATGACGAGCTAATGGCTAGTCTGAACAGGGCCAAAACAATAGTGGAATGCTGCCTTCCTAAAATATCTCAGATTCTAAAATTTTATAAAGTTTATTCAAACGCTATTTTATCATTTTTCACATCTTATTTAATTTTGTATTACACAATTATTCCAGCAGAAATAATTTGACATTCTTGTTAAAAGTGACCCAGACTGCACCAGGATTGTTACAGCTAGCTGCTGCTCTTGTTTTTTACACTTCCTAATAACCTCACAACTCTGTGTAAATACTGTGATTGTGTATCGGGAAACTAACAGTGGTGTAAAGGTTTATATAAATAACGTTAGCATGAACCACTTAAAAATATTCGAGATTGGAGTTGTTTTAAGATAGCAGCGATCCACCTTAGTCCTGGCCTTAATCTGTCTAGCCTTTAGCTTGTAAATCTGGTCAAACTTTAACTCTATTTCTCCAAACTGAGGCTGTTCAAAGGGCTATCAACAACAGGTAAGATATTAATTGTCCATAACATTTCCTCAGAACACTTCAAAACATCGGAACTATCAGTTTAAGTCAACATCTATTAGTCTTGGTGCTGTTTAGTTTTTATTGTGATATTTTTGTGCAGATCAGCAGCATAATACCACACCATGAGTGTACACTCAAAAGCAAATTTAACTCAGGGTTCCAGTTACTTTCACAGATTGACAGTTCCTAACTTTAGCAAAATGATTGTTGGTGTCTTTCCTCTTGTCTGTTTCGATGCTTCAAACACTTTTTGTTCAACTCAGCATTGATAAGGATGACCATGACTTTTATCACTACATCACAGGGAGTAAACATGTGGTAAAATAAGCACTTATTGTTCTGCTGTTAACAGAATTTGTCTGCTCGTTTTAAAGCAGATAATGCGAACATGAGTAGTCCACACAGTTTACATTCATGTTCTAGTTACCTCACAAGCCACTGTACATTTGTCTGAACTATACCATGTTTTGTCTTCTAAAAGGAGCTTTACTGCACTGAATATCACTGGAGTAAAAAAAACATTGTTTCTCTCACTGCAGGGACAGACCGCCCACCTACCATGTGCAGGCCTGGTACGATGAGGTGAGGTACTACAGTTATCCATACTCTCAGGAGTGTAATCCACATTGTCCGTTCAGATGTTCAGGACCTGTTTGTACTCACTACACTCAGGTAAGGGCTATCATGTTACACGTCCCAAACAAGAACTTTGTTGTCTTTCTTCCCCTTGATATAACAACATCTCCAATCTGATTGAAACATCACAGGCTAGAATTACTCTAATAAATAGATTATAGGATGAGCATAAAAATTTAGGAGCTCTTTTATATTGAGATGAACAATGGAAACAGATTTGATTATGCCTATGATTATTATTATTACTTAAAAGCATCTGATAACTCATTAAGTTATCAAATTATACAAAACAACACGGTACCATAGGATGTATAACATTTATTGCCATCCTGCTACTGTACATACTTTAAGGAAAGCAAGAAAAATCTTTTTTTTCTTTCTCTATTAGTTGGTATGGGCAACTAGCAATCGTATTGGCTGTGCCATCAACGTGTGTTACAACATGAATGTCTGGGGAATGATCTGGGCCAAAGCTGTCTATCTGGTCTGCAACTACTCTCCACCGTAAGTTTTCACCATAGATAACATGTTCCTATAAACTGCTGTAAACTCAGGGAGCAGGAGGCTTTGTATCCAAATACAATTTTAATTAGGGCTTTTTTTTCTATTGTGACAAAACATATCTTTTATGTTTGTTTGTTTTTTTTCCTCAGGGGAAACTGGTGGGGTCATGCTCCATACAAATACGGAGCACCTTGTTCTGCCTGTCCAGCGAGCTATGCTGGCGGCTGCAGAAACAACCTGTGTTATAAAGGTATATTCGAGATAAAGCATTTTAAAGGGTTAGTTTCAGACAGTAAAGTTGATTTATTTATTGTAGGAAGGAACTAGAACAATTGTAGGTTTGAACTTCAGAATGGGTCGGCTTGCTGAACATTTGGACAAAATGCCTATCTAAAAGACAGATAGGTATAATTACCATGCAATGTTTATAGATTTACCCATTTATGGTGCAATTTCAAAGTAGTTTGGGCCATTTTTTTTTCTGTAGTGACTATAGCACTTTCAGACACATTTGAATTTTATACCTCTGTACAAGTACAAACTATAATGTGCAGAATAACATTGCCATGGTATCACTTTTAGAGGGTGGAGTTGACAGGCACCCAGCTCATGAGATTGAGGAGACCAACTACATTGAACCAGAACCAGAACCAGTGAGGGACAGAGAGCCCGAACCAAGGGCCCAAACACCTAACCCATCACCCAATGACAACATTGAGAGGAACCAAGTTGTCAGTACAGAGCAGATGTGTAAGGATGCTCCTGTATTACTTTCTCCGTACCAAACCAAAAACATCAAATGTGTTTTGGCAGTGACTGCAGTGACTCTGTTTATTGTACCACAAGCCCAACAGGTGGAATGTGAGACCAAGCTGAGGGACCAGTGCAAGGGAACAACCTGTAACAGGTAGGTGACCAACCTCAGACCATTTCCTGTTTATATTCATATTGTCAGTAAAGCATATGTTCCAAGCTGTTGTTCACATTAATGCATTGTCTTTCCACAGATATGAATGTCCACCTGGTTGTCTGGAGAGATCTGGAAAAGTAGTTGGGACAGAATACTATGATATGGTAAATAATCACTTGTTACAGTAACCAGAGTGTTTAATTTTATGTATAATTTATGAAAAAACATCTGTTCTTGGCTTATATTGCAGCAATCCAGTGTGTGTGGAGCTGCACTGCACTCTGGAGTCATTGACAATGATGGAGGATGGCTTGATGTAACCCGACTGGGCAGAAAACAATATTTTACCAAATCGTACAAGAATAGCATCCAATCCATTGGGTAGGAATTAGTCTTTGTAGATAATTATTTATCAAACACTTTAATCTTTAGGAAATTGGGGAATATTTACCCTGTGGTAAGGCTTACTATTCCACCATAACCTTTGATTTTATTTCTCTTTACAGGAAAAATAGAAGTGCAAATTCCTTCAAAGTAGATTCGGTGCCTGGTAAGAAGCACATTTTAATTTCACACTATACTTTGTCATTTATTCTGTGTAAGGAAACACCACAGGATCATAGTTTGCTGTGACTTGTCTACTTTGTTTCCCAGTCAAGGCAGTAAGATGTGATACTACAGTGGCACTTTTTTGTCCATTCAAGAAACCTGTTCGACACTGTCCCAGGTAACACTGTTCTGAGTTATAATTCACTGCCTTCTGCAGCCTATATTCACTGCAAGCAGAAATGCTAACTTTGGGAATTGTATTTTTTGTGCCAAATTCTAGTAAAGGTTATCTGTATTTTAGTATATCAGTAACACATAGTTTTAGTGACTACATTTTAAGCATTTACCAGGGAAGCATGTTGCTCTTTGAACCACAGCTGTATTGAAACAAACAAAAAAAGCACTATGCTTTCGCTGTTCAGAGCATGCCACCAGTCTTAGCTGGACCCTTCACTCATTTCTTCTGAGTTGCAAAAACGTAATTAAAGAAATGCATCTTTTAAAAAGTCCAATTAACCACTCAGTCGTCATACATTCTTTCATTTATTTGTGGATGAAAAATAAAACAAAATTCTCGGACTCTATCTAAGCTTGAGCTTTTTGTTTCAGGTTGTATTGTCCCCGGAACTGTTTGAATGACAATCAAGCCCGAGTCTTTGGGACAAAATACTACTCAGATGTGAGTATTTGCAGCATCGTTGAAATTAGCCTTCCATGAAGGAATACGCACCGCCTGCTGTTTTGCAAGCCTGTGTTTTAGGAAAATATGTTGCACAATGCTCAGAGTAGAGCCGCTGCTCCTCCACGTCGAGAGGAGCCAGTTGAGGTGGCTCGGGCATCTGGTGAGGATGCCTCCTGGACGCCTCCCTGGTGAGGTGTTCTGGGCACGTCCCACCGGGAGGAGGCCCAGAGGAAGACCCAGGACACGCTGGAGGGACTATGTTTCTCGGCTGGCCTGGGAACGCCTTGGGATTCCCCCGGAGGAGCTGGCCCAAGTGGCTGGGGAGAGGGAAGTCTGGGTCTCCCTGCTTAGGCTGCTGCCCCCGCGACCCGACCCTGGATAAGCGGAAGAGAATGGATGGATGGATGTTGCACAATGTGTAAAACTTAGGGCATGTCTTGGGAATGTCACTCAGCTACTACCACTCAAAATAGCTAAATATAGTAGTTATGTCTGTCAAAATTACTAAGTTGTAACGTTTTTTGTGTATTCTAATGTGTATTAGCTGTAGCGGCCATATTCAATCAGGCTTACTGATAATTATTACTTTCAGTAAGTTTTATTAAATCTGTCCAGTGGTTCATGAAATGTTTTACTAAAAGACAGACAAATGAATACACATATTTACACAGACAACTATATAACTTTGAAATTACCTATCTTACATTGTCTGGATAGCTAAATATATTAGTTATAAAAAGGAAAGCAAAGGATTTGAGACTACTGACTTAGTATGCTTGTACATCTATTCTCTGCATACACAGCTTGCGTTGCGTTGTTACAACCTATGGTTTTTGTTATATTTTATTGCATTGTCAACAGGCAGCATTTTCTGCACATAAGATTGCAATATATGGTCTGGAATTTATTCTTATAGTTTTGATACAAACAGATTTTATTTTGTACATAACAAGACTGTCCTGTTAGGATTTTACACATAATTTTGTGTTACTACTTTTTCTTTTCCATTCCAGAAATCCAGTATCTGTAAAGCAGCCATTCATGCAGGAGTGATCCAGAACGAGTCTGGAGGTTACCTCGATGTGATGCCGATGGACAAAAGGCGCCAGTACAGTGGCAGTTATCAGAATGGCATCTCCTCAGAAAGGTAATGTTTTCTGAATGGGGCGATGGCCCAGTGGGAGGGGGGTTGTGAGAGGAGCAGGGCGTTGATCCCCAGTTCCTGCAGCAATCTAATGTGTCCTTGAGCAAGACACTAAAAACCCCTTTCAGCAGTACATATTATATAAATATAAACCCATTTTTACATCTAAACGTGTTCTGTTTTTGTTTCTCTGCTCATCTTCTTTCAGCGTATCGAACCCCACAGGAGGGAAAGCCTTCAGAGTTTTCACTGTCATCTGAAAAAATCACCATCAAAGGACAAAGTACAACAAACTTCATGTGCAAGAAGCCCACCCATTATGAAGCTAAACCTACAATTATGCTTCTTACAGTAAATAAATCAATGTTACATACTGAAACTAACAGTTTAAAATGCTTTTTCTCAAGGATTTGCCTCTATCTGAGGTCATCAGTAAATTACTACCTTGTGAATTATACCCCTATATGTCTCGTCTTGTAGATGACTACCGTACCCACATGAGCCTACCATGCATCTTTGGCTGCCATGATATCATGACATCATGTTTTTTAGCACTTAAAACAAAATAAATGTCTACACCAGTCCAACCAGTAATTTCAAAACTTGAAGGTTAAAGCTTGACGTTAGATCTTTTTGCAGAGCAATTCTGCATGTCCTTACATCATTTCCATGTAGACATACATCACCTGCTATCAGAAAGGGAGGTAATTGTGGTGGTTCCAAAATAATGAGCTTAGTCAAAGTATGCAACAAAATTATATGATGTGCTTCAGATTAATTTGACCATTTCTATCAGAAATGTGCAAAAATCTAAGAATGATTATTAATTATGATGAACCCAAGGAAAAAAAAACAGTGAACAAAAGTAAAAAGATGTACTGCATGTGTATTTTGATAACAGATTTTATCATTTAGATGCAATTTTTTTTATGTTTATCATTAAAATTGGTTTATTTTCCTTTAAATGTACAAAATATTGGCTTCCAAATATATTTTTATTTCTAATATTTGTCATATTATTCAGTTCTACAACTCATTATCATGCTAAGGTTCAATTATAGTCATTTTAAACACATTGTTTATCTGGTTACACCTAGAAATGCACATTGTATATTTTTGTACATAATAATGTTGTACATAATGCTGAAAACGTGCAACCTTTTTTTTTTTTTTACTTTTCCATTTGTTTTGCCAGCTGCACAAATTAAAAAAAAGGTAATCAATGATGATGATTTCAGGACATTTGCATAAAAGCTATCCACATGTCATTTATGCTTCTCTTTATATATATATATATATATATATATATATATATATATATATAAAATATATATAAAATCTCCTTTCTGTCAGTTTTGTAAAAATTGTTCATAACATATTTTTTTACGGTATGCTGCATTTCCCAGCTTCTGTTTATATATGTACGTGTTTTAAGAAACCCTGGCTGGCCAGGTATGTGCACGGCAGAATTACCATTAAAATACTTCAACTAAATTATGTAGTTTGTCTGTTTATTTGAGATTTACATCTTTAAATTAAAGTCTAAATCATTTAAATGCAGCCTCAACAGAGTCTAAATCCTAACCCCAAGAAAAAGGCTTCTTAGTTTATCTTCTGATCATTTTCAGTTGTTTTCTACGCACATTGGGTTGTTGACATAAAAAATCTGTGGTCCATTAGATTAGCGGCATGATGTGCGCTCTCTGTTACGGGTTTCATCTTTCGCTGAGCTTCCTGCGCCGTTCATCATCACCTCTTTGCTAAGAGTGGAAAATGTTTGATTTCAGTGCTGTGAGCCAAATGATGTAAAAGCATTCTTGCCCTCTTGGTGTGCCGGTGTAGCCACACACACAAAGACCAGCTTTGTGTTTTGTTGATCTTAATCCCTTATCATCCCTGGATGCATTTCCTCTTCTTCCTCTGCACTGGCACAGATGTGGTGAAACTCTGGCCTAAAAGTCCTGCTTATTCACCATTTGTTACACACAAAACGCTACACATGCAAAAAAGGAGCGAATGCATGGGCATAATGATACTGTTGCTTTGCAATCTTTTGAAGTAGATTCTAGTTGGTAGGTTAGACAAACACAACCTGAACTGACCCTCTGCTCCATGAGCTGCTCAAAGACATAGTTCACATACTTTGAAGTGGGTTCTGTGGGAAATTTATGAACACTTAACATATTACCTGTCAATCTGGAAAAAAACAGAGCTTAATCTGATTGGTTTGATGAGCAAATTACAGCCATCCTAAAGCAACTCAAGGCTCATATATTTCATAGCGGTTCATGTGATCTGTATTTTGTAAACATTTGTACTGTCCTCAATTTTGCACAACATTATGATGTTCCAGCAGGAAGTGCCTCAGGGTGCATGGTAAGTGCTATAGTTTGCTGCTGTCTGCTCTTGCAAAGAACCATAAAATTTAGTGTAAACAGCCATGAAACTGAAAGTGATGGAAATATTAATATTAATGCATTAGAAAAGCTTCCACTTCTAAAAGTATGAATTATTCCTTTCAGTTGGACAAAACCACCTCCCAACAGGACTGCAATATATCCCATAAAGAAACTTAGATTTAATTGTGCGAAATGGGTTCTGGCCAGGTTTCCCAGAGAAGGGAGGCAACCATAGCAGTACTGTTAAAATTCACAGAAGCTTGTTGCAGAGGCAGCCATTGGCACAGGACCTGCGTGAACTGCTCTGGTCCAGTGCCCAGCCTTTCAGGAATAAAACATCCATCCAGCAATCCAATCAGTCAGCTTTGATCTCACTCAAACAGTGGTTTATTTAGGTGTTCACATTTAGGACTCATTACTCCATCAGTCAGAAAGGCGGCTAGTTTGTTCAAACAAGTGGCCACCCACTGGGAGTCCATTAAAGAAGAATATTAGGCTCTGCAATCAGTAAGTCAGGCTGTCAAGCTAAGGTTGTAGGATCCCAGGACTGTGGTTATTTTAACAGTTCAGTAGCTGAATAAGAAAGTGTCTGTACAGCAAGCAAAGGCACAATGTTGCACTGTTTTTAAAACCTCTAGCACATGTAAAAAAAAAAGAACATTAAAATATGGTTCTATTCACGTCATTTATGTTTGTGTGGACCCAGAAACCAAAAATGTTTTGGTGCTAAATAGTTGTAAGAATTTGTCCAGGGCTTATAAGGATGCCAAGTGATGCTGTGAAGCAGAAATTAGGAGCTATGTGTTTGCTTTTGCACTCACGCCTGTGACCTTCACCAACAACAACAATGGAGGACTCAGCAGTACAAATGCTAATGCTATTTTATTTGTGCTGGTGCTAAAAGAGTGTTCAAGTCGCTCATCCATTCAAAGTAAATTTATGTATGAAGTAATCGCATCCCCTACGTCATCCAAGAATTCCTATTAAACCAAGAAAATACCTACTCTGTGGCAAGAACTAAGAAATATCCAAATAACACAAGGACCACAAATGGCCACAGTATCAGCACGGCAAAAAAAAAGAGAGTCAAACAACCTCACAGGAATACAAGAACTCTGTACTAGTCCCCTGTGGTCTAAAAACAACCCCCAAACCAGAGCAATGACAAAGATACTTCTAGAAGTAACTTTCACATTTTGTTTTTGTGAGAGCTATTACTCAAATGTTAAGATAAAAAAAAAACTAAAACAGTAGCTCAAAGCCTTAAGCAGCAAAATGGTAGCTAATAGTAGCATGAGAACCAAAAAAATGGTGCAAATATTCTGAAGCTGATTTCAAAGACAACAATGTCTTTGAAGGAACTGAAGAGATCTAAATGTATTTTATTTAAAATAAAGTTAAATAATTCAAAAAGTAAAAAGTTACTAAAACAGAAAGTCTATTTCTGACTGAGCTGAATGTTTTGATACATGAATAGTTAAAATAGTGCAAAGTATACAGAAGTAGTTTGGTTCCAAAAAAATCAAATGAAAGAAAGTATAATCAGGAAAATGATAGTGTGAATGCTGACTCAGCATTCACACTATTAGAACCAACTTGCTCATATGAAATCAAAAGTTATTCTTTGTAAGTAGTCATTACTGTCATTATGAGTCATAAAAACAAATCATGGGACATAATCTACCATTTCACTGTAAGGGAGCATCATCTTTCTGAAACAAATGAATAAATAGTGCTGGCTGGTGTTTGTGTAGGTCTAACAACATACCCCGCTGTAGCCAGTTTTAGCGATAAAGCCCTTTTGATTGTGTGTTGGTCAGTAAAATAGAGAAATGTCAAAAGGACTTAGCAATTATAGTGGGGGGATTTTGAGATATGGTTGAAATTTGAACACAGATGGTTGAATCCGAAACACACCGGCATGCATGTGTAAATGTGCACATGTTTATGTGTGCACACACACACCTCGGTGGACATGTGCGTTGGGTTTCTAAATCTGTCTCATGCGATCCCACTGATGCTTTACAGCCGGCTGCGCTGGTGGTTAACTTCTGGGTGGACACACACTGTGCATGTGGGCTAACAATGGCTGTGGGACAGAACACGAAGTAACGTGTGTGTGTGTCGGCGTGTAAGTGTGTGGCTGGACTACCTTCTCCCAGCCCTCCACCACTCACAGATTTAGATGATGTTATTATTTTAACATAGTTAGCAGCTGTGTTTTTGGTGGCGAAACACAGTAATCATTTCCCCACTGCGGGCATTTCTGATGGCTGAGGTATATTTATAACTGTGGACTGTTTCGCTCGACTTTCCCATGAAACACACAGATCTGGAAGCTTCTCAAACTCATTTTTGGTCAGTCGTTCTGTCAGACCTGGGGTCATTTGGTGCAGCTCAGACTGCCCGAGGTTGCTGGTCAATGAAAAGATTTACGGATCCTAAAAGTTGTGAAAGTGCTACAGCTAACTTTTGCTGCAGCTAAATGGGCTTGCAAATTAAAAATGGTTTCCGCATGAACCGCCATATAATTTTGCAGATTGGAGTTGTTTTAGGAAAGCAGCAAACTTCTTAACTTTTAGCCCCACTCAGAGTAGCTGTTAAACTCTGTTTAAAGGTACTCATGGCAAAGCCCTTCATAAAGTAAGAAAATCTGCACAATATTATTCTCATATCAATGATTAATGTGTCCTTAAATCAAAAATTTATAAGCAAAATTTGTGAACAGCTGCCAACTGTTGTTCATCTACAGAAACAACTGGGTCAACAATGGTGACATCTATGGAAGAGCCAAAGAAGTTTGGCATTTTTGATGTACTAGTGCGTATTTGTGCTCACATTTGTTGAGTAAAGTTAAAACAGGTTAGATCGTAACTGGCAGTGGTCTCTAATCCTGGTCCTGGAGGGCCACCATCCTGCATGTTTTACTTGTTTCTCTGCTCTAACACACCTGATTTGAATCAATGGGTGATTAACAGGCTTCTGCAGAACAAAAAGAGGTGATTTAACCTTTGAATCAGGTGTGTTGGAGCAGGGAAACAAGTAACAAATGCAGGATAGTGGCGCTCGAGGACCAGGATTGGACACCCCTGCTGTAAAGTTACCGGTCTTTCCTTAGTTTTCTTACTCGATCTTCCTCTAATGACCAGCGTAATGGAGGTCAGTCATGTGACTGAAGCTTCCATGTGGTTGTCGGCGCATTTAGCTGAGTGCTTCATTAAGATAGAGTTGGATTTCCATTAACTGCATATCAATATATCTAGAAAACTAATGGAGTGAACTTTTTTAAACAGCACCATTAGATATAGCTCAGGAAAAAAATGTTATCTGTTTGATTTCATATATAGCAATAAGTAACTTTAACTGAACTGAAGCTGTTCAAAGAGCTATCTACAAGAAGATATTAACTTTTCACAGAAGGTCACTTTAGATTGCAATATGAGTTCTGCGGCTTGGAGTTCTTATTATCACTCTTAAAAAAGATGTCTGTTCTCAAGCTGTTCCAAACCCACAGTGCAGCAGGGATGTTTTTGTGCGAATAAAACTTTTTCCACTATGTTCCAACGTTGGTCTTTGTTCTTTTGTTTAGCTTTGCCTTGTTTGCATATTATAGTAAGGACTCTGTCAGAAAAAATAAAAATGATCTGGTCGGTCACAGTATTTTCTTAAACCTAACAAAGTATTTCTAAGAATTAAATCTTTAATCTTTTAAAAAATATTTATTTAAACTACATGGCAGGGGTTATTTCTACACATTGGGGCTGAAACTGTGAGCTGCCAGCTGCTGTATAAACTGGTACGATGAATCCATATTAATTCTGTTCCTTACACAGCTCCAAAAGTGGTGGCAGTAAGCTCGAGCGTGTTTTGAAAGATTACTTTGGCTCGCACTCACTGTTGCAGACTCAGCAAATATTTGTAATGCATGGTTAGGTGTTTTACATCACCTCTTATCTTGGCTGCCCGGACCTGAGAAATGCCTGCAACAGGTACAGAGCCGTGCGGACAGAACTGAAAGCCAACTGCAACTTTTCCAACTCAGGAGAAAATGTCAAATGTCAGGGGGTTTAGTCTTAAATTACTGTTTATACTAAATCTGATGTATGTCTGCCTTTTTTCGAATTTGGCATTTGCTACGTGCCGTACAGGAAACCTATACAGAAAGTCTATTTAAATTAAGTTAGCATTCAAAAATATTATGAGTGCTTTCATTTTTGCACCTGCATGTGGTACCAGAAGGTTACTGTCAATATTCTGCCCAGTCTGTCAGAGTCAGGTGGCAGAAATGTCTTTCTACAAGCCTGCGATACCTGACTCCACACTTCACCTTTCAGATGGATACTTCTTACACTGCATTCTACTCATTTATCATCTGCCACCCACACACTTCCTCTGCCTCCTCAGGGTTTATTACTTGCGGAGTGATGGGTCTTGTCTCATTTCAAAATGCTGACACAAAGAGGAGCTCTGATTCGATCTGACTCCTCAGATCGGGCTGCAGGACTCATTTTGCCGCAGGTTTAAAGTATTTTGAGGCATATTAATTCTGGCTGCTCCAGCGCTCCGTACCACCCACACAACAAACACACTTACACATACAGGCAGATCCCAAACTCAAATTATGGGCTTGGCATCTCATTTCCCCTCTGTTTTGTTGGTAGCCCACATCGGGACTCCGAGTGCCAGCAGAGTGTGGCAGAGGGTCACAGTTTCCCACAGTGCCACAAGGTTCACAGGCTCACTTCTTACATCCAGACCCTTTGCTGTTGGTCCCTCCTAAAAAACAAAATTTTCCACTCAGACCAAGAATAGTTCTCAGACTGCTGGCCACGGCATCCCGTTGGCTTTGGTGGGCCGAGAGCACACACGGAATCTTAGTCATTGAAAGATTTATTAATTTTTTATTTTTATTTATTTTTTTCACAGTGATGAGAGAAGATATAGTTTATATGAGTTTCTATGAGAAAAACTGGGAGGAAACGGGAAAAAAAAAAAAGAAAACACCGCTGAGTTTTTCAAGTTTCGGTGCACATAGCGTGAGCGTGTATGTCCATGAGGGATGGAGACAGTTACAGCACTGTAATTTCCAGAACTGCTGTAAAGTACGGTATATGGCTAAAAATACCCTGTTATAAAAAAAAAATGTGTTATTAAAAGGTTGCATGGTTTCAGGAAAAGGTGCCCATGCAGAAGTTTTTAAAGCCCATTTATTACACTTCATACTTAAAGGATATTTTAAAAAGTCAAATGGTGATACAGGTTGATTTTTATTCTTATTTGCATTTAAAAGTTTTAAAGCCCTTAGCTTTCGGAAATGCTGTCTTTCTACCTTGGTTCTTCTTTAGTGTCTCTTAAAGCCATAATAGCTGCCAAATGATCAGTGTTTTTGATTTGAATTTTTATGCTTCAAGCACAACTTCTACATCATTCAAACTCCTCCGAGTTTTTGAAAATAGTAAATATTCCTCAGCTTTGTTCACACCTACATTTGGCAATCAGTTACAGTTGGTTATGGCAATTCTCCTGTTAGAGTTTGTAATATCTCAGAACAGCTCATCTGCTTAGCCCCCAATTTTACTTTAACGCTGTTGTAATTGTTGGCAACAAAACCTGACGATGCTGATTTTGTCCATTTATTACAAATTATGTAGTAGACTTTTGGTAGTGAATGATTTGTGGTTATTTACATATACATATACAAAAAGATTTAAGTCAAAAGCATTGAAATATCACATATTTTGACAGCTTCAAATATGTTGCATTGACTTCAGTTTGGAAACTGCTGTCAAAGTTTAATCCTCTCAAGGCAGGCGTTGCAACAACATATCTGATTTTTCCTGTTACTAGAACTTAATTTGAGCCTGAGAGGGTTAAAATAACATTTTTGACCATGTGATTATAAAAAGTCTTTTTTTAATGTTTAGGTTTAAGTGTTTTTTTCTTTGAATTTTCTCCTTTTCAGAGACTGAAACCTCTAAGATTCTGGTTGCAGCAAAGCAATGGCAGTTTTTTTCAAAGATGTGAGTTACAAAACACAACCGTAAATTATATTTCACCAATTGCTTCACTGCAGTTATGTTCTATAACCCCTAACACAGGAGTTTGATGCTTTGGACAAAGTTCAGCTGGAAAACTGCGATTCATGTCCCTGTTGTTGACCAAGTTCAAGCTTTTTAAGGATGGCACTGGCCCCTTTCATCCTAATGCACCGTTCCACACAGCTAAAATGATCTAAACAACATAAGCTGCATGATCTTGAGAGGTTGACTTGGTCTACGTAGTCTCCAGATATTTATCCAATCAGTCTGAGTTTCTTTAAAGATATGCATCTCTTCAGATATTTACCTAATTTAAAGAACTACTATTTTTTTGAATGTTAGAACAAATATCCAGATGTTGTATTCCTATAATGACTAAATTCAGTTTTGATCTAATTTCAGCGACTGATTTACCTGTACACTGACAAACAAGCGTCCTGTTGCCCTTGATGTTGCGTTTTGCGGTCTGGCAGAGCTGCCACGAAGTTGAAATTTATCCACAGTGTGATGACATAAGACGTCGTCCAAACCCTCCAGCTTGTTTGCGCAGCTACCTGGTTTTGGAGTGGGGGAGTCAGTAAACAGGTAAAATGCTACAAATAGAATCTATAGCCACTTAAGAATATAGTTTTATTGGAGGGCAGCCCATTCCCGGGCCTGCGTCAGCACTGACCTTTTTACTGTTTACAGAAGGGATTTGATTTCACCTCCACTTCTCTCACTTTTACTCTTTTTTTTCCTCCCCTCTAGATTGACTCTAAAGCCGTCTGAGGAGGATAAAATGGCAGTTTTGTCGAGGAGTGAGAAGTTGTGATATTTCCGTCGTGGGCCAAGCGATATAGCCCAAATGAGGTAAAAGAATGTTTGGCATTTTTAAGCCAAGAGTTCAAGATTTTGCACGTCTTGCCAAACACAGATCTTAGAAAACATAAGCACCTGCAGATGATATAAAAGATTTTAGTCTTTCAAGCTAAGGATAAAACACACACTGGTGGCCTTGCAAAAGGAAAATAACAAAGCTATTTTTTGTTGTTTTAAGACTTCTTTATGCCTGTTGTTGCATCTTTCTCTGAAGAATAGCCTAATTCCATTTCCTGTCATTATTTTCCTGTTGGCTTTCAGACTGCAAACATCCTGACCTGTAAGTGGGACATTTAAACGACTTCTCTTCAGTTAGTGAAGCTCTTTGTTGATTTACGTTTAGCTCCCACAAATCTACAGCACCATCTGCTGGGCAAACTAGGACAATCCCATTATTGTCATTTTCATTTGACTCATTTATCTATGAGCCTGAGCCAGGCACATGTGAAAAAATTTAAATAGAAGTTGAAAGATCAAGATGAGTCATGTTTTCCTTTTGCAGAGTGCTCATTAAAGGGCACCCCACAAATAAAACTGAATAAATAGCTGAGACAAAACTAGCTAAAAATAGTCAAAGTAACTGTTCAAACATTTTAAAGTGTGGTTGTGTTGAAAGTTTATGAACAATTATTATCTTACCTGTTGAAGATAGTTCTTTTGATTAGTTCAGCTGCTGAGCTGTTATCTTGAATCAAGCTGACTCCAAAGTTAATCATCTGTAGATGTCCAGCTGATGATTACAATGTGAGAGTTTTATTCAAATCCATCTGGTGGTTAATGAGATATTTCGCTAACAGACAAACAAACACACATATACACACACAGGCAATTGCATGATCGACCACCTCACATGGTGGTAGGCAATAAAGAAATCATGAAAAGCCAAGACAGGAATACACTTCTTTTGTGAATACTTTACAATCAAACTTTATTTACTTCCATAAATATGTTCTTATTTATAGTCACTTACTTCCTTACATGCCTATTTGCATATACCCTTCTACTCATTTTCTGTAACAGCTATGTGTTGTGCAAGATCGCATGGGGGTTGGAGCTTCGGTCAACAATTGTTTGTTCGTAATACTCTCACCATTTGTCACAAAAGATAAATGGCAGCTGCTTCCTGTGGGTTGTAAAGAGCAGCTTTTCCTGTCGTGAACAATTATCACTCTTTCTGTTCCGTGCTGCTGTATTTACCAGAAGAAGGATGTTTACAGCAGGCTCTAATTTATCCAGAGATGCAAGCTAATGGAAAAGCACAAATGAAACAGTCTTTCCCACAATCTGAAAACAATTCGTGCTGACGTGTGCTCATTGTTGTGCAGCGCCCTCTGCTTGTCCCTTATGACTGTCCATTGTAATCCAAGCCTAAAATACTGAGAAAGTTGGTGCTCAAGGTTTCCAAGGGGTTTCCTTTGCTGCTATAAAAGGTGTGCTCACGCACGAGAAAGTATGGACATGTATCTGCAATGGGCGTTATCACGTTTACCCAGAATGCACTGTTGGAAAGGTAACACCCTTTTTTTTTTTGACTGGAGAAGAGAACCCAAGGAAACACTATTGGGAAAGACTGCCAGCCTAAAGTTAGAGGAAGAGGCAAAACCAATGTTTGGGGACTGAAGAAGCAAGTTTTTCTTGTCAACGAGGGTTTCTGTGAGCCTTCGGGGGGTACTTTTTAGATGAGTTGGGCTCCGGTGTAGGTTTTTTGGAGGTAGTTTCTCTCCTTTTTTGCATTCCAAAGGTGTGAGAGGGAATAGGGTTAGTCAGAGGGAGGAGCTGAGGGTTGAGCTCTGTTCAGATGGTAAATAGAGGGTCACATGTGGCAATAAACTAGAGCTGTGGGGGGAAAAAAAGGGAGGGAAAGTAACAAGGAGGAAGAGGAGGACTTTGGCCTGCCTCATGTGTAGGAGGCGGTGCTTTCACCCTGAGTTTGGAGGACACAACAAAGAAAAAGGAAACAAAAGTTTTGGAATGTCTGCCATGTTGTGGCTAAACAAAAACTTTTAACAGCGTCACCAGTAACCTGCTAGGATCCTAGACTAGTTTTTTTGGGGGGGGCTTCCAGCCCATTTTTAATACTTTTTTTTTCTCTCTCTCTGTCTGTGGAGTTGAAATCCAGCAGCAGTTATCTGTTTTTTTTTTTATATCACCACACACTTGTTCAGAGTTTCTTCCGGGTAACAGAGGAACCAAGATGCCCACAAGCTTCACTGTGGTACCGGTGGAGGATGGCAACAACAGTGCTAATGCAGCTGGAGAGAGCAAACCCATCAGTCTGAGCAAAATCTTTAAAGACGGAGACGGTGTGGACAACTTACAGGAATCTCACTCAGGTAGAAACACACTCCCAAGACAAAACTTCTGCTTTGAAACTTTGGTCCTTTTGGCAGGTTACAGAGGAGTTATTCTATCATTCACTGAGAGAAGGAAATACAGACATGGACAAATTTGTTTGTATCTCTTTGTTAAAGAGGGAAAACCCCACAAAGGTCACTGAAATAACCTGGAACTGATACAAGTAAGAATGAGAAAACAAATTTCTAAAAAAAAATCAATGATATTTAAAAAAAACAGTCATTGCTTTTGTATTGTAGTTTAACAGAATTATTAAAAATAAAACGAAGAATGAAACTGGCAATGGCAAAAAGGACGGTATCCATATTTATTCATCTGTTGCACAACCTTTTGAGGGAATCACTGCGGTCATTGTTTTCTGTAGCTCTCTCTGAGACTTCTGCACCTGTCCACAGGTATTTTGTCCCACTTCAGATGTCTCAGGTTTGATGGGTTTCTTCAAGATGTCCAACAGGATTTAGATCAGGGCTCAGAAGGCCACTTCAGAAAAGTCCAATGCTTTGTTTATAGCCATTTTTGGGTGTTTTTTAGCTGTGTGTTTTGGGTCATTATCCTGTTGGAGGACTCATGACCTGCGATAGAAACCAAGCTTTCTGATGCCGGGCAGCACATTTGGCTCCAGAATGCCTTGATAGTCTTGAGATTTCATTGGACCATGAACAGATTCAAGACACCAGAGCCTCCTCCATGTTTCACTTTAGGTACAGTGTTTTTTTTTTTAATTTTCTTTTCTTTTCTTTGTATGTTTCTTTTTGGGCCTGTGAACACAGAGCTGATGTGACTTGTTGCCAGAAAGTTGCAATGGGCATTCTCTCAGAACCTTTCCAGTCTCACTTTTTTATGATTTGGTGTCCTCCTCGGTCATCTTCCATTAAATCCACTTTGGTTCAAACAGTGAACAGTTGTGTAAACTGACACTGGTGAACCTTGACCTTGGAGTTAACCTCTAATCTCTTTGGAACATTTTTGTTCTGTTTGGATACAATCCATATTAAACTTTTGTTTAGTTTGAAATTTACATCACATTTCCTCCTATAGACATGTTCAGAGGGGTCAACTTCTGAATAATCTGTGCAGCTGTAGATACAGAAACATCCAGCTGCTTGGAGATGGTCTTAGCCTTTATCTTAAACATGTTTCTCAATCATTTCCTTTCAAAGCTTTCATTAGTTGGTGTTAAATAATTATTTTGTTGAACCAAAATTCAAAAGCAATGTCTGATTTTCATTAGTTGATTTTTAGTCTTTGTTTTCTTCTTCCTTTTTATTACTTTTGTCAGTTTTAAGTTATTTCAGTGACCTTTCATTGATTTTTCTTTTTTTAACAAAAGGGTACAAATAAATATGTCTGCATCTTGACAGTTAGGTATGATAATAATTCATGAAAGAATCATAGAAACAGAAGCCTGCTGACACAAACTCGTGTTAGGCCAGTAACATGCTTTGCAAAAGAATTAAAAGAAAAAAAAAGAGACAGATTTAAGAGTTCAACCAGCTGGAACTTGCAGGGCACTTTGACTAACTAGCAGGGGGGAAGGGCTTTTGTTTTTCTTGCCAAGTCTTTACATTTACAAATGATGGTTGGTGAAGTCTCATCATGAATGTGCTGCAGGGCTGCATATATTTTGCCAACCTAATACAGGAAGAAAAAGCACTACACTTACATTAACTAAAGCAGTTAAAAAATGAAAATAAAAAGGGAACAGTTTATCGATTTTGAGTTTTCAGGCCAGAGTGTGTAAGAGATTTCTCTTTAAAGTTACAAAAACACAATAAGTGTTCAAATATTTGAAGCATGCAGATGCTCCTTTGCCTTCGGGGACTTATAAAGAAAGAGATCATGAAGCAATTTAGCAACAAAACACCCACTTCTTTTGTCAAAGCTTTTAATGGTTTAATTTTTAAAGATAGGTTTATGATTAGTATATATATGAGCACAATAATTGACACATTTATTGCAATTTACACTTGTTTATGCAATAGGCTGTGAACCTTTGTGTAGAGGTTTGATGCCAGCTCTCTTTACATGCTGGTGTCCTTGGGCAGGTCACTGAGCCTGGGTTTGAAAGCAGACAAGCTTGTATGGCAGCTCATCAACTGTGTGTCAATCAGGAAGGGTGTGTGGAAAAAAGAACTTCAAATCCAAACAAATTAAAAAAACAACAACAACAAAATATTGGCTCCTGATAAGACAATCCCCTCACATTCTCTATTGGTACACCATATCTACTGGTTAAAAGTTTACAAATGAATGAACATTATGAACAAAATAAAATAGTGAAAGAATCAATAAATGAATCAATGACTGAATGATGTAATTTCAGAAAATTTATTGAAACAGGGCTCTATTCTTAATCTTAAACTTTTACCTAATGAATAACGTTTACTGCATACTTCTTTAACATGTTTTTTTCTTCCTTGCTTCTGTTCTGTAGCAGCTTTGTTCAGTTCTGAGCAAGGTTTACCATTACTGAAACCAAAAACCCAGCAAAGCTTTTTTTTTTTTTTCTTGCAGCACCTGCAGCTCTGTTTCTCAGACTCTGGACTGATTTTTGCTGTCCGTTTTCTTTGCACTGTTCTGTGTGTGGTTGTGCCTGTCTCCTGCAGTCATTAAGTGAAAGGCAGTGTACAGCCTGTACAGGTCACCATCCAACACAGAAGGTTAGATTATAGTAGCTAAAACTAACTGCTTGAACTAGCAAGCCATATCTGGGTGAACATTAACAAAGAAACGAGCATTTCTCAACAAAACGTATACAGCCAGCTGCCTTGCATGCAAAGGTTTTTACACAAAGATCTTGCAAGACCTGTTAGCTCTTGTAGTATGTGTTGGGGATGTCTCTCAGCTACCAATACACAAAATTTGAGCTCAATATCTGTGAAACAGGCTAAGCTATAGGTATTTTTGTGTTTGCTGAAGCTCAGTGTCACAGCCTTGTCGCTTGAGTTTTGAACATGTCCAAAAGATTTGTGAGACAAATTTTCTCTTGAAGTAGTCTCAGAGTGGTAACAGATATCTCTAAGTCCTCTCAGTTCTTGTAATTCAAGAGCGTTTGAGCTGTATTTTGTCTTCATTCCAAAAGTGTACTACAGTACATTAAATCGTAAATGTGGGGGCTGCTGCCAGGGTGGGCACAAAGCAGGCAGAGTCAATTAGGATGTGGGTGGAGGTGATCGATGAAATAATGTGCACGTCCTAGAATGCAGTTTTGCAAGCTGTGCACAAGTAAACATGGTGTAATTTTTAAAAATTGGCTGCTCAAAACAAGGGCACACGGGTAACTAGTTGCTTGGTTGCAAACACCCAGAGTTTAGTGCGATTGTAACAGAAAACTTGCTCGTTTTCTTTCAATTTTCCTGCAATTTTGAGTCACCAACACGTCTTCGACAGTCGCAGCCCAGTTAAAAACTTCCTTGAAGTTGATTAGCTGGGGTGGCCATCTTGAATTGGTTTGATTCCAAAAGTTAATCAGTTGCAGATGTGTGCCCACTGATTACTTTCGGAGATATTTTATTAAAATCTGTTTGCAACAGACAAACACGCAGACAGGCAGCTACATGACCTTCATGGGGGTGGGTGATAAAGGTCACGAGCGCCCTTTATGAAGTGAAAGCAGCTCTGTGAGAATTAATCAAAGATTTAGAGCCCAAGTAACATAATTCATTTATAAATCAACACACTGACAGTTTGAGTAAAACTGTTTGTCAATTGGGAAGCTTTATGCAAGCTGTGGGTGGTTAACCTCCACACCCACTGCACTACGGCAGTTTTTGTAGCCATTTTTGCCAGCTCTAGCTACCCTGATCCCTTCTGGGGTGAGTGCTTTCCAGCTTTTTCACTTTCATCCAAACGATAACCTAACTTAGTTACTTAGTAATCAAAAGAACAGTGAAAGCACAAAGACAAACAGGCAAATTCTCATAGCGAACCAGTGACACACAAGGCGTTACGTGCTAAATATAATTTTATTTTTGCTGAGTGGGGAGATACATTTGAACCCTGCACCAGTATTATTTATTATGCAACATCTTTTAAAAAATTGTTTATATATTGTTTCCTCAGAGAGCCGTATGTCTCATCAGATCTTGCAATACTGCATGAATTTGAGCAAAGTTTGTCTAAAACAGCAAATAACTCCCATCATTTCTTGAAAAAAAAGCTTAAAACCATGACATGAAAAGCGGTGGACGATAATTTATTCTGTTATGTCTGGTTTTATTGGTTCAGATAAGTTTACTGTTTGGCAGTTGTTCATTCAGGGTGTAACCTGGGTGTGTTGTGGTTTAGATTATCTTGACTGTGACTTCTTTGTAAACCTCTTGGTTTGGTCTCCAGTTCAGGGAGCTTCATTGCACTGAACTGTGATCAGGATGATTAAACACATGATTTAGAGAAGATTAGGCTTGGTTTAGATATCTGAGAGAAAAAAAAAGAAAAAAAACCTGTTAAGGTGTTTTAGTCAGGTGTTCTGACAGACTGACTCAGCACAACATCATATTTTCCACATTGTCTTCTCTCCTATCATAAACCAAGGACAGGCGTCCGTTGTTCTCAACTATTCTGAAGCCCATTATCATCTTCTTTGTTTTGAATATAAACAGTGTGCTGCCTGCAAGCCAAAGCATCAATCCATCCATTAATTTCTTTTTTTACTTTCTTGATCCTGTTCACGGTCATGGGGAGGTGGTCCAGTGACTATCTGGCAGTTAGATAGTTTAGCAGTTTATCACATTGCCACATAGACGAACAACCTTTCAATTTAGAGCAATTTAAAGTCACCTAACATGCATGTTTTTGGACTGTGAGAGGAAACTGGAGTACCTGGATAAAAATCCACGAATGCTTAAAGAGATGTCCATGTAGAAAGGTCCTAGTTGGGAGTTGAATCCAGGACCACAGTGATGCATCACTTTGCAGCCCCAAAGCATCATTGCCAAAGTTTATTATATAGATTTGCAAATAAGCACATTTATAACCCTGTTCTCCCATTTAACCATACTTGTCAAATCTAAAACATTTTTTTGTAGAAACATTAGAAAATTTCTAATATTTAATAATGTTTTCATAACAAACAATTCAGCACTCTCTGTAATAACCCTAAATGATTTCAAAAGGGTATTGTATGTCCCTAAAAAGCACCTTACCCATTTATTAGAAGTCTTCGATGGTATTACTGCAGTTACTCTTACTGTTTGCCTGATCTGCAGTAGGAAGAAGTCACAGATTGTGGACACGGACACACACCCTCAGACACCAAGTGCTGAGTTGACATGATGCTTGCAGTATAAACACTAACACGGCAGTACCATAATTTTCTAACAGTGAACTGTATCAAGTTTCAGATTGTCCCAGTTTCTGCATCTTCTGTGGTAGTTTGGCTGAAGAGCACACATATATTGCTTGACAGAAGCATTATATGTGTATATGTATGTATGTATGTATATATATATATATATATATATCTCACTAGCATGGTCTAAAATTACTTGATCTCTGATGATTCAAACTTATCATCTGAGCTGAAGTGGCCAAAACGAGGAAAGCTCTAAGGCAGTGTGTAGAGGTCTTATGAGTACAAAATATCTTACCTGACATGAACAGCGGTCATAGTTATTCAGTTTGGTGAATCAGTGTATTTTACTAATGTATCTAATTAGTGTATTTTATAGTTTCTCTAGCTAGTTAAAGGTTAGGCAGCAAAAAAGATGACAGGTTACATAACCAACATGTGAGTCTGACTGATCCCCTGTGATAAGAATTCTCTTCTTCTTTACCTATAGCCACCAGGTATGAGTAAATCTTAGGAGAGCATCTGTCCAGTGTTATTTTTTTAAGGTTTAAGGAATGATTTTACTGTTTTAAAGGTTAGATGGGAAGATAAACATCATAATCATATCAGGAGATTAAATACAGGGTTTTAACTTTATTCTGCTCATACAGAAACAAACTGGACATGATCAGTTGTTGTCAGCTTTAAGCTATGCATGTTAAACTAACCAAAAAAAAAAAAAAAAACTACACAGCATCACAGGTTTTTTATTTGTCTGGTTCCTGACTGAAATGCTTTAAATATAATATGACAGTCAGGTAGTTGTTGTCCTAAAGAAATAAAAGAATAGTGTTCTTCACACTCTGTAGAGGCTCAACAGACCATAAGGTTTGCTTTTAGGTCAGTTTTTTTGTGTGTTTTTGTTTCTTAAAGCTATTGTTAATGTAATTTTTGCATGTTTGCTAGTTTCATTTTATTTTCCTCCCTCATGTTTTAGCTCTAAGTTGGTGATATTTATCTGATAGCTTTGTTAGTTAGAAAAGCTTGCTATCAGGCGAAGCCACCATGGTGTTTAAAATCTTCACCTGTGCAGTGGTTTTACAGGAAGTTCATTTGTAGTCCAGTTCCTTAAATGAACTGTACAGCAAGTGTGTTGTTAGACCAGATGGCCGATAACTGTGTGTGTTTTCCTTGTTGCCTTTCATACAAATAATGCTTGCCCCAGCAGAAGTATTGAAACACAATGAGCCGGAAATTACATTTTTGTAGTTAATTCTACCAAATGATACAAAAATTAGATGCATTTCAAAGGCTAATTGAGGCTAACTGTACCAGTTTTATGTTATTACTTTTTACTTTCACTAATAATACATTAAGTGAAATTTAGTGTCCTTATTCAGAGACATTATGCATAATAAACTGGGCCTTAAACCAGCCTACAGTTGTACCTGAGGAAATACTGCCATCTTGTGGTTAAACCAAAAGAGCATCAGAATATATTTCACTATTTATTTGAGAACTCACAAGTCCCGTTTTTTAAATATTCAGTGCTTTTTGCTTGAGTCTTAAGGTACGGTGCTTAATAAACTTAAGAGTTTTGTCTTTTTAACATCAGTTAGTTATGAATCAAACACTTGGATCTGAGTGAATCAAATTTAGGGCATTAAATGAACAGTAGAATTTGTTGATTCAAATAATTAGGATGCTTTAATTAACTGATAATCACAGCAGGTTGACGCAGGTACAAAATAACTTGTGTGTCACATTTATTTATTTATGTTTACCAACACGTAATTTAGACTGTAGTCATAAATGAACACATAACTTTTACACAAACCAAAATAAAATAACATAAAAGGTTAGGCCTATACTATTCTTATTTGTTGTATTTTGTTGTTATTTACCTTCTTTGTTATTTACTGTAAAAAAGGATATTTTTTTAACATGTGTGCCACTTATGTTGCTTCTTTTTCTTTCTTTTTTTCTTTTTACAATTATTTTAGATCAAATTTATTTGCTATAAACTATTTCTGGCATTTATCTTCATCATTAGTTGATAATACTGAGCATTATTTTGTTATGCAATGGCTGGTAAATATTTTTTGTAATTTGTTCAGTCTGGCATGTTGTAATATATGATGATATTCGATACGTTCTGTTTGTTGCTAACGTGAGCTTACCTCTGTCTCATGATGGAGATCGTCCTGTCTCACTTCCCCGTTGCTGCAGAATCAGTTTAACATCTCACGTGTTCCTTTGTTCATTTGTTTGTTTGTATCTCACTAGACGATGACGCTCAGAAAGAGACCAGTCCGTTCATCAGCTCAGACGACGACAGAGAGCCCTCTTATGATGGCAAGAACATGGCCCTGTTCGAGGTAACAACCATAATGGCGACGCTGCAGTCAAAAGTTTGCACTTGTGGAACTTTTTTGTTTACTGTGATTGTTTGTTCTGTTTGTGTTTAGGAGGAAATGGACAGTGCACCTATGGTATCGTCTCTTCTCAATAAGCTGGCCAACTACACCAACCTCACCCAGGGCGTTCGTGAGCACGAGGAGGCTGAAGATGGGGTCACCAGGGTCGCTGTCATGGTAGGTTCTCGTTAGGAGCTAGGCTGGCGCATGCACTTGCGACTATCTTTATGGCAGATTGGCCTTTTTGACTCTTGCACAACTGATTGCTCTGTAATCACGACATTATCTTGTCGTGATAACTTTATCATCTCAGCAAAGTAGATTACATTCTACACTGTCGTGTTTTGACTGTTTTGCAGTGTGAGCCTGATGGTACTCGTGACCTGCTGAGCCACTCTCCAAAAACTGCATTAAACATACAAATGTTCACATATACTAACATCTGTCTGCGTTCGCATTCCTTCTACTAAGAAACTATGCACGGTCTCTGGTTAAACCTTTGTCATGCAAGGCGGCGGGCCATCTTTTGCTTGATTTTGATCCTCTTTTAATCGATTCCAAAAAATGTTCAGCCAAAGATATGATTTTAAAGAAGAAAAAAAAATGCCTTATCAAATAATTGTAGGTGAAGCTTCAAGCACAGTTTCCACATCTGTTTATACTGTCTATACTTTTGTCTTTGAGATAACATCGCACAGGGGTAAAACAGGCCATTAGCACGTTAAAATAAGGCAGTGTATTACAAGAAAGAGCTCTGCTGTTTGGGAGAAGCCTTTCATCTGATGAGGTTTGACATGAACTAATTTGTAGAGTTTTCTTTATTGGTTGTGATACAAATGTTATACTATACTCTGCAGCCCTTTAGATACAAATCGGGGCTTAAGAATATTTTTATAGACTCGTTTTTATGGTCTGGATTTCTGAAGACTGGTTTTGTGTCGGTGCTGTATAGAAAAATACACTCTCTCTGTGTGTGGTGACATGAAGGACACTACCAGCTCTTATAGCTCTAAAACCAGACAAAACTTGAACTTCTTTTAATTTAGGCTGAAGAAAATGAAAGGGAATCATGTTTAAAACATTTTGTTGGAAGTGTTTTTCTTTCCACGACTTTTTGTAAGTAGACTGTAATGTCCCCCCTGCTGTTATTTTACAGTAAAAATAATGGTTCATTTCGAAATTGAGCAAATTTATTGTATGTGACATTTTATTGAATGAGTTTTTTCTTGAAAGATCTAAAGTGGCTCCTGTTTTCAGCTTGCTTAGCTGGGTACACAAAACTACTTTAAATTAAAATGCTGAAATTATATTTTAGCCCTTTAGATGACTGCTAAGTCTCAAAATATGTCAAAGCAGCCTGCTAAATGTTATCTACCTTCATGGTGGGGAAAGTTTGCACAGCCTTCAAACAGCAGGCATTCAGATAAGGTAAATCCTTTAATGTCTTTGAATTTATCCTCCAATTCTAACAACGCTTGCCTGTTTTGTAGTGTTGCAAACATTGGACTTTTTTGTATCAAAAAAAAAAAAAAAGAAGGAGTAGGACCTTGGACTGTCGGTCTGTGTAGGAGCATTGATGGCGTTTCAAAAACAAACCCACCCCCTGACTGATATCTGTGGGATTTGAAGATGATGTGAGACTTTAGACCAAAAGGAACAAGTCGGACAAAGCAGGGAGATTGAAGGGAAGAAACAACAAAGCAAGAAAAACAACATTAACAACAAAAAAAGAAAAAAGGGAAAAAAAGCCAGAGTCACTAACGGGAGAAGATGTGGGAGATGTGGAAATTAACAGTAGGTCATTCGCAGAATTTGGACAAACTGTTTGCAATGGAGGAATCGCAGGACAAAGTGTTTTTAGGTCAAAAACAGGTGAGTAACGTTTGTTCTTTGAGCAGGAACCAGTTAGGGATGCATACAGTGGGTGTGTGCTGGATGGAGTATTTGATACGCCACTAATGTTTCTTTAAAACATTGTATGGAGTGTGAAACTATTTTTACTTGATTATCCTGCAGGAAAGTCAAAGCAGCACCAGTGTTTCACACTGTAATTTGATTTGTACCTCAATTCTTCTGCTTTCGACAAACATTTTATTGTTTTAGTGGTCATTTTTATACAATGAATACAACTGTAAGCAGTAATGGATAATAGATATACAATAATCTCTAATTGTGTTTCTGTGTTAAAAAACAAAAAACTGTGTTTTTTCCTCATTCTTCTTCTTTTTGTGTCTCTCTTTTTCATATTCTTTTTAATATAATTATTATTATTATTATTATTAAAAGTTTTGGCTGAATCAATTTAAGGAGTAATGATTATTCTGCTAAGGCCGTCGTTGTGTTTTAAAATTTTTCAAAAGTGTTTGGAACGATTTATTTCGATTCATGCACTAAACCACAGTTTCAGTACGTGGTTGGAGACAGAATAAAAAAACGTTAAAGGTTTAATAGCGTCCCTCAGCCATTCTTTGAACAGAAATTATTTAATTTTAAAATACAAACTAGAAGCAGTCGTAGAGCGCAAACCTCCATTAAGGTCATAGGGCCACTAAAAAAGAACTGTAGGATGCGGATTGTGATCTGGATCACCACCAATGTTTATTCATTTGTTTTTTGTGACCACCCCAATATTTCCTTAAAATGACTTTAAAATCTGTTCATTAATTTTTAAGTAATCTTGCTAACAGACAGATTGATATTACTGAAAACATAACCTCCTTAGAGGAGGTAATAAATCTCAAAAACAGGGAATTAACACAAAGGGACTCATTTCAGCATATTTTGCTGTGCAAAGTCTTTAGAGAGGACTTTTTTTGGGGGTAATTCTTTAAAGTTTTCTCTGTTTGCACATTTCACTGTAGTCCATCTTAAAAATACAATAAACGCACACTTCTGGCATGTTGTATGTATATAGTTTCATTTGGTCTAAATTTGAATATGTTTTTAGCATTTTAGCTAACACAAAAATTGCAATAAAAGCCAAAGCAGAAGTTGAAATGAGGATAAACTTTTGTTTTCTTTTTTTAACACAGTCTGATATCAACAACAAGGAAAGGTTTACCTGCTTTTAAAAAGATTGCAAATACAAATAGAGCACTCATTATTATAACTAACTGTACAAATATACCAGAAAAAAAAACATTTTTAATCTCTAGATGACAGAATTTCTGATTTCTCAAGCCTTTTATATGTAACATGTCAGCCATCCCATTGCACACAGTATGCACAGAAAAATGGGCTCACGCAAAAGATTCATCACAAAAGTGTAGCAAATTTTGAATGCTGACATTTCGGAGTGCCAGTAGAAACGTTTCTTTTACCCTCCTGATGGTTCTCACACGTTTGCGTGTCCTTACATCTCCAGGTCCCTCAGATGGGAACGTTCATCGGCGTTTATCTGCCGTGTATGCAGAACATCCTGGGTGTGATTCTCTTCCTGCGTCTTACCTGGATCGTCGGCACAGCGGGGATCTTGGAGTCCTTCGCCATCGTCTTCATGTGTTGCATCTGTGTGAGTAACACTGCCCCCCCCCCCCCCCCCCACACACACACACACACACACACACACACCCCTGAACTACAAAACCTTGTATTTGGGGCATAGAAAGAAGCTTCGACTTTGCACAGGGGCATTTCTGAATAAAGTTTTAGACTTATGGTATATCAAGCAATGATATAAAATAAAAACCTTGTATTTTGGCTTTTCTGGATGTATTCAGCATGCCTGAGCTCAGAGTAGGGTCCTTCAAAACAAACAGAAAATGAGTTTCTTATTTACAACCTCACACGTCAGCAGCTCCGGATGCTGAACAGAGAAGTGACTGTTAATAAAAAGTCTGAATTTAACTTGCTTGGGACTCATGTGATGTGAAAACGAGAGCACAAAACACCCTTCATGAGAATATATTTATTGTCCCACCCTGTTTCTTTACAGTAATAACATGACACAGAAGAAAGTCGTGACAAATTTGAGTTTTATGTATGAATAAGTGTCCTCAAATTATTATTATTATAGTGCTATCTGCTAAGTACCAAAATATAATGTGAACTTTAATTAATTTAAATATCTTTCACTTTATTAATTTAAAAATGTAAGTTTTTTTTGTTTGTTTTTTGTACAGTGGCTGTACATACAGTGATATCTGAAGTATTTTAATGTTAAAAATTAACTAACTCATTAGAATATACACCATGACAATGAAAATAGCAAAGCTGTGACAGATTTGTCTCTTCTCTCCTTGTTGCAATTTACAAATGAATGAAGTTAGAGACAGGTTAATATTTGATAAGTTGGTTTAACTGAGACCAAAAAATAAATAAAAAATAAACGATAAATAATACAGCCAATTGGAAAAAAAATATATTAAAAAATTTTCTTATGATTGTCAAGACCTGCTAATTTTGGATCTATTCTATTCTGTTTTTATTGTATTTAAAGATTTTTTTTAATTATTGAACATAAACAGATCTTGGATTTGGAAACTTTCAAAACTTGACTTCACTCTTTTCTATCTATAGTAATATTTCAATTGTAATTTTGAGTCTTTTTTTATTGATGCATGTAAAAAATGTTTTTCACTCTATGAAAGTCATGTCAAAATTGGAGTGAGTCTTCTTAAAAAAGTCATTCGCCCTTCTGTTAACTTCTGTCCTCTTTTTCTCCGTACAGACTTTACTTACAGCCATATCGATGAGCGCCATAGCAACCAATGGAGTTGTACCAGGTAACTTTTAATAGTTTAGTGGTTAAAACCGTTGTATGTGTAACTGACTTGTAATAATTTCGAAAGGCTGTAATTCAGCAGCTATCAACTGGTGGCCTGTGGGCCGTATCTGACCAGTAAGCTCAGTCCATTTGTCCCATGAAGTATTAAATTATTAAAAATAAACTGTAACAATACATGGAGTTTGGTGCATTGATTATAGCTATTTTTAATTAATCTGTTCCATTTTATGACTTTGTATTTGTGTAATTTGTATTATTTTCTTGATGCAATTTATTTATAGCAGAGATCATAAACTGGCTGCCCACTAAAATGTATTTAAATTCAAATATATTACAGGAAGCTCAGGTTTGAGTTCAGTATTGGGTGTGCAGTTGTTGCAGGTGTACACTGTAGGTGTTTGAACTGTTGAAATAACTGATCTGTGTTTGTGCCTAATGTAGCCAAAATCAAGCAAAAGCAAAACAAACCTGTCTGACAATAAGCTGCTTTTGGTGCTAATGTTGAAAAAAACTCTCAAGTTAGTTATTTTTGTTCAGTTTAGCCTTTATCAACAATTTTTGCCATTTTCCCCATGTTTACAGGTTTTGTACAATGATTGGTGGCCTAAATGAAAACTTTTAGAGAAAAATCTTAAACGTTGTCTAACACCGTGGAAAAATAAAATGGTACGGCAAAGCTATCTATGGCAGCAGAAACCTAAATAAGTAAAACGTACTCGACACAATTACTAGAAACATGGATTTTGAAGGCAGCCATGTTTGTCTAAATCCTGTCTGATTGGAACAGTTGTGGTCCTTGAACAAACTTTGTTTCTGACCCGTGCTGCAATTTAAAAGCCCCAAAGCACAACTGAAGTGGTGTCGATCAAAAGCTTGACAGCCCCCTCAGCACATTACTATGTGTCTTTAACTGCATTAAAATGCTTCTCGAAGAGGTTGAGTGTTAACACTGTAAAACCAACTTGAGTAAATCTTATAGGTATCTGTGACAAAATGCAAAGATTTAATATTTTAAGGATTTGTACAATGTGTTGAAATACCTTGTCTTCCTAATTCGAAAACACTGACAGACATTCATTTAATTGTAGATAATCAATAAGTAATTGGAATTTGCCATAAGCTAAATATTCCATTTGTTTTCCTGATGCCATATTTATATTGCTCATTAAGTTAGGATTGCCAAGCAACAAATTTAGAAGAAATCCATCTGCATTTTTATCTTTTTACAGCCGGTGGCTCATATTACATGATCTCCAGAGCATTGGGTCCAGAATTTGGGGGAGCTGTGGGTCTTTCTTTATACCTGGGAACCACCTTTGCTGGATCCCTGTACATACTGGGCACCATAGAGATCCTACTGGTACGTTCCCTCATCGTCAGCCACATCAGTCATCGTATCAGCTGCGGTTTTCTGACTCATTCAGTCTCCTTTTTTTTTTTTTTCACTTTCTGTCCTCTCCCAGTTGTACATTGTTCCAACCGCATCTGTCTTCAAAGGAGACAATGGTGAAGCGACACCCAACGACATGCGCGTCTTGGGGACGTGCTGCCTGCTCCTGATGGCTCTGGTGGTGTTTGTAGGGGTGAAGTGAGTATTTGAACATATGTGCGCATATGTAAGCAGCGATTCACGCACACAATATCACCTTTTGTTTTGTTGTGTTTTGGTCTGCAGATACGTGAACAAATTGGCTTTAGTGTTTCTCTCCTGTGTGATTCTCTCCATCATGGCCACGTATGCAGGAGTCATCAAAAGTATTATTGATCCACCAGATTTTAAGTAAGTGGCTAGCAGACATTAACTTATTATTTCCTTTAAATGCTTAAAATGTTTCTCTTGTCCCATGATGTCACATTGTTCCCCTGAGAGCCGCGGCTTGTCTCCCAGGCCGAACAGCGTGCTCACCTTTTTGGTTTTCCCCTCTGCAGTGTCTACTTGTTGGGGAATCGCTCTTTGAAAATGGAAGTCATAAAAAACAACTCCAGCACCGCCGAGGTGTGGGGGCTGTGCTCTCCCAATGCAACTTATGACGAGTACTTCACCTTAAACAACGTGACAGAAATACGGGCTGTACCTGGGCTCCTGGGCGGAGTCATCAAAGGTGGGAAGGACGAACTCTTGATCCATCTTCAAGCAAACTCATCTTCTTGTTTTCCCCAGACAGTCAATCGTATTCATCGTCGCTTGATTGTATCTGATGGTGCTTTTCTGTGTTCTCCTGTCAGATAACTTGTGGAACAACTATGGTCAAGCTGGAGAGCCAATAGAAAAGAAAAATCTGCCTTCTGTACCTGCTCAAGGCTTATCCAGTGACAATAACTGTATCTACGTCCTCAATGACATCACTTCTTACTTCACATTGTTGGTGGGGATTTATTTCCCCTCTGTCACAGGTAAATCATCAAATGAGCTCAAAATCAAAGCACGAATAAGGAAATCAGGATTCTATAATGTATGATTATGTTGTCAGCTGTCGGTGGGGGAGAAACATTTGCGTACTGAACAATAAAAAGCAGCCTTTAAAATCTACTTTTACTGAAATAAAAATGTCAACGTGTGTCTCTTATTTTAGGTATTATGGCTGGTTCTAACAGGTCCGGTGATCTTAGAGATGGCCAGAGATCCATCCCAGTAGGAACCATACTGGCCATTCTCACCACATCCTTCATTTGTATCCTATGGGCTCTGTGTGTCTGTTTGTGTGTGTTGAATGTATGTGTATGTGTGTACAGCTGATGCAGAGGTTAACATAAACAAGTTTCTTTCTGTAGGTTTTATTTGTTACAGATCAGTTATTGGTATTTGTATCCTAATTCCGTTGTAAGACATGTCCTTCGTGGTTTTGTTTGGAGCCTGTATTGATGGAGTGGTGCTGAGAGACAAGTAAGAAAATGTCAAAGTAACTTTCCATGTTTTGTGAATTGAAGGGAAATGGCAGTGAATAAAAGAACACACTCAGTAAAATGTATGTTTGGGTGGGTATATTTCAGGTTTGGTTACTCGGTAAAAAAGCAACCAGTAATTGGTATTCTGGCCTGGCCGTCTCCTTTGGTGATCGTGATTGGCTCGTTTTTTTCCTGCTGCGGTGCGGGGCTGCAGAGCTTGACTGGCGCCCCCCGCCTGTTGCAGGCCATCGCTCGGGATGGCATCATCCCATTCTTACAAGTAAGTAAATGAAAAAATGTAGTCATATTGCAAGATTTATTTATTTATTTATTTGCATTTTGTACAGCATTCTTTCACATTCCTCTCATGACTTCTGGTGTCTTTTTGTGTGAAATAGTTGTCTTTACTAATAGGTTTTTATTTTGAAGCATTTGTAGATGTACCTTGATTTAATTGGTATGTTACCTGTTGTGGATGGCTTTTTTAAATTGTCTCAATTTGGAAAAACTGTCACAGAAAATAACAGTGCAATGCAAATAAAAAGACTGCGATGTAAAGATTTCTAAAAGTTTTTGAATGAACCACTACAATTTTTGAGATTGGAGTTGTTTTAAGACAGCAGCCATCACTTTGGTCTTTGCCCTGCTAAGACTAGCCATTAGCTTATTAGTTCAGTCAAAATTAAACTCTATTTCTCCAAACTGTGGCCATTAAAAAAAACTATATACAACAAGTAAGCGATTAATTGTTTATAACCTTTCCCCAGAACTGACTTTCAAGATCAAGGCAGCATCTTCGAATTGACTAATCTCTAATGTAAAACACAATATTTTTGCACCTAAAAATTTCCAATGTTCTTATTAAGGTGGAGCTAGAAAAAACTGTTATCACATAAATAAAAGGCATACGGTTTTCTAAATTTACTACAGTGAAACAAGGTTCTACCCAAACAGCGCTCAGTCAGTGAAATAAAACTCAGTCTAACTGTAACTGATAAAAGAATGGCCTTTTACTGAATATCACATCAGACCTTTTTTTTCTCTGTTTTCTGTCTTTCTCAGGTCTTTGGTCATGGGAAGGCTAATGGCGAGCCCACCTGGGCTCTTTTGCTGACGGTCGGGATCTGTGAGATAGGAATCCTCATCGCCTCTGTGGATAACGTGGCCCCCATCCTCTCCATGTATGCACCCACATGCTCAGTGCATTACTCTTCATACTAAACCTTTGCATCCCTTCACAGTTTGCGTTGTGTTACCTGTTTAGGTTTTTTCTCATGTGCTACCTGTTCGTCAACTTGGCCTGTGCTGTTCAGACTTTGCTCCGAACTCCCAACTGGAGACCTCGTTTTAAGTTTTACCACTGGTGAGCAGAAGTTCAGATTGTCTCTGCGAACCATAAATTCATTCACATCTTTGTGTCTCAGTCAGGCAGGTTTCACAATGGTTTGTGTTTTGTCTTGTTTTATTCAGGACCCTGTCTTTCTTAGGGATGAGTCTCTGTCTCTCTCTCATGTTCATCTGTTCCTGGTATTATGCTCTGGTTGCCATCATGATCGCTGGCTGCATCTATAAATACATTGAATACAGAGGGTGAGTTTAGAAGTTTGAAGTTTCAAAATCATTGTGACATTCCTGTAAACATTTTTTTTATTATTAATCAAAGACAAATAAGTTTGGAAGGTAATTCTAAAGGACGTGTTAGCTTTTTTTCTTAGATATTTCTTTAATATTTCCATGAAACACAGTGAAAGTGTTGCCTTTGTTTTGTTACTAACCCACTGAATTAAAACACTTGATATAAAGGCTTCAACTTTCTGATGTGAGTTTGAAAAACAGAAATGATTCTTCCCTCTTTGGACGTTTTTGATGCAGGGCAGAGAAGGAATGGGGTGACGGGATCAGAGGTCTGTCCTTAAACGCAGCTCGCTATGCTCTTGTCCGCCTGGAGGAAGTACCGCTGCACACCAAGAACTGGAGGTGAGCATCCAGTCATCATTTGACCCTTCACATTGCAGGTGAAAAAGAAAACATCTGCACTTGCTGTAAATGTATTTAAGTGCAAGAAATAAAACAGATGCATGCAGTTCTTTTTTTTTACTTGCATTCAGCCTCTGTGTTTGTCTGTTTCCCCTCAGGCCACAGCTGCTGGTGTTATGTAAGCTGGACTCAGAGCTGAAGGTGAAACACCCTCGTCTGTTGACCTTCATCTCGCAACTCAAAGCAGGAAAGGGACTGACCATAGTCGCCTCAGTCCTCGAGGGCACGTACATGAGCCGCAAGGAGGACGCCAAGACTGGAGAGCAGGTTTGTCCATTTCTGTTTCAAATGAGATTTCAAAGGAGATTTCTATAAATCCGAGCACCTTCTCACTCTTTTGAACGTATTCTCTTGTATGGGAAAGTTATGAAGATGGAAAGGAAATATTGTTGTTGGAGAGGTAGTCACAGAGCTGAGTCATTGATACTTTTCACACAACAATCCTGCAATGGCTGAAAAGGAATAACTTAGGCTTCCACTTTTCACCTTTAGTACGTTATAAAGACCAAACAAAGGCAGCTTATCTCTCTATGTGTGTCTGGAGCGTAATTGGTTACACAGAGCTGCCTCTCACTTAACACAGAATCAGTTTTTACACATAAACACTGAAGGTTAGAAACTCAAAATTAGATAGCAGTGAAAGTTTTCAGTTCAAGATCTAACTGGCTTTTTTTTGGTTCTTCCTCCAGAGCTTGAAAGCAGCCTTGGCTGCAGAGCGGACCAAAGGTTTCTCCCATGTGATAGTGTCATCCAGCCTGCGAGACGGTTTCTCCATTCTGATCCAGGCTGCAGGGCTGGGAGGGATGAAGCACAACACTGTTCTGATGGCCTGGCCAGCAGGCTGGAAACAGGCCCGGGATTCTTCTGCAAGGAGGAACTTCATAGGTAAACGATACAGGAGTGTCATATCCGTAACGTACAAATTCAGAAATCTTGCTTAATTTCAAAACAGTAACATTTTTTTATTAGTACCTTTCATCTTAATGTTAATTTGTAAATATGGTTGACATGATCAAAAATTTTAAGCACAATTTCAAGTATTTTGAAGCACAAAAGAGTTGTAGAATAGTGGATACCTGTGTCTCTGCAAGTGTATAAAGAAAGGAGATAGCCCTGATTTAAAAAGAACAAAATAACTCAGTTCCTCTTTTTCTTCTCCTTCAAGAAACTGTAAGAGAGACGACATCAGCGCAGCAGGCTCTGCTGGTTGCGAAGAACATCGACCATTTCCCCGACAACCAGGAGCGCATGAAGGAGGGTACGATCGACGTGTGGTGGATCGTACACGACGGTGGACTGCTCATGCTGCTGCCCTTCTTACTCAGTCAGCACAAGGTGTGTGTTCGGCCCATGTTTTAAAGGAGAGTTCTCTTAAACCTTAACCCATGTACAATAAATACATTTCAATTCAATACCAAAAAAAATGTTTGCCGTTATCCTCTTGAAGAATTACATTTCAGTACAAAAGCTGGAAGTCTTCGCAACAAAAACAAGATGTATAGAGTAACTGAGGACAGACGAACAGGATGTTGTGCACAATTCCTGGTACTGATTCAAGTCTTTGTAGGTGTGGAGGAAGTGCAAGATGCGAATCTTCACAGTGGCCCAGATGGATGACAACTCCATCAAGATGAAAAAAGACCTCCAGATGTTTGTCTACCAGCTACGCCTGGATGCTAAGGTGGAAGTGGTGGAGATGGTGAGACTATTTGATTTTATTCAACAGTGCTTTAAGTTTAATCCAAGTTAGCGTAGCATTAGTGTGTGTCTTATTGAGGTTCAGTCATGTAAAGGTTTTCTCTATGTTTCTGTAGCATGACAGTGATATCTCAGCCTTTACCTATGAGAAGACTCTGGTGATGGAGCAGAGATCTCAAATGCTGAAGCAGATGCACCTGTCCCGCACTGAGAGAGAAAGAGAGGTATGACCATACATCATCTATCTACTAAAGTACTAAACTGATCTCTATTGTTCTTTATGTGCCATGAAACGTTAATGTTCAGCTAAAGCTATTAACATCTAATTTAAAGATCCAAATTTAATTAATATAACTTGGTGTATAACAAACTTCAATAGCTCTCCCCATCCCCACTCCCCTCTCTGTTTGGCTGTTTTTGACTTGCCAACTCGTCCCATAACTCTGTGCTGTGATTGAGCCACAAGCTCAGATTCAGAGCATCACAAACGCTTCGCGCAGCTCCGTAAAAAGACGGACGTGGCCCGTTGTTTATGCCTCGCCCATTAACACACAGAACATCCCAGAGAGGATGAGGTAGCCATGACAACTGAAAAACCACCCATCCATGGTGCCACCACTCCACTGATTTAACATGTCACACTTCCTTCTGATCATCATTCATTCAATCCAGGGCTGTGCTGTTCAAGGTTAATTCTGTCACCAGAGGCTGAGTTTGGTCACAGGTCTTGGGAGGATCTTGATGTGCGCCCTGTTCTTATTTTAATTTGCCTCCACTTGATAAGTTTGCTGCCTTACCCTCGTTTACGTGTTTCTGGCAGACTCTAAGAAAAGATTAGTTGCCACTAGAGGAAGACAAATTCCTCGCCAGTATCCTTTAAATGTGCTCAAGAGTCCAAGTAAAACAGTAGTTACTTTTTTGTGGCAGAAGAGTTGCATTTAATAAAAACAGTGTGGCATGATCTTCTGTACATGTGTGAATTTTCCAAAGACAATGAGCTTTGCTGCAGGTTATTGCACCTATTATGAACCTATTGCACCATCAAAAGATTTGCCCTTAGTTTTTCTTTATATTTCCATATTCGCTTTATGTAAAATAGTGATTGCACACGCTCCAAATTTCTGATCAACAGTTAACATCTCCAGTATTGTCCTTTCTAAAGTGTCAGCTTCCCTGTCCTGTCTTTTATTTAGGCCCAGTTGATTCACGACCTGAACACAGGGTCTCATGACAAAGCAGCAGGTGCCACATCAAATCAGGTCCACATGACGTGGACAAAAGACAAGCTGCTGAATGAAAGGAACAAGCAGAGAGAAGGCATGGCAGTAAAGGACATGTTCAGCATGAAACCGTAAGTAGATCTAGCTCTGCTGAAAGAGACATCATGAGCCCTTTTCAGACCTGGTTTTTTAATATGTTGAACTGAATTCGGATAGAAAACACAGGTCTCAGCTGCCTCGTTGAGCATTAAAAACATTTCCCCTCAGAGGTGCTCTCGACTCCTTTTCTTTGCATACTTTTGGTAGTCTGAACACAATCCGTCCTGAGCCGAGATGTAGGACGTCCTACTGAACTGACTTACACACACTTGACATCTCGAGACAAGAAAGATAAAACTTTAATTTTTACAGAAACATCAGCAGACAAGCTATCATATCTGACAGCTCGCTGTGTGAATCACCCGAGACTGGTATTTAACTCCAGGTCTGAACAGCCTCATAAAGATGCATCATTTGTTACATAATATATACTTTTTATATTTTATTTAGATCATTGTCAAATTTAAGGGTTAGCTTCTCTGTGTGGATGAAGTATTTTTAACATGTATAAACAGTATTTTCAAGAAGTTGTAATTTTTTGTGTTTTTTTTAATGTAAATTTTTTTGATAATGTTGATTGTGTCTTTTTCTTTTGTCTTATTCCTCCAGTGAGTGGGAGAATCTGTAAGTTGCTCTGTCTTTCATTTTGTGGTTGCTTGCATAGAAAGCCTTTTTGCATGTGCATGTTTTTGAAAGTCATTTGGTGTAATTTAGTTTGCATATAATTAAGATGCATGATGACCAAAAAAAAAAAAAGCTAATGGTGTTATCAAACAGTATATTTCCACATATACTGTTTGCATGCAAGATTGTCATATTTATAGTTGTTTATATTATGCTTTATGCAAACAATTGGATTGTAATAAATTTTAAATAATGGGTGACTGTTTATTTCAATGTATTGTGTTTTCCCCCCTAATTAACACTCTTATCGTTGTTTTTGTTTTAATGCAGCAACCAGTCCAATGTTCGAAGGATGCACACAGCTGTGAAGCTAAATGAAGTGGTGGTGAAGAAATCTAAAGATTCGCAGCTGGTCCTGCTCAACATGCCAGGTCCACCCAAGAACAAAAACGGAGATGAGAACTGTATCCTTTTTCAATATAAAATCGGTGTTTAGTTAATTTATCAAATTTGAAGTCATTTAGTCGGAAACTCATCAATTGTAGCAACTTGAGAAAATAGTATGAATTATAGGAGCGCACACAAACTACAAATAGTTTGTTAACACACATAGCACCACTAACACATGTTTTTATAACGTATTAAGATGCTTGGATCCTCAGTCTGTCTGTGTAAGTTCACAACAAAATACTAAAAAAAAGAGCAGAACTTTGCAAATGGTTGCCAGAGCAGACTTTTTTGTGAAGTATTTGATAAACTGGTAAGCTATTTTAAATTTAGAGATAAATAAATACTAGTTTAGCTGTCCAATGGATGTGGTTGTTTGCAGTGTTGTTTCACAGCAAAAAGTCCCCAGTTGATATCATAACTGGGGACATATTGTGTGGAGTTTTCAGGTTCTCTCCATGTAGGCGTGGATACTTTGGGGTTTTTTCCTGCACTCCAACAATCTGCTCGGTTAGATGTGGATCTTAAATTGACCTCAAATTGTGAGTGCAATGTTGTCTGTCTTGAGTGTCTCTGTGTTGGACTGATGACCTGTCCATGGTGTACCCCGCCTCTCACTCATTGTCCAAGTGCAGGAGATAAACACCAGTTTTTCACAAATACTGGGGTTTTCACCTGTTTTATCCACTCGTTACTCTTCGTGTAATAACAGCAGCCAGATATAAAGAAATGAGTGGATGTTTTAGTGGGACATGTATTTGTACATAAGTGTTACACCAACCAACCAGTCCCCCGTGACCCTGGACAGCATTGAGTGGGCACAGACAAAGAGCAAGTGAATGTTTAATGGTTGGTATGCGGAAACCCCATAAAAATAACCGGAAAGTGTTTCATCAACGCCAAAGGGGAGGTTTTTCAAAACAAGCCTTAAAGACTTGATAAACCTTAACTATTATGTGTCTCTCAGACATGGAGTTCCTGGAGGTTTTAATGGAAGGCCTAGACCGTGTCCTGTTGGTTCGTGGAGGAGGTCGGGAGGTCATTACTATCTACTCTTAGCCTCAAGAGGTTTTCAAATTCTCCTGTTTCCCTTTGGAAGAAAGCTTGTTTGGACAGTGGGATCCCTGTGACATGGAGGCTCAGAGAGGACATGGTGGGGGCATCGACGGTGGGACAAATGTTCCCCCCCAACTGTGTCAGGAGAAATAAAAGGCTAAAGAGCTGGAGTAGTTGTTGCTGTGAAGGACAGGTCTCTGCCTGCGTACAGCGTGAGCTCAGTGCTCCCTCTGGGGGTACAAGTGACTCTCTACCCCTCTTGACTTTGTCTCTTTTTGACATCACCATCAAATGCCCATAATGGAATAGTTTTTTTTTTTGTTTGTTTGGTTATGTTTTTGTCATTGTTTGGTGAAAAACGATTTCAAGTCAACATGGTATAGTTCTTTACTGGTCATTTGTTTTTAAGAGGAGCAGTTTGTTTTCGTGGCTGCAGTTGACCTGATTGGTTTTACAGGGAAACATAGTCAAAATAAACATAACTTATTATTTATTTTAGCACCACAGGTAACAGTTTTGATCAGCATTGTATAAGAAAATCCTGACAATGTAATGATGGCATGAGTTGGACACATCTTTAGTCAATCCATCTTACAGTATATCACCAAGCTCAAACTCATAAGCTTTGTAAAAATGAATGACTGACTACTGTGAACAAAAAAAGGAAGTTTTGATGATGAGTTCAGTGATGTTCAGATTTTCTTTGTCACCGCTGAGGTTCCAGACAACACAGCTGTGCCCCATGTGATCAAAATGTATGAGCA
The DNA here is from genome assembly GCF_001649575.2 of Kryptolebias marmoratus. Lineage (NCBI taxonomy): Eukaryota > Metazoa > Chordata > Actinopteri > Cyprinodontiformes > Rivulidae > Kryptolebias > Kryptolebias marmoratus. The sequence continues at coordinate 16,498,239 of NC_051449.1, read as the reverse complement.
TAGAAATGCAATGCAGAAACTGTTTTCAATTTTAGTAAATGAAAAGCATTATGCAGAGCAATGCTGTCACATTATAAAACGATTCCACAGATACTGTATTCATTAGTATCACTGGTACTCTAGTCAATCAGGTAAACTGCCAGATTATAAAACAGCAGTTAATATATATGTATATTTTTATTTAATTTGTTTTTAAGTCTAGCACTGCCACATTTATCTGTAATTAATCTATTTTGGGATATTAAATATTTGCACATTTTAAAAAAAACGTCTTTCTAATGCAATTGTTTTTGTTTCATTTGTAGGGAAATAAGAAGGGGAAATGTTAGAAATGAGGGAACAATCAGATTAAGAAAGTATGGCTGCCTTGTGGTGTGTGACAGTCATAATATTTTGCACAACAAAGTCCAAACTGTTATAGACTAATATTCTGATTTGCTGACATTAGGACCACTCCAAACAGCATATTGTAGAACTTTTAGTGCAGAATGAAAACACCATACAACTTCTGGCTTTGGCCTTGCGATGTCATCAAACAAGGAACATTTAAACCTGCCTATTTCTACAAGAAACTTTATAAATACAGGTTCTGTAGCCATGAACAGTTTGTGTGTATACAGTGTAAATAAAAATTGTATTGAGCTACATTTAAGACAGTTAAGCTTAGTAATGATTTATCATGTTTAGCTTCTCTTTTTTTTCCTTCTATTTTTTAGCAGGAATGTGTCATGATGATATTTGTTGTAACTATTAACTTTAAACCCTGACTGAAGCTGTTATATTACAAATGCCGTGCTGTGGCATTTGGAAAAAAAAAAACACATGGATGCACTTTTTAGGATGACTTTTTCAAACTGATAAAACACTGTTTATCTTGTTTCTTTTTGTACAGCAGGCATTTAGAAAGGAACATTTTTGAAAGGCTGATATGTTTGTTTTCCTTTTTGACACTTTCAAAGTATTTTTTTAATTTTCTATCTCATTATATTTACGTTGATGTCATTATGCGTCCACTGCTTTTACTGATCTGGATATTTCTGTTCAAATAAAGGTCTGCAGTAGTCTTTTTACCTTTATATGGGTCGATTTTTAACCTTTCTCACACTTGCCTTTAAGACTAGCATAGAAAAATAAAAGCAAAAACAATTTTAAATGTTGCTTTTTTATTAAACTATGACTAATAATAACTTTATTTTAACATATTCACAAGTCCTAAAGGTAAAAGAATAAGTATTAACAAATAAAGCAATCATACATGTTTTAAATGTTACTTTATTTGATGATGGAATCAGTGACCATTTAAAAAATGACTGAGGAATGGCTGAAATTAGGATTTTTGAGACCAAGAAAAGCATGTTTGACTGCAGACAGAATGAGTCCTCAAAGTTTATTGTCAGAAGTTGTAACCCGATTTGTAATAAATGTGCTTCTATTTGACCTGATTCACACATGAAGAGTCATTTAACCACCTACTTGTGTACAGTTCAGGTTAACATGTTGACAAAGTTGGGTTTTTTCAGTAAATGTAATGTGAAAATAGAAGAAATTTGCTATATTTCCAGAGGTTTTCTTCTAGTCTGCAATTCCACATTATACCATTAGAAAGTTTAAAAAAAAGAGGAAATTTTCTGACTGATTTCAAAGTCAACAGGTTTGATGTTGCAGACAGCATTGTTTATTCTGACTCTAGAAATCTAAACCATTCAACAGTAGAAAATGATTCATGGTGGATCATTTAGACTTTGCGGCTTCATAAAATGAACCTCAGAATTAGGTTTTCCACAGTAAAATAAACTTTCTACAAACTACAAAGGTCTTTTTTTAAAACAAACAGACAAAAGGCAGGAAACATTAAAGCAGGAAGTCAGTTTGTGCAGAGGAAATGAAAGCCATTCTCTTTTTTCTTTTGAGCACACCCAGCTCATTTTGATTTGTCTTACACCTTTTTGTATAGAGCCAAGTGAAACAGTGGATTTCTTTTAAACTTTACACTCTAAAAAGTACATTTGATCTGTGTGTCATTTTTACTGTATGTCCCTGCATCGTCTATAATGCTGAGTTTTTTGCTGTGTAACATCTATTCAGAAGATGAGTTTGTTTTTGTTTGAACCACATGACGGAGCTGGAACGCTGTCATCGCTTACATAATTGACCTGGGTTTAGTTTCCAAAAATTAGTTTGATCCTAAAATCATCATTGTCTCGTGGATCACAAAAGAACAAAGACAATCTAAGAGCTGCAAAAAGAGAGTTGGCGGCAAACTTGGCGAGAGATGAATGACTTCCTGTTTGCTGCAGGGAGAGTGGTTGGCTGGGTCAGCACCCAGAAACTAACAACAACAACCTGCCCAGTCTGAAGCCTTGATCACTGTCTGGATCATAACTTACTGACTACAACATGTACTCTTTGCTCAGTTTAAAGTATCTAATCACAAAATTCACAACAGTCTTAGCCAGGTAAATACCCTGGATGTTACCCTGTAAGTACCAGGTATGTATTTTTTTAAGTATCCTATATGTTACCCTGTAAGTTTCAGGTACATGTCCTGCAAGTACCCTGTATGTTACCCCATAAGTACCAGGTATGTATCTTGTAAGTACACTTACACAAATGTACTCTACATGTCTGTGTTTGCCTCCTAATAACAAACAGTATAAGTTTTAGTTTTTTTTATGTGCTAATCTTCTTGGTACAGCATCTATTTTTACATTTTCATGTTCTGTCTCCACTACAAGATATTGCATCTTGTCTAAGTGCACAAAACCCTTCATTTTCAAAGGTACCATGTTTGATTGTTTAGTTTGCTAAACTTGTAGTATGTGGTTTTAATTTGCTAGAACATTTGTTATCCTCAGGAAACAGCTTTTTATTTTGATAGCCAACAGTGTGCCCTAAGCCATCATGTTCCTACTCCCTCCACTGACCTCTGAGTAAACTCTGAAGCTTTGTTTTAATTAAAGAGCATCCAGCTATCTAAGAGCTAAATCTAGCAGAGGAGCCAAAGAGGGAAAGCACAAGTGGTTGAGCCAAAGAGGATGCAGGGGGGGAAGGAGGAAGGTTGAGGTGAGGTGAGTCGAAGGGAGGCACTTTCTTTTTCTCTCAGCCATTATCATTCCAGCATCCGCTAATAGTGGGGTGTGAACATCACAACCTGGATTATTATTTCACTGACTCCCAGCTGAACGTTTTGACCCCTGAAGCTTTGTTTCTGCTGGCATGGGAGAAAAGACCTATGAGATAAAAATGTATACTAGATCTGTGTGTGTGTGTGGTGGTG
>NC_051449.1:16437587-16494933 GCF_001649575.2 Kryptolebias marmoratus | reverse complement strand
GGGGGGGTATATATATTGACAACTTTAGAGAGCTGAGTCAAAGAGAACAAAGTTTTTCAAAAAATTGAACAGATCTCTGTGTATTTCAATTGGGAAACTTGTTGTAAATCAATGTAAATATTTTGAAAAGTATAAAAGTTACAAAAAACAAAAATCATATCCAGAATGTCCCAATAGAACTGAATATTTTGATATATGAATGGCGAAAATAGCACAGAGTATGCAGAAGTACTTAGATCGCAAAAGACTTACGGAACAATAAATAAAAAAACTAAACAAAAGGGAGGCCATTGTGTGAATGCTGGTTTAGCATTCACACTATTAATTCTATGGAGGAGGTCCAGAATTAAGTGGCACGGTGGTTAGAGAAAGGACTGATGGACTTGCTGCGACCTGTCCACGGTGCAAAATGGCTGCTAGAGACAGGTACCAGCTCCTCTCTGATCCTGCACAGAACAACGGGGAAAAAAATGGATGAATGGAAGATCGAGAATTCCAGAGAGAAATAATCAATACAAATACAAGGTGTTTTTAAAGGGTTGTAAGTGCTCAAAATTTGAGAATTTGTGACCAGACTAATTGTAGAAATACTGTTTTCCAAAATGATGCCGAGCCACCTTCAATCTGGACCAGGTAGCATTAAATCACTACGAGGAGGATACTCCATTTATGAGCAAAACTTAAACTGTAATCTGTTGTTTCTACTCAAGTCCTCTTGGAATTCCATGACTCCAAGACAAGTTCTTAGTCAACTAAAAGTAGCTCATGAAACCCTGAAGTTGAAGTTTTTCACCGGGACTTCAAAGAGATCAAGATAATACAAAAAGTCTCATCAGCAGATTGTCAGCTAATGATGGCACAAATTTAACATGATATTATCTTGAAGGTTAAGAAATTATCTCAAGCAGGAGGTTAAGAGAAAGAGTCTACTGAGTGAGTTAAGGGAAGTATTTTTTTTTTTTTTTTTTTGAGGGAGTCAAATTTCCCAACTCGGTGGTTCAACTCTGAACTGAGAGAGTCTTTGTGCCGACAGAGAGAGAGAGAGTGAGAGAGAGAGAGAGGGAGCAGGGTGACTTCAGGTCTGCAGGCTGAGGCAGGACAGAGGGACCACGGTGTTGGGCAGAGTTTCATCACACACATGCACTCGGAGTTCCCTCTAAAGCTGGATTTTTATTCACTCACTCACTAAAATGTTTCAAGGGTAAGAATTTTTTTTTTCATCTCAGTGATTTCTGCACAGAGTCAAAGCAAACTTTCCCCAAATATTTCAGATCTTCTCACAGTTCCTCACCGCTCCTCAGAGCAGAACAGGCTTTTGCATTCTGTTTAGTGCATAATTCGTGATTTTAACTTGTTGCTGTGATCCTTTTTTTTCCTTTTTTTTTTCGTGTTTCCAAGTCTACGTATGGCAGCACCAAGCACAGCTCCCAGCATGTCCCTGATGTGTCTCCTCAGGTGGTCTCTCGCCCTGCTGCTCGCCCTGCTGTGCTGGCCAGCTGCTGCCCTGCAGGTTATAGAGGGTAAGATTCCTGCTGCTGCAGCTTTTTCCTCAACATTATCTCCATGAAACAACTCACTGAGTGGTGGAAAGCAGGGTTACTGACCCAACAGATGCTTTGCTGAAGGAGTCAAACATTGCCTTTCCTCTTGCTCATGAGAAAGTCTCATTAGGTTGGGCATCTTTTAGAACTGAAAACAATTTAAAGTTGGTAAACTTGCAACTATCTGTCTCCTTGTAGAAGCTACCACATATATGGGGGTTAAATATCGATCTTTAGGTTCTTTGCAGATGTAGTTTCCGTCCATAAGTGCAGCGACTTTCTGTCCTAAGATGATTGAACATTTGACAAACTGAACATTTCAACAATTTATCATGAAAGCCTTTTATATTGATACAATAAATTACTGACAATTCATTCACTGATATTTAAGTTGACTGAATCAGACAACATTTGTGTGTCACTAAGGTTGATTTTTTTGAGGGAGTTGATGGGTTTGAGTTAGACATAAATGTAATAAAAGTCCCTAATTCATACAGGGCAATATTAACATTAATACAGAAGAGGGGATTAAAAATGTATTTCACTATTCTCCACACAACCGAGAAACAAGATTAGCTTTATTCATTTAAAATATATATTTATGTGGGTTCATCAACACTAAGACTAGTTGTAGAATTTAAAAATATTTGTGTGCCTGACTATATTGTGTGTACATTCTTATACCTACCTACCTACATTCTTATTGGACTATCACAGGTTTTTGCCACATAAAGAGAGGTAAAAATGGCAGAAACATGGGTTGAAATGTCCTGGCATTTAGCTTTATTGGTCTGGTCTCGATTTGGTGCTAGTTAGGTTGCACTTTCACCTTTTCATTCCCCCACCTCGTACTTAGTGTCTGGCATTTCATCTCAGCATGTGACATTTTGGACACATGTGCGTCGCTGATACTCAGCTAAATGGTCACAATATGTATAAATATGGCCATAAATATGCCTCCATATAGAAACAGTCACATACCAAGGTGATATGTCAGGACATAATTGAACATATGAGACACTATCATAAGCCAGACTTTTCTAAAATGTACTGTACTTTAATGGATTAAATGTTTTATTGACTGTGGAGATACAAAGCAAGGCCAGGGGGCATACAAACATATCTACGGCAGGCAGCTTCTTTTTGTAACCACAAAGTTTGAGTGCAAAAAACTGCAAAACATACAAAGTGGTAATAACTTGAATAACCTGCTGCTGTCCTGATTAAACCACAATCTAACTGTAAATATATATATATTCTTCAAATATCACCTCACCAATTTTTAATACACTGATCCTTAAACAGATGTCTTCTTTTAGTTAAAAAATGTGATTTCTAAAATAACTTTTTTTCTAAAATGTAACAGTTTTTAAAATGTGATGTTAAAAACCTGCATTTCAACTGACTTCCTTCTCCCAAACCCAATAAATATGGGACTTAGGCCTTTTTTAAGCCAGCGTTTGTTGTCATGGCTCTCATTCTGTGACTCCCAGCTGTGCTGCTCTTCTTCTGCAGCTCTGCACGAGAGTGATAGTTTGTTTATTTGGGAGAAGACCCTCCCACCAATAACCCACTAATCCCCTTTATCTTATCTGTATGTGTGTGTGTGCATGTGCAGCGGGGTAGCTGGAAGTGACAGACAAGTCAAACACGGCACCAGAGTGGGAAGTGTAGTGTTTGGCTTGTATGGTAATGGTGTGAGGGGTTTCCTCCTCACTGAACTGGCTGTTTGTGACGTTTGAGATGTTTGCTTTGGGATGAGGAAGAACAATGAGCTTTCAAGTTAAAGGCTGGGAACTCAAATAATGCTGTGACACTTACTCTGACAAAAGATGGAGGAAATGATGTCAGAAAAGGACTGATGTTGCACATGTGGCAAGTCAAGAAAAAGTTTGTGTCGTCTTGTCTGAGTTAGACCATGTAAAACAACAACACAGCTCATGGGATAGTATCCAGGAGGCAGGACTGTGGCATCATCAATTTTAAAAGGCTGTGTTTAGTCAGTCAACATGAAAACACAACCGTTTCGTTAAAAGTTTTTTTTTAATTTTTTTTATTTACTCTGAATCCCAGTTCCAAAAAATACTATTTAGGGGCTCATAAGACACAGTTCTGTGTGGACGCAATGCTGAAATGATTTAAAAAATAAATAAATAAACCTTTGCATATCCACAAAATGCTACTTCCATGTAGACGGGCCCACAGTGTCCTGGATGGGGTCACCACAGAGGACCGTCTGCAGCCATCCCACCCCATAGTCTCTGCATGTCCTCCTTCACTGCATCCATTAACCTTCACTACTGTCTTCCTCTTTTCCTCCTCCCTGGCAGATCCATATTCAACAGCCTTGGTCCAATATCTCCACTATCCCTCCTCTGCACATCTGAACATGTCTCAGCCTAGCAGTCTTTAGATTGTCCAGCCTGAGCTGTCCCTCTGATATACTCCTGTCCGTTTTGGTCCCACCCAATAAAGAAAACCCTAACGTCTTCATCTCTGCCACCTTCAGCTCCACTACCTGCCTTTTCCTTAGTGCCACCATCTCCAAACCGTACCTTCATCACGCTCATTTTGTACACCTTCTCTTCCCTGACACTCATCTCCACCCTCTCCACCCGGTCTGAACTCTCCTCTTCACTTCTCTTGTGCACATCCATGTTATGATCTCACGCTTCATTTTTCAAGTCACATTTCTGTGTTCAATGCCTGACCAAACTGCAGTTTTGTCGCTTCAGAAAAAGACAATGGTCACGTACACAACAATGTTCATCACGGGTTTATTCAGACAAAGTCATAAAAAACCAACAATACATGAAATATTTTCATTATTACTGGACTGGAGAGCAAATCAAGGGAGGTAAAGTACAGAAGAGAAACATGGAATATTGTTGCAACAAACAAATAATTCGATCATATGCATGTGCAGAAGTTGTAAAAAAATATTAGCAAGAAAGGAACACAGCCCTGAGGTTTTATTCACTTCGCTGTGTAAAAAAAAAAAAAAAAAAAAGATCTAAAAAACTAAAAAAGAAATGTAATAATTTACTTGGGAGCACCATCTCAGCTCCCAGTGCTATATGATGAATGAAAAGTTTCATCACAACACTAACTTCACTTCTTTATACTTTGCCTGCAGGCAGCCAGACTTGCTTGTAATCTTTTAAAGTGGTCATGATCAGCAGTTCTCCAGGTTTTCTAAAGGTCTTTCAAAGTTTTTCTTTGAACTTTGGCTTGCTTTTTTGCTCATTTTCTGCCCGGTCCTTGTACCCGGCCATGACAGTGCTGCGCAGTTTGTGCAGCACAATATGCTGTCTTTTACACTGTCAACATATGCCGTCTTTCTTCCTAAAAAATAAGAGGAAAATGGATCAGTGAAAGACAAAAAAAGAAGTGGCAATTCTGAAAACCAACAACAACGAAAAAATCTCCAGCAGATAATCAATGTCTGAAAGTTTTCAGCTAATAGTGCTTCTTTTTTGGTACTAGAACACTTTTTTATGACAAACTGTGTTTTCTTTGGTATTTTTTAATATAAATTTAACCTAATAAATGGCGGAAAGTGTGTCTTTGTGACAGCTCGTTGGTAACAAAGAGACTAGAGAGCAATCTTAAAACTGGTTATTTTCCAAGTTGTCTGTTATGTGTGACACAACACTGATTCATTCATTGAGTTTGGGAGCCTTTTAACCTTGAATGATTCATAGGTCAGAGTTACGTGGCTTAACAAGCAAAAAAAATTACGTCATTCATTTGACAATGATCTGATATTGTATGGAAAAATTAGTAAAAAAAAAAAAAACAGCCAACATCCAAAGTAAATTTTTGATAGACTTTCCAAAAAATCTGGAAAGATGTTGATCAAAATCACTTTAAATGTTTATGAGCAAGTCTGGCTTCTTTGGTGAAAAATGCAAAGAAATAAGGGATGACTTAGGACTTTTGAGCACTTTAAACTCAGGTTTAACCTGGTCAGATTGCCATAGAAAAAGTTGTTATGAAAAAGCACCATGGGGGATAATTCAAACTTGACATTGGAAAGCAGTATGTTTCTGAAAAGGATGAGACTATCTGTGCTGACACATAAATCAAAGGCTGTGGCAAAACTGAGGGTAAATAATGTATCTTCATCCATCCATCTGGGAGCTGGTCCTATCTCCAGCAGCTACTGGACAGGTCTCCAGTCCATCACAGGGACACATGAAGACAAATGAGACAAACATTCATTCACGTTCGCACTCACATCTAAGGAGCATTTTTTACAGTTGCCAGTTAATTAACCTCAGAAACATGTTTTTTTTTTTTTTGGCCTGTGGGAGAAAACCGGAGTACCCAGAGTAAACCCACGTGTGCACATGAAGAACATGTAAACTCCATGTTGGCAAACCTGTGAGGCAACAGTGCTATGCATCTTCATAAAAAAGTGATTTATTTTATTTTATTTGTTCAGTTTTTTGAAACTCTCAGGAATGATCAACCTTTGGTAAATCGCATTTATGTTCATGTCGAAATTTAGACTGATAAAGTTCCTAATATACACGTTTCAATTCATTTTTAGTGTTAGCTACCAAAAAAGTTATCTCACGCTTGCAGTTTTCCTTCCAGCAAGTGCTAACTGTATTTTTTTTTAAATTTATTTCTCTGTCTAAATGTTAACTTTGCTGTAACTTCAGCTCAGGAGTACTTAATGTTTTTGGTTTTCCATAACTTCTGTTTTTCCCTCCTTAAAAAAATAGAGAGGAAACCCTTAATTCTGGCTGAAGGAACCTTCACTTTCCATTTGCCGCTGGTTGAGTTCCTTTGAAAGGGTTGCATGTTTAGCCAATATAAATGATTTTAAGGTGAGCCCAGTGGGAGGCTGTTTTTGACGAGTTTCTTCTGTACAGTAGGACCACATGGCATTATTCTTCTGCTCAGTACAGTTGTTAGCGTTGAAATCCTTAATTATACTCCTGTGCCAGGGGCCATTTTTTTCTCCCCTTTCCGACCTTGTTTGGTCTCTGATGTTGCTGGAATAAAACAGCCTCTGAGCTCCTTTTAGGGTTTTATGACTCTGGAACCTGGCAGGCGAGGGTTTCATAAAGCTGCATGAAAAGGACCCTCACCTAAATGTCGTCAGTCTCTTAGGAACCCGGACGCCCACACTGTAGCGCTGTCCGATCTGGAATGTGCTCATTCAGTCAGATTGACTTTGGTTCGAACCTGTTTGGACACAATGGGTCAACTGTGAAAAGGTGTCGTTGCTGTGTGAGTGCACGGCTTACCTCTTTGGCAATTAGAGTAGGGGAAAAAAAAAAGATTTCTCGTGCTGGAAACTTAAAAATAAGAAAGAGTGTTTGTTTAGGATCTTTGAACTTTCCGTTGAAACTGAACTCTCCTTCATATTTTCCACGATGTGACGCTCAGAGAAATGATGCAGGTTGCTGCCAGTGTTTGGAGGAAATAGTGCTGAAAAATGGGATTTTGTCAAACAATCTGCAGCATAGGTAACTCTGACCTGTTTATTATTATCTGCTGCCATGAAAGGAGGATGATGATGTAATTGCTCATGCCTCTGTGGGTGTTTGTTTGGAAGCAACACGTCTTGTGAACTAGTAGAGGGGTTTAATAAAACTCTTATTGGACATGCAACTGATGGACCTTCGGAGTCAACCCAATTCAAGATGGCCACATAGAATTGGGTTGTTGTTTTCAAAAAGTAAACACTGAGATGCCACAAAATGTCTGTCATTTGTTGTTTGGGTACACTGTTTCCATGGTTTCTGAATAAAACGTTATCTATGAATCATAATCATTGTGCACATGTTTCTTGCTGTCACTGCTTTAGGGAACGAAGGAGACAAAGAAGGTCTTTTATCTAATTCTCAAACTTTCTGCAATTGTTCAAACAGCTAATGTGCTGCTTGTGTGCGCAGTTGTTGTCTTTCAAAGATGCACCTTTTACTGCCTGAACTGGAAGATGGTTCATCTAAGCCAAATTTCAAAGAAATATATAGTTACGTGTTTTATTTATGGAATGCAGTTTTGCTAAACTTGATATAAACTTAACTTTATAGCTTTAGGTGTTTAATGTTTTATTTAACCAACAATCCCAGTTTCTTATGCACTCATCTGTTGTCTTTCATTAAAAATGACGGGCACAACAAATTCATAATAAATAATGTCTTTGATGAAGACATGAGGGTGCCAATAAGATCAATGCAGATATTTTAAAAATAATAATTAATAAAACCTTTCAAGCTGTTTCATAAAATCAAACAAGATGTGACATATTCAGGGACTTTAATTCAATGTTGCAGATTGTACAAGAATTTTAGACAAATAAAACATAATACCAGTGATATTACAATCAACAACATTAAATCTTATTTACTGTAAGCTTTTCTTTCACTTACATTAAACTGTAATGTGTAATTAGCATTAAGAAACCCCTTTAAGAGTAGTGGTGTTGAAACACGAGACTCAAATAAACCAACACTCTAATAATACATTTTATTTATTATGCCCTTTTCATCTTTAGCTGTCAAAGGGCTAAAGGTTTTAGGTCAAAGAATGATATTAAAATTATTTAAACAAAAAACAAACCCATCTCAGATGCTTGTACAATGAGAGCTAAGAGTATGACTGATTATGAGTGATGCCTCGAGTTTACATTATGAGAATTGTTTTAAAAATACAAATAAAACCAATGAACCCTGTAAGAAAAAGAAATAAACAGACAGCCAGATGCTGAATATAGTGCTGAAGTGATGGCTGAAAACTGTACCTATTTTATTTATTTATTAGAAATACAGTTGAAAAAACCTGATTTATATCAAACAGTTGTCACACTTTTTGTAGAAAACGTCACTCTCTTTTCATTACTGATTGAACCTTTAAACCATAAGTTGTCTGATAAATGTTAAACATCCCTTTGAAGCAAAAACGACCCTTAGTTGCAGTCATGTGAGCAAAGTAAAAAAAAAAAAAAAAACCTACATGAATGTTTTTATGTAACAGGAATATTCAACTACAGGTAAATGTGTTTTACAGAGGGGTAGTAACTTGTCTGTGCAAGCCTCTGCTACAGATATTTAAAAAAAAAGACAAAAAAAAAGAAAAGCCAAAGAAAAGGACATGAAAAACTCACAACATCCTAACTCTGAGCTCCAAACAATAGATGTTTGTGGTTCAGTTTCTGTGGGCGGTCAGTAGATGGTTCTCTGCCAGTGGAGCTGTGGAACAGGCATGAGATAATATTTTCCTGTCACATTTCTCGAAAGGTTGCCTTTCATTTCACACAGTTTACAACACAATGTCTGTCAGCAAACCTGAAATCCAACAGGAACATAATGGGATCATAAACTGGAAGACTTTACTGAGCCTCATTTATTCTGTTCTTCAAAATCAAACATAAAACGTAACACTAAGAAACATTACTAAAGGACATACATGACAAAATATGTAAAAAAGCAAAATGTTACAAAAATCCAGAATAAATAAGCTGTTTAAAGCTTCAATAAAGCAGCACACAGGCGTTTCACAGCTTTGTAGTCGCTACAACAGAGACAAATTCTTCCTTATTAACTAGTCTAGGATATGGTACATTCAAAAGGAGCTGTATGGATGAGTTCAAAGATCTAGAAATCTAATAAGGGCAGAGAGTGTAGACATATAATGATGCATCAAAACCATGTTAAACCAAAGTTTTATAAGCAAACTACGAAACTTGAATATCAGTTATCTTTAATAGGAAGTCAGTGAAGATATGCTAAACACAGGATTGATGCTGTTTTTGTTTTTGGCGCCAGATAAAAATTTTTTTGCAGGATTCTGAACCAGCAGCAGATGAACTGATGTCAAAATAAAGATTGTGACAATAATCCAACCTGGAGGTGATCAATGCTGTAATAACCGTATTCATGTTGTGATCAGACAGCTGGATGTTAGCTTCCAAATATTTATATATATATATATATTTTTTTTTTTTTTTTTTAAATTATAGCAGAGTATTTCAAATCAAATTTCAGTATTTCAGATCAAATTATAAGGTCCCTAAATTTGATGCTAAGTGTAGACAAAAAAAGATATCATTTAACTGAAGATAGTTACTAGCCACCTTTTTTTTTAGTTACACAAGGGGACCAAAATTTAAAACTTCATCTTAGCCAATCTCAATCAATATTTCATGAAAAAATACATAACTTAGATGTAATATGTAATATTATGTAATATAATATCTATGATAATTCATATAGAAATATCAAATATCTTGTCCCAGTTACATATTATATATTATTTTAAACAAACATACTTTTTTGAACAAAGAAAAGTCGGTCAAACTTAAAAAACATTTCTTGTGCCTTACTCTACCATCAGCTTTTAAATTATTTTTTTCTTAGTAAAACACTTTTTTACAGTCCAATAAAACAGCTAAAATGCCATCAACAAAAATCGGAGCATACAGGTACTACCATTCAACTTTGAAACAAGGAGAAAATACAGAAAAAAACCAAACTTTTTTTGTTTATCATCAAGAGTTTGATCGGTCCAATTAGACCTTGTCTGTTGCTCTTTCCGTGTCAAAATCAAAGATTACTGAGAAATTAAAACTTAATTTTCTTGGCTTCAAAGAAAACGGTCATGAGAAGACCACTGAATCGACTCAGTTTTGTCAGCAAAATGAGTAGCGATAGAGACTCAATTCGTCACAAACAGGAGGGGCCAGGTCTAATCAAATAAATGTTATCTTGGGGGCCAGATAAAATGTTGACTAGGGCCGGATCTGGCCCACGGGCCTTGAGTTTGCTACGTGTGCTTTAATACATTTCAGAGTGAAGCTAACAGATGTGGACAAACAGATCTGAGTGTAATGAAACGACACAAAGGAACATCAGCTTATCTGTGAAATTAACTGATGACCTCGTGGTTATAATGACAGCAGTCTTATTTGTGCTAATAAAAAAGCTCTTTTCTGCTTCATTTACATTTGTATTTGAGGAGGAGATGAGCCCGAGTGAGAACAACACTCGCAGCTGAGCAAACATCACTAAGCGGAGAAACACACACACACCCACACACACACAGACAAACACACACCCGCACAGTGCCATGTGCAAAGCTGATTTAAATAAGTCAGTAATGTCAAATCATTCATCTCTTTTTGTCTCATGTTTAAAGACTTGCATTAAAAAAGGTTGTTTTTAAAAAAAAATTATTTAAATTCATTAGAGGCTCACCATTATTTCAGCAATGATGATGAAAAATTGAGATTAGCTTGTTCTAATTTGATCAAGGACTTTATTGGTAAAGGCTCTTAGTATCAAAAAAGAAAAGTCTCCATAGTGTCTTCCCTTATCCAGCTGCTCTGCTCAGCTGGAATAATAAAAAGATTTTGTTTCCGGAGGTGAACTAAGTGTGAAAGGATGGCGGGAGGTTTTGAGGGGTGAGATGTAGGCAGTATACAGCAGCGATGACCACGGATGCTTGATGTAATGGAAACGATCCCTCTGCAGATGTCCACCTCTGACCTCCTGTCGACTCCAAACAAAGCGGGCGTCTATCTGAAGCGAGCTGTATGCCTTACAGTACACCATTGAGTGGATCTGCCTGTGTGATTTCTGTGTGTTTCGAGAGTCACGAGTTCATCTGTAGCTTTAGCCGGGTCAGTTTGGTATTGTCCCAGCAGCCTGTGTCTCTGTAGGGCTCTCCAGTGTCCCACGGTTCCTGTGCTGTTTATAACATCAAGTCAACACTGACTAAAATATCTGTCACTCAGCGCTACGCAGTTGAGATTAGACCTAGATTTCTTTGAATAGGAGGTAAAAATGGCTCACACAAAGATAAATGGGTATGCTAAAATGAGTGAAATGTTGCTTCTGAAAGCTAAAGCTTCTAAATAGCTTCTGAGCTGTTTGTGTCAGGATTGGGCTTAATCCCACCCTGGGGTCATGGTGTTCTTCTGATAACCTTTTGACATTCAGTCTCCCCTCCCCCACCTTTCTCCTTTTTTAAATCTTCTTCAACCTTATCTAAATCTTCCTGTTCTTGTCTCTCTCTTGCTCACCTTATTATCTCCTCTTCTCCCATCCTTGAAATGAAAGTGTCACAAAACCAGAACGACTGCGAAAGTTTTAACAAAACTAAATCCTTCATTTCCTTTATTTTGTTTGCATTGCCATTTGCTCCCAAAATATAACTATGTTTTTAAAGGCCGACTCTTTATTTTTTGTAATATCAGATAAAGCTTGAAGTAGCCGATGAGGCCCTCATCTCTGGTGAATTCTGTGGGAACACTGTTTAGCTTTTGTGTTTTCTGAAATTCAGTATTGGAGTGCCCACGTTCCGTAATGGACAAAATATAGCTGCTGTAATGTTGCAGTTTTAAAGCAGCATTTCAATGGGAATTTGTTTAAAATAAAAACATCAACTGCCTGTTTTTCTTCTTTTTTTTTTCTGTAGCGAATTTTGTGCTTTTAAACGGGGAGAATATGCATTAATCCATCTAAAATCTGCCCATGTTTATTGGCTGTATTTGGTATTATAAGTACTATAAAGCACTTCAGTTGCAATTGAATCACATCAAATGTTGGATGACTTTTATTGACCATAAAAGAAAGACAGTGTTGCGCCTTTTTAGGCTTGAAATATTTAATTACAGGTAAACATTTTAGAAAAACGATTAGCTTTTTGAACATAAGGCAACAAGGTACATGCTTCACGTGACAGACAGATGGTGACACATAAAGTATTCTGTTGCGAAGAGAAGCTGGTGGCTGAAGATGCTTACAGTAGGTCCTGCTGCTGCAGAACTTGCCCAAACTTTAATCCTTACCCTGTGGTTTTAGTTGGAATGAGTTTGTTTCTTTGGCAGCTATATCGTTGTGCATTATCATATGTTTCAACTGTGGTTTCATCTGTCCCTGTGGCTTTGTTTCAGAAATGTTGAGGTTTGCATATTTGCTGTGATGTCGTGACGTCATAATAAACCCAAGCCATGATGTTTTTTCTGTTTAGGGAGAAAATGCTTTCTTCAGGGAGTCCTTCCAAATGTTCAGTCTTTTCCTAATTCTACTGTCAAGAACATTATTTTAATTATTATTATTTTTTAATGCATTGCGTGATCTGACTTCTCAATGAACTCGTCGGGACGTCCACTCCAGGGACGGATGGAAACTGTCCTGAATGTTTTCCACTTTCTCACAGTTGTTTGGGAGTCCCCCTTATGGCTCTTATAGCCGATGACCAACAAACTTTGCTTCCAACAATTAAACAAAAACTTAGATTTTTTTCTCAGAGGCGCTCACATTTGCTGATGATCACTTAATAAGGTGGACTTTCTTTGCCAAGAACTCAACAAAATTTTATGAAAGCAGCAGGCGTGCACTAAGATTTTTCTGCATTATGGCTTAGCTTAGGTCAACTAAATAATGATCAAGCGTAACTTTACGTGTTGTTGTTTGTGTAAAATTGACTATAATCCTAAATGTCCATTACCATCTTGGTGCTGTGGTTTGGCCGTGACAACTGATTGTTTTCAGGACCGAACTGATAAAGACTGATAGATTCTGACCCACTCCTGGGCAACGCTGCCCCTTTTGCCTGCAGGTAAATCCCCCTTTGTCTTCGCAGAGACTGGAGGTTCAAAGGGTGTGAGAATGGGCGCTTCGGTGCTTGTCGGTGTGTATGTCTGTGCACATCTACTATCATCTCAAGCATTCCAGGCATTTTTTTTTTTTTTTGGTCTCCCACCTGCTGTCCTAGACACAAAGGAGGTTTGATGAAATGGAAGGGACTCTGAGCCGCTGAACCCTAACTGTGGCAGGACTCCAGCCATAACGTTTTGCTGCCCCACAGTGATGTAGCTGTAAATTACAGTCTGGGAAAATTCACATTTACAGTACTTTCCCGAGGTCTGTAAATTGTTTGCCGGGAACTACCTCAGTTGTGCTGCTGATGCTTGAAAAACGGGTTTTACCGGTAATTAATTCCCTGACATTAAAGTTAACGCGCACCCATGATAGCTTTTAGTGTCTCTGGCAGCATTTGTTGGCCCTTCAGTTTAAAAGGCGCTCCTAAATGTTGCTCAACATTCCCTGGCTGAAAGCAGCCCAGAAATATAAAATACAAGTCCAGCGAAGGAGGTGCAGGAAAAGAAGGGTGAATGGAGGGAGGGGAGGTGGATTAAAAAAAAAAAAAACAGTTTTGTAACACAGGCTTCTTTGACCGGTGGCTACATGGTGTTAATGTGTTTGAGAGTCTGAAAATGAGTGTGAGAACAGGTCCTCTCTGTTAACCTTCGCAGACCGCCCAGTTGTAGGTGTGGGATTGGTTCAGACAGCGTGTCAGTCAAACGTGACAGATTCGGGTAAAATCTACAGAAACACAAACAAACTAAGGAGAAATACCACATGAAGCCCTGCTGACTTGCACACAGAGCTGGTTAAAAATGTCTTAAGTCATGGGTGTGCTTTTTTGATTCTGAAAAGAAAGTAAAAAAAAGTTTTGTTTTGTTTTGTTTTGAGAAACGTTACTTTTAAAAAGTCTCAGCTGGTATCTATAGCAGTCACAAAATGAGTTCTGTTATTTTTAACCCCAAAACTCTGGTCGCTGAGCCAAAACTTCTTTCGCTCTATTTGGCAATGTACTCGTGCATTCACACACACACACACAAACAGGAACACACACATAGAGGCAAGATATGTGACAGCCAATTTGATTAGATGTTTTGTTGTTGTTGGTGTTGCTCACGTGTCACTTTATACTGTTATTTTTTATTTTAACTCACTAGTGTTAATTTTAATGGAATTGCACAAGCAATTTTGTCTTGTTCAGAAAGTCCTAATCCAGAAATTTTTGCAGCTTCAATCATTCACTCGTGATTTTCTTTATTTCCTATTTTTCAGCAGACTAAACCTTTCCATTTGCTGTCATTGTCTTACATCTGGGTGGTGATTGGTATTTTCTATGCAGTTATACTAATAACTTATACCAATATGAAATCTTCTACATTTCCCATTTTTCTTTCTGGTTTTTAAGACATTTACATAGTAGTTTTATGCTACATAATCTCAACCCAGTGAATGTCAGACTTTATGTCTGTCCAACTGATCTTGACCACCAGGTGGCAGCAGAGGTAAGCTTTGGGAACAAGACTGCATTTTTGTCACGCTTGTATGTATTTCTTCTTACTTGTATTGACTTGGGGTATTGACCTGATATTCACATGTACAACACACATTTTTGATGACGTGCATAAATCGTGATTTCAGGTTTTAAAGTAATAATTGTTAGGGAGTGTTTTACAGTTGCTACAGTTTCAGGTATAATTTCACACAAGCATAACTCCTGATTTTATGACCCCCCCCCCCAACTCCAGCACCCAGTATGTATTGTTGACTTCATATCGTCCTCTGTGAGATTGGCTGTGACAGTAAACCAATTAGAGTTTATTGTTAGAGGGTTGCTAGGTAGAGCAGCATAGGAACGAAAGGTGATGGGAGACAGGGGTACTGCTTTTGGAATCCAGAGGGTCACCTTGTGTGGGGGAAAAAGAGAGGAAGTGAAAACACTGAGAATGAGTGAGAAATTGGTGGATTTCTTTTGATGACATTATAAGATTACAACCACATTTGCTGCTTTTCATGAAGATTCTTGATCAAGTCAACCAACATATTTTACTCATAAAGCCTGACAGCACTTACGTTTTTTCAGTGCTTTGAAAAGGAGTAATTTTGTGGACTGGTTAATTTTTAAAACTCAAATATCAGCTGTGTAGTGATATTCAGTGGCGGGCCGTGCAATTCACACCTAGGCCTTCAGTAGAGCTCCGTCTGAATCAATCCACCCTCAATAACAATTTCAAGGCTATAAAAAACATCTTTTTATGCAGAAATGCAGTATCAGGAGTTGTTGCATCGCAGATAGATAACTCGTTTAGCCAGAATAAACAAACCCGGGGTGCACAAATCTCCTACTGCAGCTTCAGCTACGACACACGTAAAAAAAAGCATTATTAACAACCTCATAAAATTGTAATATTGTTTATTTATTTTTAAAGCTTTTTTTTTGGGGGGGGGGGTTTTTATGCCTTTTACTGGACAGGACAGATGAAGAGAGACAGGAAACCGGAATTAGAGATAGAGAAAATGACACGCAGTAAAGGGCCGTCCGACGCGGGGATTTAAACTGGGGCTGCTTGCAGCGAGGACTGTAGGCTCTATACACAGGGCGCTCGCACAACCCACCCCATACCATCATTTATAAAATATAAAATAGCAACATTTCACTCACCAAAAATGTCTTTACTTGAACACAAAATCCATCCTCCTTTCTTTCCTCAAGAATACTTCAATTACTCTGTCGTACAGATTAGCCGTGCGTTTCAGTTCCATCAAGAAGTCCTTTTCTATGGCCATCGAAGCTAATGCTGAAAGTCGAGCCTGCCCTGTCGTATTTCTGGCATAAGTTTCGCATAAGGTCGGAGTTGACCGACCTTTCTTAATGATGTCCAGCTTTTCTTGAAAAGTCCGTCTTGAAAATGGCTTTGATAATAAATCTGCAACCAAATCCATTTCTTCTCCTCCTTCAGCCATTTTGGGTTGACAAAACAGCGATCAAATCAACACAACTATATATTTTTGCTCGTGCAGCTCACAAATACGGTTTGCTAGGTCTGGCTAGTACGCTCTCTGACTATCCAATCAAAGAGTACGAATGTGCTGACGTCACCGTACGCCTGCTAGAGGGCCCTGGTGTAGCCAACTCAATATCTGATTGGTTGAAGAAACAGCTTGGTTGACACTTATTTTATACTACAGGGCCCGCAGAACTGATTGTGAAGGCCTCCAGGCAGATTTCTTTGACCCTGGCAACAAATGATTGCTGAAATGTGATTGGTTGAATGCTTTAATATAAAAATCCATGCCTGGAAATAGCGCAACCAAGGGAAAGGCTATGAAAGGAAGCAGACCGACCATTTGGAATTATTATTGAATAACAAATATCTGAATAATAATTATTCAGATATTTGTTAGGCCAGCAGAGAAGGCCTTGCAGGCCCTGACGGCCCACCACTGGTGATATTTATTTCTGACCAATCAGATTATCTAATACAATATAACAATGAGTTGGTGGATAAATAGATTTAGTCCCGGAGCTTGAACTCAGAGTCGATTATTTATTGATATTTTTAATTCTACTGTTCTGAAATGATGGATGTTTATTTGATCTAGTAATATATCATTCCTTAAATGGACTCATGTACATTTGTTTTTTTAATCATTAAAATAACATTTGTAATTTCAGATTTTATAGCAATGATTTCAAAGAGAGCTTTTGTTTGATGCTTGATGCAAGATTTTATTGCCCGCCACACTGAAGGACCAAAGGTGGCTGAAATGTTTCTGCTACTGTCTCTCATATTAGCAAAATATCTCATGATCACCTGGACAGATTTTGATTCAACTTTCAGAAAGGTATTGTATGTACATCTACAACTGATTACTTTTTGGATTCGGTCCAACCAAGATGTCCGGCCCGGCTGACTGATCTTAGAAAACACAAAAATGGCTGAACTTCAGTCAACTTGGGATACTGAGCTCAGATTTGGTGTAGTAGTAGCTGGGAGTCTTTGCCAACACATGTTGTGAGTGAAAATGTGTGAGATTGCATATATTGTTATTTATATAGTGTCCATCTTGAATCAAGTTGACTCCAAATGTTTAAGAGTTGTAGATGTATATTCAATGATTACTTTCTGAGAGGTTCGTTACAATCTGTCCAGTGGTTCATGAGGTATTGTGATAAAGGTACAGAGAAACAATCACCTGTACACACAGACGTGAGCAAAGATATAATCATCCTTTGGCTTTTAATGGCAGGCGATAAATAAATTGTCACATAAAGTAATTTGCTGACTTGTGGAGTTTGTGTACAAAGATATGAAAGTACTAGCATTCAGAAATACACAGGATTTTGTGAAATCATCCCAAACACAGATATTATGAGCTTTAACAATGAAAAATATTGATGCTTTTGCGTTACAAAAACCCAGCGGTAGAATGAGACAAAACTATGAACCAGGACACTTGGTTTTTATCCCAACCTATTGCGGCAAACAATAGAAAGCGCAAGTGTATTACTGAGGGCTGCATTCCACTTCTGCAGCTTTGCAAAGTGGCTGCTCTGTAGACTTTCCTCTAAGTGGAATGCAGCCCTTATTTAAAGCTTGTAGGTTTGTCACTTTTCATGTTTGTTTAGCTTGAAAGAAAGGTTGCAAAATGCTACGAGACCAGGCTGGGTCAGAATGTAGCTTCACTACAGTTTAGAAACACCAGTTCCAACATTATATGTGCCATCAAACAAAGAACACTTAAAGTTTAATCTAAAATAAATCATATTTTCATCTTTGTGATCATTAGCTGTTGTAACTGATTCGTTCATTTTACAGATAGCGTGTCTGCTAGATTGTAACACTGCCAATGTTTGAAAGAACATTAAATCTGAACAAAGACAACTGACTTTTACAGATGAGAGATTTGGTGGTCATCTTTGTTCTGCGTTCCACTTGCAGGTGTATTTATGTATAAATTCTGTCTAGAAGCGTTTCTGTAAATGAGCCAAAATAAACCTGCAGCACAGCAGCACAGCACTGCCATCTGATGGCAAACCTTCTGCAACGCCCCGGCGCTCGTGCTTGACCTTACCAAACATTTAGAGACGCACAATACAGCGGAACAAGCATGTCTTTGTCATCATCAGTGTGGGGCCCCTGTGCCTGCACTGGGATCAGCGAGGTTCAACAGAGAGACGAGCCACACGATGGTTATGCTTCCATTCAATCGAGTGGGGGGAAAAAAACGTTAAATGGAAGTGATGAAGTCCATCGCTAATTTTTGTTGTCTGTCAGTGTCATTATCTGCCTTAAAGAAGAGCAGTGAAGCATTTTATTGCAAAGGGCCTCTCCTTTGGAAAAGATTTCAGTCAGAAGATTGTAATCAACACATGCATTGCTAAAGAAAAAACTTGTAGACAAAAGGCTGATAATAATACATTCCTAACACTACAGCAAAGGATTAATGCTGGCTTACATAAAAATAGTTATCGCAGTTGTTATAACTGAGAGTAATTAGTTGAAATTTGCTTTTTAACAATAACTACATTTGACTCTAATTGGACAAATTATGGTGAGAATCTTAAGTTGCTTTCATTTCAGTATGTCACCTGTCAGACTAATCCTTCAGTCTGAGAACAAAAAAAGGGGAAGAGATCAAAATAGCTGTGGTCGTGCCCCCTCTAGAGGAGTCAACAGGTTAAATCCACAGGGGGAAAGGAGTGCGGAGGTGTGTGTGTGGAGACCTCAGGGAGTTACAGAGGATTGCAGGCGAGAAGGAGGTCATTATGAAGAGGGGAGGACGAGAAGAGAAAGGACAAGAAACGAGAGAGAGAGGGATTAAGAGGCCAAGTTGTTGCTCCTGATTTTTTTTTTTTATGCTATTTCATCTCCTGGACTTTCACACTCTGAAGGACTCTTCATGTGCAAGTGACCTGCTGCAGATGGAAAACAGGTCCTGCTTGGCTTCTTTGTTTGCACAGGTTTAGTGTTTTTCACAGAGACCGATTGGAGAAGATCAGCTCCGTCCACCAAGATGAGGACGATGGGAGTCAATCGCCTTGGTCTTGCGCTCTTTTTCCTCATCTCCTCTCCTGTGCGTGCCCAGTGGTGGAGTTTGATCTGGGCAAGCCCTAAGACCACCACCGTTCCTCCTCCTGTCACCTCTTTGACCGTCACCTCTCCAGAGGCCTCTGCCTTCCAGGGGACAGCATCAAAGTCTGTGGGAAAAGAGGACAAAGTGACAGTGAACTACACGGAGGGCACTCAGATAAAGGAGTCTGTTCTGACCCTTAGTGCACACGGCTCAGGGGTGTTAGTCTCTGCCCTGAGCACGGTGGAACCTGGAACGACACCTCCAGGGGAACACTCAGGTGGAGGCAACCAGAGCAGGTCAAAGTTCAAACCACTGAAACACTGGAAGAGTGGTGAGTCTTACCAAGATGTGGCAGAAAAAAGGCATTTTTTCCTCATAAGCTCAGACAGGGTTGTATTTGCTTCTTATAGTTGTTGTCAGACCTTAGGCGAGTCAGAAATGGGTGGAAAAACCCATTGAAACAAACTTTTTACCAATCCATATGTCACAACATTTGCTAACTTAACATTTTCTGTCTTTGTTTAGCGGGTCACATTGATGACTCCGGTAGGGTTTCGCCTAGCAGTCTTTAGATGAGACATTTTGTCCCAAATGTCCTGTTCCTCGTAGTTTTCCCAGGGTGTCTCATGAGGCGTGATTATTATTGCATGCTGGTATGTGACACAATCCTCCCCTCATGTGGCCTGCACGAACGCTGTAAGAAATCTACCGAGGGGAGGTCAGGCAGCTGGAAGCTTGTGTGTGGCATGCCGGGGTCGCATTGGGATTAGAAGGTTAGCGACACTGAGGGAGTTCATAATATTGGTTTTATAGCTCTCAACAAGCCGATCAAGCATTCATGTGGTCAACATGACAAGGATTAACTACAGGAAGGAGGGAGAAGGAGACCCCCGATCTGTAATTAGGCTGGTGACAGGCAGGGCTACTTGGTTTGAAGGAACCAGTGAACGGAACTGACTTGATGATTATCAAGAACTGCTTTATTGACCTGAGCTTATCTGTGGCTGACCATTTGTCTAAGGCACAAATGCTATTATGTCTCAGTTTTACATCAGTAAGGCCTCCTTCACACTGGATAATCTCCCCTTTATTATGAATCATCTGGACCATGGGTGGTCCTTACAAGGTCTTGGCAAGGTCTTTAACCCTCCTGAAGCCTTCGTCACCGAAGAGAGGAAGAGAAGCCATTGTAACTTCAGGTCCATTTGACCCGAAGGCCACGGGAGGGTTAAGAACACGCTGGGCTCCTCATTAGGTATGATGGAGTTTAATAGGTGATGTGTTTTGAGGGTCTTAATTATCTCAAAACTTCTGTCATTAAGTCAGTTTATCATCAGGGTCCTGGGTGGAGCTTGAGGAAGTGTGGTGGGAGCCTATCCATGATGTAGCGGCCAAAGCATACTGATGCGGCTTGGTTGTCTTTAGAACAAGACTTTTTTGTTTGTTTTTAATCATTTTAGAAAAAAAATAATCCTTCTATTTAGAATGTGTCATATCTGTTGACGTCACAGTATAACACTGTTAATCTGTCCAGTGTGTGGATTTAAGAAGATAAATATAAATAGGCATGGCTCCCTTCAGGCCTCAGTTTACACCTGCGAGCAGCGCCAGACAACAACGAAGACACCACTGAAAAAGTACTCGGAGATAGAGAGGATCAGAGATGTGGGAAGACGAAAGTGAGTGGAGCAAAGTCTGGGACGTTTCGTCAGCAGCTAGGTGCTCCGCCTTCTGTCATCAGCTGTTAGAGATAAGCAAAGTGCAGCGATCAGAGGGAGCGGAAACATGATGTTTGTGTCATGGTGCAAAGACTCATGGAACTGTTCAGTTCAAGTCCAGAAGAATTAGACATATTTTACTGAGTCCGAAGGAAAATGTTTTATTGTGTCAAAACATCTATTTTCTTACTTTTTTAAGGTTTGCACAATAAAGAACAGCGTTAACATAACTAATAAAGGGACTGTGACAAAGAGTCACAATTTTACTGTGAATTGATTTTTATTACTGGACAGTAAAAGTTGTAGCAGTGAGGATTTCTAAGTAATTGAAATATTTTATTTGCTTTTGATTTTAACATTACTTAGAATAAAATAAGCTGATCTTACTCAGATCTATAAGTCATGTTAGTTAGCATCCTTTTAGTTTATTTTATTAAGAGATTGTGTAAACTGCTTATGCATAGTCAGCATGTTACCTGCTAAGACGCTGACTATGCAATTTGATTGCTGACAATCTGAAAGACTATCACTGGATTTCAAGCACAACAAATCAGAACAATCTCCACAGCTCACTCTGTCAAATTTAAAGGCAATAATTCACTCTTACATTGGCTTAGATTTTGATTCCACGAGGTGCTCAGAGAGATTTTTGGAATTTTAGCAGCTTTAATGTTGCTATAATCACTCATAGTGGAGCTTTTATCATAACTAGAAACTAATCTTCTAACTGTAAGATATTTCTAGTTTTGCTAATCCTTTTGTTCTTCCTCGGCCATTCCGCAACAACAATGTGATATCTTCAGGTGGCTCACTTCCAAGTTATGTGATGTCTATAAAAGGTTTCTGCTGCCGAGTCAGTGTCAGATAAGTCTCAAGCAGCGAGACCACCCGTGACTTCGGACCCTTTCAGTGCAGGGACGGAGTGAAACCTCTGCAGTCGGCATCAGCGCAAATTCATCTGTTCCTTTCAGTCACTGCAGAACTAAAAGCAGGCTGCACATCTGGACTGGAGGTGGAGGAGCTTTGGCGTGTTTGCATTTATGCATGTGTACTTTTGTTTGCCCTCCTTCCCACCTCTCCGTTTGCAACCCTTAACTCGTGAATGTCCAGAAGCTCAGCTTTCAGATGTTTGAGTGGTGGCGCAGTCACACTCAACCCTCTAATCACGTGTGTTTCCAGTTGGTCAAACTGATGAATTATAGACCCCCAAATGTTGGCCTGTCTGCTCTGGTCTGGTCTTGTGTGTGTGTGTGTCTGTGTGTGTGTATTCCAGTGGGTTAGACGTCTGTTTGATGTGTGCCTAAGAGTTTGCAAATGGATTCTGTGTTCATGCATATGACAGAGATATAGGTAGAAGGGGTTAGTATGGCAGGGAGGCTGTGAGTTCGTCACTACGGGAGATGGGCTCCATAAAAGAGCGAATCAAGGGAATGTGAAGCCATCTCTTCACATGCACACTAAATACTCTAATTGCTGACCACTGTGTCTGCGTTTCTCTTTCAGGGGATTATGTCCAAGTGAGGCAGGGCAGTGAGGCGTGGCATGGGCCATAGTCCGGATCAGATCAGCCCAAATTAAAACCACGTCAAGATGATTCACACTTACCTCTCATCTTTTCCTCTAAATTGGTGGATGAATTAGAAGCCCGAGGGGCAGCAGACAGGAAGAGAGGCTGAAACATCTGCCAGAGACCTGATTAAAACAATTTAAGAAATCTAGATCTGATTTAGCGGCTCATGAAGTTACAATTAAAACCAAATATATTAAAATTAGCTGAAAATTAGCCATCTTTGTGTTTGCTAAGGTTGCCAAGCTGTGGCGGCCATTTTGACTCCCAAAGTTAATCAGATGTAGATGTACATCCAGTTGTTACTTTCTGAGAGTTTCATTTATTTATTTATTCAGCAATGAGTGATAATTATTAGACGTATCCAAATGGATGAACGAGCAGATCTGTATCTACCCTTCTTCATCCAGTCGTCCCTGTGGCACCACCTTTCACCTTTTAACTTCCCGCTGTCTCTGTTTCCATCAGAGAGAGGCTCTGGAAGTCATCTGGACCTGACGGAGTTAATAGGGGTTCCTCTCCCTCCTTCTGTCTCCTTCACTCCTGGCTATGAGGGTTTTCCAGCCTACATCTTTGGAAAAGACGCCAACATCGGCCGACTCACGAAAACCTTTGTGCCTGGGCCATTTTACCGGGACTTTGCCATCATTGTCACGGTGAGGAATTAAACCCATAAACCTCTGTTATGGTGTTGTTGTTATCATGAATAAAATTGCTTTTAACTTAAAGCAGAAAAGTTACCAAGTCATTATCTCCTGGTGGATTTATATGAAATCAAAGCTTTGTTTTGTCCTGTCAGTTTGTAAATGAATTTGTAGTTGAGCACATTTCCATTAGTTATTGACTTTCTACATGTTTCTGTGTGTTTGTGCTTGTGCAAAGTTCTCAAACTTTTCATGATTAATTTTAAAGTTATAGTTAGGAGACTGTAGGACTTAAGGATCTGCTAGCTCTCACAGACTCTTAAACACTGAAAACCAATGTGTGATACTTTTAATTAGGGTGATAAATTCCATCTTCTATGCTAATCTATGTCTTTGCAAATGTTTTTGGTCTCTTTTGATAAGTCAATACAGATATATAGATTTAGGGTCTTTGATTGTCTCTGATGCCCCGTTTCCCTCCCTCCAGGTGCGCCCAGCCAGCCAAAGAGGAGGCGTGCTCTTTGCTGTCACGGATGCCCAACAGAAGGTGGTGGAGCTGGGTTTGGCTCTCACTCCAGTTCGTGGGGGCATCCAGAGCATCTTGCTGTACTACACTGACAAAGAGCAGGCCTCCCACAGCCACAAGGCTGCTGCTTTTAGCGTCCCGGACATGACTGACCAGTGGTCACGGTTCACGGTGAGCTTCTGTAATTTCGTTACTTCATATTTACTTTTGAGATATTCTTTGGTGCATATTAAATTACATTGAATCAATGTTTTGCCATTTAAAACTGTTTAGATTGTTGATTATTTTTATTCACAACTGAAAACCCATTTGTTTATATTGGTTTTTAGATCTAATTGAGCAGGATGTTCAGATTTTTATTGATTTCTATTGAATTTATTGCTTAGGTTTTTTTATTATCATTATTTTAAAGTCTTAATTTAGTCTATAAAAGTAAATTGTCTGGACCTGCTGAAGGGTTCACTCTGCTTTAAATTACAAACAGGTGGCAGCTTATTGTCTATAAAAGCTCTTTGATATAGGTAATGTAGAAACCATTTTTTATTAGATCTCATGCTCAATCAAACATAAGAAACCCCAAACTAATTTATTTCCACCACCGTGCCTTAAAAGTGGTATTGGCTCCTTTACAGAAGAGAGAAAAGCAAAAAAAATGTATCTTCACCAACTGATTTACTATAAATGTGGACCTAAAAGGAGTGATAGTTTATCTTATTAAATGAAGCAGATCTTCACTACTTGTCTACAGAAAGAACATTAGTTGTTGCTGAATTGCATCAAATACAAAGCCGATTGTGGTGTTTTCTCTGCCTGCAGGTGGTGGTGGAGGACAATGAGGTGCGTCTCTACATGGACTGTGGAGAGGCCGAGAGGACCACTTTCCATCGGAGGCCAGAGAAACTCACCTTCTCACACAACTCTGGCATCTTTGTAGCAAACGCAGGAAGCACGGGGCTCGAACATTTTGTGGTAAGTAAACACTTTTCTTTATATGTGTGTTGCAGTCTTTATGTTTTATGTTAAGATTTGTGAGTTTTAAGTATAAAAATGATTTAAAATTGTGTTTCTTACTCACCAATTGGTGTCAGGAAGTACATGTGCCCTTGAATTAAATAATTACATATTGTTTACGGCTTTTATAAATGCTTAATTCAGTCACATGATGGGTTTTCCTATCCTTTTTTTTTCACTGACTTTAAGTGCTTGCCAATTTTTCAGTTTCTTCAAACTATGTGGTGCGTCTGGCTGTAGATACTCATTGCAAATTAACATATTTTTTCGACAATAAGATGCTGAATGCTACTCTCCACTCATCCATCAGTGTAAGCATCCCTGAGATCAGTCAGCAGACACATAAGAGCTCAGTGTTCTGTGGACAGTTCAGCTGTTTTAGTCTAAAAGTGCTCAGTTGGAGCCCAGACACCTGCATGTGTCTGTGCATTAAAGTGATGACTTTGATTTCTTCTTTTATGTCTCTACAAGCAAATGATGTCTGACTAGCACAATAAAATACGGTTAGCTCAGCTCTCCTTTTAGCTCATTTATATTTTGACTAGAGGTGGCAGATTAAATGGGTTCGTGGAATTTACACTGGGTGAATATAGATGTTGTCATTAAGTCAGAGAGCGTGATTAAGTTAAACGAGGACAGATGAAGAGATGACCACCAGGAGGACCTGAACGACTGGAGGGTGGACAGTGGACAGGAGGAGAGGCGCTCAGCAGGAGACGCTTGATGCTTGATGGTTGGAGTGTGGAGATGTTGCTGGTTGGACCCACTTGGCAGCTGGTGTAGGGGCAGGTGAAGGAACATTTGGTTGGAATGGTGGAAAGGCTTCTGCTGGGACCCTCTTAAAGGTTGATGCTGGAGGTGGGTTCAGGAACACTGTAGGCAGGTACAGAAACTAACATCTTAATGACCTTATTGTTACAGATTTGTTGGAAGAAATGTGCACCATATTTCTGAGGTTCAACTATGGTCCTAATTAGGACAGAGTTAAATGGGAAAAAAAAATTGTCGCAGTAGAAAAGCTAGTAATTTGGATTTGCTTTGTGTACTAAAAGTCAAAGCAAACAAACTGAACTCAGGTGTTAGAAACTGTTTTTTTGATATATACAATATGTATTCAAAGCCCTTCCGTGATCTAATTTTTTTTCTTCCAGGCAGACACACTGCACCATGCTGAACAAACAAATTAAAATGTGATCGCAAACGTCATGGTCCCAACAGTACTCAGTCTCTTGGGATTTTACATCCTTTGCTGGTTTTGTTCCACATGTTTTAGAGGTCAGGGACAGAGAGGAGGCATGACAGGAGGAAATAACAGAGGAGGAGGAACAGGGAGGGGAGTGAGGCAGAGGGAAAAGGGGTAAGAAAAAAAATGGGGGGATAAAATGATAGCAGATGTGGAAGTTAAAGATGTCAGCGTGGCTTAGTTGTGGTTAAATCAAAGGCACAACTTTGGCCTTGGATTAAATCGGTTGTAAATGTTTCTGTTTTATTTTCCAATTACAAAAAAAAAATGTATATATTTTAAAAGAAATGTGTGAAATGAGACCACCATACTGAATAATAAAGGAATTAAATTAAAACGAAAACACGAAATTTTGTGGGAGTGGGTTTTTAACCCAAGGAAGAGGCCGCGAAGCGTCCAAACGCTGACACAGCAGGAACCACTCAGTCCTCTTCGCTGCTGGCAGCCGGGTCACGTCACCATGGTGACACAACGTGCTCATCCTCACTTCATTCTGCTGTCTTCACTGTGTTCTGACTTTCTGAAAGAGCTATCTGAAGCATGACAACAGAATCTGAGCCCGCTCTGTTTGTCCCATCGAGCCTATCTGGGTCACAGCAAGTGAGCAGTCGCCCTGTTGGGGCAGTCGTTGCAGGGCCCGCTGTCCACTCGTTGTGTTTGTGAGTGGGTGCTGTGCCAGTTATGATTTCTGGCCTGAAGAATGCATAGCTTTTTAAGAATTTACACACACACAAAAGAAAAACTAAACCCCACTCGTCCCTGAGATCTTAAGTTTTTAGTCGTCTTTCCAACGACTGTCTGAGTGGAAAAAGACGAGTCAGACTTCAGTTTTTATCAGCGATGACTTTTTCTACTTCTTTAAAGGAGTGAACACACAAAGTACATGATTCCCTTTTCCATCTTTGTCTCTCGGCAGGGCTCGATTCAGCAGCTGATCATAAAGGATGATCCCAGAGCAGCCGAGGAGCAATGTGAAGAAGACGACCCCTATGTGAGACACAAACACAGCCGCTTGTTTGTCCTACATTTACAGAGCGCAGGTTACTGATCAACACTGAGATAGATAGTCCAATATAAGGGTGTATGTTAGTCACAGTTTAAAACGCTGCCTAGTGAACTGCGGTTAAATCAAGAGCGCCATCTTGTGTTTAAACTGTACAAAAGCATGGATTTAAAGTTATGTTATGTTACATTTAAGTTTTTGCAGAAATATTTGACTTCATATTGCCTTATTCAGGAATACATCCACAGGAATTTCAAGACCATTCAGCAAATGTTCTGCTGATGGTTCCTTAATGTTTGTTTGTTTTTTGTTGTTGTTTACTCATTTTTAATACAAGTTCAGAAAATTTTAAGTCCAATATTATTTGTAAAACTCAAACTGATCTTTGAATCCTTTAAGCAAAGAACCGTATGTTCAAACTGTATCGTCAACTAACTTGTTGGGAAATTTGTTTGTTCACATTTATTTAGATACATCTGAGAAAAATAAGAATTAAACAGTTTATAGTCAGTGAGGTGTATTGGGGGGAAGGGGGATTGTTTTTATCTGTCTGAGTGCAAAAATGCTTTTTTATGCCCATCAAAAAATGATATTTAAAAAGAAAAATGGGAGCAAGTTGTGTGTCACAGGCTGCTAAAACAAAGTGACTAAAGATAGGGTATGACACTTGGTTATGCACAACTCATCCCTTGACTCAGATGCCTTTTTAATGCTTGAGTCATTTTAAATCAACTAAAAACATACACTATATTGCCAAAAGTATTCACTCACCTCCCTCCACATACATATGAACTTGAGTGACATTCCATTTTTAATCCATAGAGTTTAATATGATCATGGTCCACCCTTTGCAGCTAGAACAGTTTCAACTCTTCTGGGAAGGCTTTCCACAGGTTTAGGAGCGTTTCTGGGAATATTTGATCATTCTTCCAGAAGCTCATCTGTGAGGTCAGACTCTGTGCAGGCCAGCCACAAAACTCGCTCACCCACGTCTTTATGGACCTTGCTTTGTGCCCTGGTGCATCGTCATATTGAAATAGGAAGGGGCTACCCCCAAACTGTTACCACAAAGTCAGTGAATACTTTTGTCCAGATAGTGTATCTTTGAATATTCACGAGAAACAATTTTCACGTTTGGACTCCAAACGTGAAAAAGTTGAAAATATTCAAAGAAAACTATTGAAATATCTGCAAAAAGCACCAAGGCTGATTGAAACATGAACAAAGCAAACACATGTTTCAAGATCTTTTATATTCTCCTGTTCCTTTGTCATTGCTTGACATCATTTTCATAACAGTCCTGCCTTTTCCAACAAACCTGAGTGAATGATTGATACAGGCCTCGGGATACGCGAGTGGAGATGATGCTCTGGACGATAGAGAGACAGAAGAAGTCTCAGTGAAGAGGGGGAAGGAGAGAAAACCCGTGGTAGGTTGTTGGATGGTGGTTGAAAAGCTTTTTTTTATTTTGTCTGTTATCTTCAGTCCTCCTACATCCTAGAAGTCAGTCTGACCCCCAAACATCTCAAAAGAAACTCAGCTTCAAAGGAAACAGTCTGAGAAGGAGGACGTTTGCTGCCACATCTGTCGAGCACGCCGGAAACTTTGATGTCTGGTTTTGGGATGTTCATCAGACATTTATGACGTCCAGATTTCAAACTGTTCTTAAAAACTTAAAGCATGCATTTCATGAAATTTGTCTGCCCAACTTTCATAGAAGAATCTAAAGTCTTGCACTGATGCAGAATCATTCGTTGATGGAGTCATTTTTCACAGGAAGAATTTTTTTGATTTTATCGACTAACAGAGTTGTTTATGCCACTCTTCTCCATTTCCCCAAGGGCAAGGACGTCGTTCCTGTTAGAGCCCCGCCCACTAAGGCTCCGGAGGTTGATGAGTATTCAGGTCACATGACTTCGACAGCAGTCAATGAAGTACAACTGATAACAGGTCAGAACAAAGCTACATATACAGCTTCAGCTGGTTCGGAGGAGGGGAAAAAATGGGATTTACTGAGCCAGCTGAGTTGTAATATTTTAAGTAAAAATAATGCATTTCATTCAAATAACATCTAGTAGGTAGATGTGTAACATAGTGAAATAATCATAAGATATAAGACATACACAACCGTTTCCCATGAGTTCAGAAGTACTCATTGTGACGTATTTTTACAGCATAAAGTCTGTATGTTTGAATCTTAACTGGTTCATCCTGACTTGTGTGCAGACTCCAAGCAGACGGAGGAACCAGGAGAGCCATCAGGACGTGTGAGTAAAGATGTGGATTTCTGCTCTGACGCGCAATCAGTCATGAGCGATTTCAGGCAGCGTTGATCTCTTCAATACGAAGAGAAACACATTTTGTCAGGATCCATGGAGAGCATGACAAACCCTGAGCGCAGACTCATCTTAATAAACAAAAATTAATTTTTAAATAAACGAACAAAATCAAATGGCTGGCGAGGCAGTAAAACTAAACTTAACAAAATACAACTACAACAAAAAGGCGAGGCAAGACAAGGGAACCAGAATACAAGAGACAAGAGACATACCAAAGACAATGAACCAACTGGGAAGTGGAGAGAGAGACCAGGTTTTAAAACAAAGGATGATTATGGAAAGTGGGCGCAAGTGAGTGATTACAATTAGCAACAGGTGAAGATGGGCGTGGTGGGAAGAAAAGAGATTAACAGAGGAGAAGTGAATGAAGACAGACCACAAAAGACAGAAACAATATAAAGACAAAAGATGAAAACAATAACCCAAAATGTAAAAAAAATCACAAAGAAAAAAACCCAACAAAACCTAAATCCTGACACATTTAAAAGACTTTGGTTATTTTTTATTCAGACACTGGTGCATACATTTGATAACATAAAAACCAAACACCTGCAGACTGAATCTGACTTTAAAAGCGACGTTTGGTTCCAGCTTGTATTTCCTACAGACTTGTATTTTGACAGGGTCGTGTCAGGCCCGGGTTAAAAGGGGAGCCTGGTGATCCCGGACCGCCTGGTCCGTCTGGTCCTCCGGGGCCTCGCTATATACTCAAAGAGAAGCTTGGACCACCAGGGCCACAAGGACCAACAGGAACGCCTGGATCCCCCGGAAAACCGGGAAGAGATGGACAGAAGGTTTGCTGGCAAAAATTAAATTTGACCCACATTCACAGCACCAGATTTTATATAAACTCTTCAAATACTACACAGATCATTGAGTCTTGAAGTGTTTTCCTTCACAGGGAAGCAGGGGTGACAAAGGTGAACCAGTAAGTAACTTTGTTTCTCTTACTTTTCGGATTACATTGCTGTACTTCATACACCATGCACTAACATAGTTATATGTATTTACCGTCAGGGTCACAGAGGACCTCAGGGGTTTCCAGGTCTGAATGGAGAAATTGGAGCCAAAGGAGAAAAGGTGCTTTAAAACACTAATCCAGATTAGGATTGGATTCAACATGTGCATGTTTTTAAGACCTGGAGAAACCTTTGCATGTTTTATGCTGTATGAGTGCTGCATTGTCATTGTTGAGTGATTCAAAAATGTGAATACTTAAAGCTCTGAATTGTACAGATTCAAACAAAGAAAAGGCAACATATGCTTCAGAGTGACAGGATTTGGTTAGACCACCTAAAGGGGCCATACACTGAATGGAAACAGACACAGTATGCTCAAATCTGATCAAATTCAATCTTTAACTTGTTTGTTGCTTGTATTTGTATGAATGACAGCTATATGAGTTAGAAAATATTAAATTTCCCATATTTTTTTCAGAGGTTGTGGATAAAAAAGGTTAGAATATGACTCACTTACAGTAGAAAAGACCAGGTTGTCATTCATTCATTTTGTCCCCCCTCCTCAGGGAGACCCAGGAGTTGGTTCACCAGGCCCCCCCGGCCTTCCAGGACCCCCCGGACCCCCTCGATCCCGCAGTGTACCTGTGAGCAACAAAATGTCAACTATTATCCAGTGACTTTAATACATTTAGATTTAATAAATTTAGGTGATGTCAAAAATTGTTTGTGAGACTAATTTCAACTGGAGTGAAACAGCAGCATCTCATGACATGTTTCAGTATGGACCGGACGCCCTGGGCTCTGGGTTTGAGGATCTGGACAGCGACACTGAACTCATCAGGGTAAACACAAACTCGGGTACAATAATCTGACTTGATGTAATATACATGGAGAAAAGGAATATGCTCTTGCCTCCAGGGTCTTCCTGGTCCACCAGGGCCTCCAGGGCCTCCCGGGCCTCCTGGACACCAACAGTCTTCAGGCCACGCTGGACCACCTGGTACACCTGGTAAAGAGGGAGCTCCAGGCAAACAGGGGATACCAGTAAGTTAACTCTCAGGTCAAGCTAAATGTAGTTCTGGATCTGAAATGGTGACTTTGTTTTTTGTTTTATTATTTCTTAGAAGTAGAGTGTTTAAGTAAAACTAAAAATACTTGAATCCATAAAATATTTTTACATTCATGTTTTGTCTTTAGCTTTAAACTAAACTGTTTGTTTTTCTTTTTTCATTTTAAGCTCCACAGTCTAATTTCATGTTTCAGACTCAGTCCTGATGAATGTCTGTGTTACATTTTCATTTTATTGTGATTTCTCTCTGCGTATGTCCTCAGTTTGTCAGCACATTTTTGTGTATAATTCACACACAGTTTTATATTGTCATCCTTTATTCTGCCTCCATCCATCCTTTTTCTACTGCCACTTCATTCATCCACGTTCTGCAACATTTCTCTCTGTCTTTTTTGTTCTGTTGCAGATGTTTGAGGATTGGTTTAGTGGCTCTGGGTCTGCCGGTTCGGGTTTGAGCTCAGAGCCCACTCCGGTCCTCAGTGTGGAGCTCGACTCCACTGTCGGTTCTGATTTCAGTTCTGATTACAGTTCTGATCCCAGTTTGGGTTCTGCTTCTGGGCTTGAGTCTGCTGGGGGTTCAGGCGAGGTATAGTGTTCTGGTTTGAGTACAAACCAGGAAGCAATAAAAAACAATTGCAGTTGAATGTCTGAGTACTAAGGCAGTACATTGTTTGTTTGTTTGTTTGTTTGTTTGGCTTTGAAGACTTGTTAAAATCAAGTTTTGTTACAGGGCTACAATGAATGTAAGTTAGTGAACACTGAGTTCTGAATGACTTTGATAAAATTTGCTGAAGAAGCTGAAACTTAGCTAAAACCTAACAGAAGGCTAGATAAAAGCTAGAAGTAGCAAAAACCTAACTAAATTCAGTAGAATGTTAACTCTCAGCAAAAAGTAGCATTAGTGGAATTGGCACTAGCAGGATTAGCATTATCAGTGGTAGAATTATTTTGAAAACTACAAAAGTTTCAGAAGTCATAACTCCCATAATTTCCCATACGAGCCAATCGTTTTGATGTGTGATCTGCTGAAATAGCACAAAGTATGCAGAAGTGGTTAGATACCAAACAGCTTACGAAAAAAAACAAACAAACATAGTGTTAATGCTGGAGCAGCAGTAGTAGCATTAGCAGCTGAATCAGCATTCACACAGCACGCTTTGCTTTGTCTGAAAAGAGAATCCAGTGATAAAGATGAAGTCTGTTTCATTGCTTCAGTGATAATGACTGTTCATTATCTCCAGCCAGACTGTATTAATCCTGTCTGGCAGTGGTCTGTATGTTTCTACCTAGCTGGCTGTGTGCATGTGTCTCTCCCAAGCATTGCTGTGTTATTTATATTTTTCTCAATAGTTTATGTGACTTTCAGAAGATTGTCCTAAAGGAAATGTAAATTGAAACATTTTGTTTATTTACTTTTATTTCAGAAGTTGCCTTAAAATGAAACACCACAGCTTGACGTTTCATTTTATTTGGCTAAAAATGCCTGAGATGAAAGAAACTGACTACAGACTGGTTATAAAGGCATGAAACTTTATGCTTCTGTTTTAAACGTGGCAAAGTACAACTCTTTTTTTTTTTTTTTTTGGCTTTCTCTCTCTCACGCTCTCTCTCTCTCGAATAAAAATACGATGGGATATGTAATGAGACTAGGGAGCAGGTGGAAGAGAGCCCGAAGAGGTGGAGGTTTGCCCTGGAGGTCTGCAGAATATATGTGTGAACGAGAGGAAGACAAGTGTATCAATGAAGCTGCAGGGATTAGACGTATTGAAGGTGGATGAGTTTAAGAACCTGATGTTGACCATTCAAAGCAACAGTGCACCTGAAATGGTTTGAACATGATTGATTATGGAGCTGCCAGGAAGAGGAAAAGAGGAAGACCACAGAAATGATCCATGGCTGTAGTGATGGAGGATATGCACATCACAAACTGTGCTTTCCAGTGAATATAAAACGCCTAAAGGTTTATGGAAGCTGTCGCATGGGATAACAGTCTCAAAAAGTAATACATCAGTTTTATGTTGGTACTAAAAGATTGGCAGCGGAGCAAAGGCATCGATTTTTTGTCTTTGAAACATGACAGTAATTAAGAAATGTTTATAGAAAAAAGTGTTGGGAAAGCTTTATGAAACATAAGCACATAGTATAAATCCTAAATTTAACAACAAAGACAACATGGCAGATGGCCACACGGATAAACTTCATGTACATTTGGAAAGAAACTACAGATTATGCAGGCAGGTGTTGATGCTAGTCTCACATTATTACAAGACTAAAGTTGTTCTGTAGTCTGGAGTCTTCTTTGTAGCATTTCCAGTGTCACGTTGTCAGTAATGCCATGCTGTGCTTTAATTTAAAGGAATACCTTCAGTTTTTCATTATTTTCAGCTTGGCTGTTAAAACAATGAGAAACCGATAAAACAACAAGATCATCCTCGCCGCTCTGGCTGCTCACTTTGTTGCTTTATGTTACATTTAGCTGAATGACGAAAAGCATTCAAGTGACGCTGGCATGGATGATGTTCCAGTTTGGAGGAACGGACTTGCGAGTCCATTTCCAACAACTTGCTTATTCCTTTAAAGTGTCTCTCTTCTTTGGACTTGGAGTTGGTCCCTGTTGGAATGGCCGGGGGGATCAACACAGAGCTGTGGTAGCACATTAGCACATCCTAAGCTGTTTTTTGCGCTGACTTGTTGCTGCATTCAGTATGTCTGTGTCTGTATTTGTCTGTCCAGGGTGCTGCAGGAACAGAAGGTCCGCCCGGAACTGTTGGACAGAAGGTCTGATCCTGTTTACACAATATGTCTGTTTAAATAAAGTTACTTTTTTCTTGTAGCTGATACCATTGTCTAAAAAGGGAGAATTTTTTTTTTTTTATTGTGTCACATTCTAGGTACGGCTGAGCTTAGCCACAGCCCTGTCATCTGCAACCTATCATTAATGCTTTTTATTATTTGTTTGGTCTCTGTATCTATTGAAACCTCAGATTAAAAAATAAATTGTTGCTCATAAATTTTTCTGTCATCAGGGTGATCAAGGGCTACCGGGGCCACCTGGACCAAAGGTAAACAAGAGCGAACTGAGAGAACTGTCAGTTTAATCAGGAATAAATTACTTACAGTAGTGTCTTGCTTGCTTTTGTTTCCCTCAGGGTGAACGCGGGTCTGTGGGTGTCCCAGGATCTCCTGGCCCACAAGGGCCCAATGGTCCACGTGGAAAGAGGGGCCCAGCAGGTCTACCGGGACCTCCTGGCCCACCCGGACCTCCTGGAACCAAATTCTTTGTCGAGGTGACACCCGTTTATACAAAACGCCGAGCCACACACACACATGCGCTGTTCTTTAAGTAACACATATAGTGAGAAGAAGAGAAGAAAAGGGGGGTGCTTTCTTCGGCACATTAGTTTTTCAGTTTAAAACATGTAACGAGATGATATTAATTCTTTTTTTTTTTTTTAAAGGATATGGAGGGATCTGGAAAGAGCGACACGCTGGTTAAAGCTGGTGTCAGAGGCCCTCAGGTTTGTGCCTGAGTAAATACGTTTATGTGCTCTGTGTGAATTATTTTACGTCAAAATAAACATTTCTGTTTTGTTCTCCTTAGGGTCCCCCTGGCCTGCGTGGACCACCGGTAATCAGTTTCTGAAAACCCATGACTGTGTCTGTTCTAGTTGCATTGTTGTGCATTTACCAGCTTGTATTGTTTTGTGTCTGTGGAAGTGGTTAGGGTTTCTTGTTAACTCGTGCTTCTGATTGTAGGGTGAGGATGGAGCTCCAGGACCTCCAGGGCTCACTGTCAAGGTGACGTCATCTGAACGAGAAAACTGACAATCTT
Organism: Kryptolebias marmoratus; assembly: GCF_001649575.2. Lineage (NCBI taxonomy): Eukaryota > Metazoa > Chordata > Actinopteri > Cyprinodontiformes > Rivulidae > Kryptolebias > Kryptolebias marmoratus. Next base: position 16,459,797 of record NC_051449.1, on the reverse strand, counting down.
TCTGTGTTTGACAGCATAAGCTCTCCTTTTTCCCTCAGTCTCTGTTGTCACTGTTTTTATTCAATCTGAGTGTTTTGGGGTTGTTGTTTTTTTGCTGCGCTCACCATATGATTTTTCATCTTTTCTACCAATTTCCAATATGATATAACTGTAGTTTATCCATCTAGATTTGAGCATTTCATATAAGTACAATGTACGTTAAGCTCGCTGCCTGGCTGAGGCAAAAATGAGAGGGAAATTCAGCATTTCTTGTTGCCTCTGACTGTGCGGCACTTCACTGCAGGGTGAACCAGGAGTACCAGGGCCCGACGGTTATCCAGGCCCTGCTGGACTACCAGGAGCTCGGGTAAGCCTCAAGATTTGTACTCAATTGAGGTTCACCAAATGTTCTGTGTAGTGATGCTGTGAACTTCTGAGTATGATCATAATGACTTTTTTCACCCTATGAAAAAAAAGGCTATTTAGTTGTCTCAGTTTGTTTTGGTTGGAGCAGTTTATTTGACATTTTGGCATTTACAGTAATTCATTTTACATCGAATCAAGATTTAGATATTTGCAGTTGTTTTGTAATTCATCCATATCTGAAGAATGCTCGGTTTCTCTGACATTTTGGAAATTACGTTTGCTTGTTATTGGACTGAAGTTCCCTTTGTCTCTGTTAAGGTAGTATCTCACTGAGATACGACCGTTACAGACGAGCTGGTTACTCAAAATTGAAGGAAAGACGGCAAATTTTCTTTTGCAGTCTCTTTGAATTTTAATTGTTTGAAACCAAGTGACCAGTGAGCTGTGCAGTCGTGTTTTGAGTGGCCAGTTCATGAAAATCACAAAAGGCCATGCTCACAATTTAACCTACTGGAGTGCACTTTTCTGGTTTGGTTTTTATTCCCCTTTTAATTACTAAATAACAACTTTTTATTTCTGCCTTTTTGACTTTATTCAGTATTTCAACTTTTTTTTTCCTCAACGTTTCGACTTCAGTGTCGAAACTCTGAAACAAAAGCAATCTTCCTCCTTTATTTCTTTTCTCTCTTCTGCCCTAATTTGCTGTGACTGTGTGCCAAACGCATCAAGATGTAGAGCACGGCCTGCTTGGCACATTCCTCTTTGTCCGTTCACAGAACGAGCTGAGTTGTGAAAACGAAATCATTTTTAATTATTGTATTATCAACCTGTTTTCCCCACAAACAGGGGCCCAAGGGGGAGAAAGGCAGTCCAGGACCAAAGGTAGGTCAGCCAAATGGAACAATGTTACTAATGGAAGTGAAAATATTTGTCATATCACACTGTTTTGCAGTTAATTTTATGTCTTCCAAATACTGTCTCTATATTTACTTCATTATTTGTACTTTAGGGTGACCGAGGTGCTGATGGACGCAATATTACAGGGCCACCTGGGCCTCCCGGACCTCCTGGGCTTGCTGTAAATTTACAGGATGTAGGCATCCATACACACTTAAACACACCCACACACACACGCATATGGACACGCAGTAACTTTTAGCTGAATGAAGACAATAAATGGAAGTTTGACACCGTTTAATGTAAAAATATTTGATGTACTCCTGTGCTATGCTGTAAACTATAACTAAAAACTTTGTAGCTCATTTATTTTATGTTATATGTTTATATTTTATAACATCATGCAATCAGTGCACAGCTGAGTTGAATACAACTAAAAAAATGTTGGTTATTCGACACTAACCAGACTACAGTCACATTAGAAGTGGAGTCAGTTGAGGAAAGTTGCTATTTTTCTGTCACCATGCTGTCTTTTGACCCGAGCTCCACATTTTATGTTCTGTCTGCAGCTGCTCGTGAATTTGACCGAAGGCATCTTCAACTTCACCGAGATCAGAGGACCCCCAGGGCCGATGGTGCGGAGCTAGCATTTAGCTACTGCTGCAAGTTCTGGTGTTTTCTGTTGCCTCTTTTTTTCTTTGGCCACAGTGTTCGTTAAAATGATAATTTGTTCGCAGCTGCTGTTTGATTAAGCAACGCTTGTCATGTCTGCCTTTGCCCTATGAACATCCATTTGTTTGCGTAAATCCGTGTGCTTGTGTGTTGCAGGGCCCTGAAGGTTTACCTGGCAAAGCTGGATTTCCCGTAAGAACCTTTTGTGTTTCCGTGCATTCTGAGCACGTGTGCTGCCAGTTTTGATTGGCATGGTTCTATGTCTTTTTTTTTTTAGAATTTCATAAGAACTACAACACTGTGCTACAATTTTCTTTTCATTGACTGTCCAAAAATGTATAACTTAGCCTTAGTTTTATTCTTTTCCAGGGCCCCAGGGGACCAAAGGGAGACACAGGCCCTCCAGGTCCCCTTGGGCCAGCAGGGCTCAAGGTGAGACTTTAATGCTACAAATTGTACTTTATAGAAAATTTATACCATCCTATATTTAAATATTATTTGGCATAAGTAAAGATACTTAAATGTTCTTTTTTTGCTGTTTATTTTCCCTGACAGGGACAAAAAGGGGAACCAGGGGTGACCATCGCTGCTGATGGATCTGTTCTATCTGCACCAAGAGGCCCTCAGGGGCCAAAAGGCCCAAAGGTACCAGAACGGTGACCTTTTACTCACAATTGGATCCAGTTTTAAGCTCTAAATGGTTTTATTCAGAAATGTCAAATTCAGAAGAGCAAATTCTACTTTGTGGTAAACATTTAGTCAGGTGACACTGAGGTAAAGACATTAGGTCATAACAGGTTGCCATAAATACAGCCGAACTTAACCTTTTACTGAACCTAATAGGGAACATGTACAGGATGTAGCTCTGAGAAAACAGGAGAAACATCTTAAAGAACTAGTCTGAAACTACACTGCCATAATAATGTACCTATTCCAAGAATAAGTTTTCTATGTGTCTGCCTGTCTGTCTGTTAGCAAAATATCACGTGAACTGCTCGACAGATTTTAATGAGACTCTCAGAAACTAACTATTGGATGTACATCTATAACTGATTCATTTTTGGAGTCAACCCAATTCAAGACAGCCATTACTGGTAACTGACCTAATCAAACCCAAAACTGTCCATAACTCAGTCAGGTTTTACAGATATTGAGCTAAACTTTGGTGTGGTAGTAACTGAGACTCATCTCCAACACATATTCTGAGCCCTAACAGATTAAGCCTCATATTTTCTTAAAACTTTGGCATGCAGTGCATCAGGTGATATGCGTTTCTTCAAGAAATGCTAGTTTCACATGTGAAAACATAATGGGAAGTTCATGTGTGTTATTTTTCTGTAAGGGTTAAGCTGTTTAGCAAAAAGAAAGCTGTGATTGGAGCTCTTCTCCTGCCTGATTAATCTGTTCTGTTCTGTCGCCTCATGTTTAGTCATGCTGCTTTGTGTTTTTTTACAGGGAGACCGGGGCTTCCCAGGACCTGCTGGACTTATGGTGAGTTCATCTTATAGGACAAGCTACAAATAGTTTGATAAGGAGGCCATGGTGATGCTGATGTCACCAGAGCAGACCGTTTTACAGTTCGTCTGGTTGTTTGGTTTCAGGGACCAACAGGACCTCCTGGTCAAAAAGGAGAGTACGGCTTCCCTGGGCGCCCAGTGAGTCCTTTTATACATTCAAATACCATACACAAATTGTCCAGCACCGTTGAAACTTTCATTGCAAATGATGCGCCAAAGCTTGAAAGCCGACAAATCCACTAAAGGCTGGTTTTGTTCTTTCTCTTCCTGCAGGGGCGACCTGGCATAACGGGGAGAAAAGGTGACAGAGGAGAGTCAATCAGCCTGCCGGTAAGAGGAGACAGACAAGGGGGTTTCTTCTTAAAGCACTGAATTTAAGGAAAAATGCATTTAGCGTTTATAAATAACAGTTTTAATCACACAAAAAGTCAAAGATTTCTTCACTTGACCAGCTTTTTTTATTATTCAGCTTGGCTTTAATCACCTTTCTCACAGTTTGTAGTATGAACATCATGCATTTACATGAGCCAGATGCACATTAGATACATACTCCCCAGCTAAAAGCAGCTAAAATGAGAGCTAAACTTCAAATATTTAAAGCTCAGTTATTGTCATTCACCAACCAATGTGTATTTTTTTTCATTAAGGTGTATTTTGTTTTGTTTGATCCTAAGCAAGGTCTTTATAAAAATCATATTTTATTTCAGTAAAAAAACCTATGCACCTGGCACATAAACTGACGAACTGACGAAGACTAACTTTTAATAAACTGAAAGTTGTTTTCAGTTTGCATAAGCTTTGGAAAAGATCTTGGAAAAGACAAAAGAGAGTGCAGGACTTTCTGTGTCCACGGGAACTGCATATTAATAAATTAATGTGAAAGATTCATTTGTTTGCTGTTGTTGTTTCCCTTTCTCAGGGTCCTCCAGGGCCTCCTGGTCAACCTGGACCTCCAGGAAGAATTCTTGGACTCAGTGGAGTAAGTATGAACAGGAGATGCTCAAAATATACATTAAATTTAGGCTTGTATGTAGTTTGGATAAATTATTTGAATTCTCAGACAACAGAAATGAAAACCTCTGACTTGTCTCTGCGTGGTGGTGTTTGCCTCTTTAAGCTCAGAGCATCAGGGCAACCGTTTTAGAATGTTCTGGCCAGGTCACTGCAGAACTTTACTCTTCATGGACACGTTGCTTTGGCTTTTTGTCTTGTTAAAATGATAAATATTTGTTTCAACCTGAACAACAACAGTTCTGGGTTTAGTTTGTTTATTTGTTTGCATCCGAAACTCCAAAGAATGATGCCGCTACCGCCGTGTTTGACTGTAGGGTTGGCATTAAATAGGTCCCCATGATTTCCCTCGAAATCCTTCAATCTTTATTTTACTGGACAAGATGCCTGTAAGAGTTGTTGTTTGACTTTTACTACAGTAATCTGACTACCTTGGTGCAAATAGTGAAAAACCAAATTTGGACCATATCAGAGGAGTTTTAAAAGTGACAAATGGGGATAAGTAAAATGGCTCTTAGAACCTTCTTTGTACACAGTTTTGCAATATTTTACAGATGTCAAACTATTTTACCTGGAAGATTTGTGTACGTTTCTTTTACTGCTGGGTATCTGCGATCTTTAGTCCATAAAATGACCACTCTGACGATATAAAACCATGTTATTAAACATAATGGTAAGGCATATTAAAAGCATAGAATTAGTAGATTAGTTGTAAGTGCCACCATGATTATGCATTTGCTCATTGTTGTTTTAAACAAAATGATGAACAATCCTAGTGGGTTTCTTTTACTATTTAGTAGCATAAGCAGTTTAGAAGCTTTCATTTAAAAAAAAAATCATGCCTCAAGTGATGAGCAAAACTCATCTGACCTCGCTGCTTTTCTTTGAATCTCAAAGACGGTGTTCCCGGTGCTCCCCCGACCGCACTGCAAAAAGGGACGAGTAAGTCTGAGTTGGACCATCTGAATGGTCTCTTTCAGTTGGAAATGGGACCATCGGGTGGTTCTGGTGGTGTGTGGGTCTCCCAGCATGACAACTCTGATCTATCCTATCAACAACCGTATTCCTTCTTTTTTTTTTTAAATCGCCATCCCCAACTCTTCATTTTCTCCTCCTGTTTTCCTAACGGTCTGAGGACATAGGACTGTGGATCTGGCTTCATTTCATCAGGCTTTAACATTTGTCTTGTAAAGATGCTATAAAGAAAAACCATTTTAATCACTGGGTTCTAAGCCTCAGTGACGTGTGTATGTCATAAAGCTCAGGGCATGTCAGTGAATGTATATGAAGGATTTTTTTTATTATTTTTGGGTTGCTGAAGCCAGTTTGACTCAAGACAAATGTTAACAACAGGTGTTCAGCGGTCTCTGACTCTGAATCCCTGATTGCCTCATTCATTCATTTCCTCCTCATGAGCTCATGGGCGAGGAAGCTGGGTGAACCTCCGACAGGGAGTAGAAAGAGAAACGTTTGTCTCTTTAGCTCATGTAGATCAGAGTTGGTTACTCTTTTCTTTTTTAAAGATCAGTAACTAAAAATGAAAATGAAGTTGTAGGGCATCCCTTTGTTATTTTAAACACTGGAAGAGGGAGAGCCATTCTCATTGTCTAATGAGATAACTTCATCTCTGATCAACATGTTGCTGTGTAGATAAATGAGGTTCCTCAACGGGCCTTTCTTTCATGGTGCTGGGTGTGTGGGTTCTGATTTAAAACTAAAAGGTTTTACCACAAAGAAAAGGTCAAAACCTGTTTGTTAAAATGAACTGGTTAAAGGCACTGAAAAGAAAACATGAGCTGCTGCTGATGTGCACTGTTGGGTAAAAAAATGACTTCGTTAAATAGATTTATTGTAAGTAAAATCCTGTTTCTGTTTATTTTTTTATTCCCCCAAATTCTGTTTCCCATTTTTATGTTTTGCAGTGTAACTAATGTCATTTTTTACCAGCAAAGTGTTCAGTCACATGGTCAATTAATAGGAGCATTCTTAAATTCACCATGGTTTTTAAAAACAAACTTCATCCCTGTATTTAACCTTATTAATCGAGCCTGTACCCCTCATATTTAACAGATGTTTTTTGCAGTGCCGACAACGGAACAACATAAAAAAAGCCATTCTAATATGTTTGATATGACATTAACATAAAACTGATTTTTAACAATTCCCAGTTCAATATGTCTGTCTGCTCGGCCATCTGTTGGCTGTATATGTGTGTATACAACATGTGATATGTGTGTGTGTGTAGGAGGCGCTGATACGAAGACATTCAGAGGGACTGAAAGGAGACAAAGGAGATGAAGGGATGCCTGGGGAGCCAGGAACATCCGGTAAGATTTTACCAATGATCGTCTCTTTTACCGCTGCTGACCTGCAACCTTATCCAACGGTTCCCTCTTCAATCCAGCCATGCTGATTTGTGCTTTTAATGTTTTTAATGACGAGATTAAATATGATGATTTCCCCTCGCAGTCCCCAGGTTTCCTGATGGAATTATGGTGAGTGATCCTGTAATGAACTGAATGTTTCTGTCACTTTGTTTTGGCTTTTTTATTTTTGTTTTACTGTTTCTTTCTCGGTGGATCTCTCAGGGAGCGAAAGGTGATCAAGGAGTGAAAGGCGAGAAAGGAGAAAGGGGAGACTCGGGTCTGCCTGGTCCCCAAGGACTTCCGGGAAGGTCGGGACTTGTGGTAAGTTGGACCACTTGGAAATAAATTCAAGCTCAAAAATTATTTTTTTTGCAATTATTTTTTGACTGAATATTAAAATCTTGAACACTCCCCGTTCCCACAGCGTGTTTGATAAGTTCAACCCAACTGTATGACAGTGTCCAAAAAGTTCTGTAGATGTGTGTGTGTGTATCTCAAACAAACAACAACAAAAGGTGCTAATGTGCTCAAATGAAAGCCACATTTCTGAAAAACAACCTTTCAATGTTTGTGTATCAGGGTCCAAAAGGTGAGTCCATCGTGGGTCCTCCGGGTCCAGTAGGTCCACCTGGTCAAGATGGAGCTCCCGGGTTTGGACGACCTGGACCTCGAGGCCCCCCCGGCCCTGCTGGGCCCCCGGGTCCAGCGCCTGCATATGGTTCAGGTATGTGTGCATTTATGAGAGAGACATTAGTGAATTAAGCTGTGGTTCCCTTCAGAACCTGTTTTGATGTGTTAAATGTAAAACAGTAAGTGTGTCTTGTCATCAGCTGTCAGTATCCCAGGTCCTCCTGGTCCTCCCGGCCCACCAGGATCTCCAGGTCATGCCAGCCCGGTAAGCCTGATCCAAGTGTACCTGCTGAAAAACAAACAAACGATCCCCTCACGAAGCTCCAACACTGATGTTGTGATCACGTGCGATCAGGTGACGACCTACAAGATGATCCAGGCTCTGACCCGGGAGACCGACCACGCAGCTGAGGGAACGCTGGCGTACGTGTCTGAGAGAGGAGGAGAGCTGTACATCAGAGCACGCAACGGCTGGCGCAAGATCCCGGTTTGTCAGAGTCGATGCACCGATTTACATTTCTTCATCTCATCAGCACACAGTGTAACATTAGGTGCTGGTTGGTTTATGAAGACTCGTAGAGAAAATACAACATGCACAAATTCATTGAAGTGTTCAGTGCCTAAAACAGAGACAACAGCCCTCCTGCAAACATAGATACAAACATGTGCATGAAATAATTCCAGTTACACTATATTCAGTGTTGTATATGTTGAAACTTTGAGAGAATTTAAAATTAATGACTATAATATTCAATGTTTTTGAATGATCTTACTGTATATAACTTTTCTATGATACACACAGACAATCGAGGACAATGTAGACCTCTCTGTCTTGGCAGACAACTGCTTGTGCCAGTCGGTCATTATTCGTTTTGTGTGTGTGTGTGTGTTTCAGCTTGGTGAGTTGATCCAATATGGATCCACCTCATCAGAAGCATCCCAGGCCCTCAGAAAACCTGAAGACTGGAGTGGATCACAAAGGGTACACAGCCAGGTTAATACTCACTCTCTCTCAAAACCAGCAGGAAATGGTTCATCTTTGTTCTCATTTATTGCCGTCCATATGTTTTGTTTTTTTAGGAGCTGAAGGATAGCAGTAGAGGATATCAGCCCAGCTACAATATTTTGCCTCACACCATCAGCTCTGTACCTGGTGTGAGTGTAACAAACACCTTTGCACACACACACAACCTAAACTCTTTACCAGAACCGGGTGACAAATGCCACTTGGTTCAAGAGCGGCCAAGCCGTGGCGTCCCTGACTTTGTTTCTCCTGTCCGTTCTTCTGTCTCCAGCTCCATCTGATAGCTCTGAACGCCCCTCTCAAAGGGGACATGCGGGGCATCCGTGGGGCCGACTTCCAGTGCTACCAGCAGGCGCGCTCAGTGGGGCTCACCTCCACCTACAGGGCCTTCCTGTCCTCACACCTCCAGGATTTGGCCACCATCGTGAGGAAGGCGGACCGCGTCGACTTACCCGTGGTTAATCTGAGGGTGAGGAACGCTTCTAACGTACTTCACTCTGCTAGTGATTTCTTTTTCCCGGCCTTGCAGAGTATTTCATTACTTCAGGCTCCAGAAGGTCGCTCGCTGTTTTAACCACACAGTGACCATGTAAGTTGTGTTTCTCTCCACTGCCCTTAGGGTGACGTATTGTTTAGTAGCTGGGCGTCCATTTTCTCCGGGAATGGAGGCATGTTTAATCCGTCCACGCCCATCTACTCCTTTGATGGACACAACGTGATGACTGACTCAGCATGGTGAGTAGGAAAAGGATTTGTGCTTGAATTAAAATGCTTTAGTTCCTTCTAAGTTCTAATTATTTCAAATCCAATGAACCAGTTGGGTGTACAGTACAAAAAAGTTTTTTTTTTTTTTCATAAATAAAGCAGCTCCTGCCTAATATTTATTTTAAATGGCATTTTCCTAAGCTTAACCTCACTAAACTCAAAGGCTTTAATAAAAGTTACACCCTTGTAGATTGTCTTATGAATTAATCCTCATAAAAAAGTATCAAAATTCTAAATATTTCTTGGACCACAACAAAGTTTCTCATCAGAGATTGGGGGGGGCTTCTTAAATCTGCCAAGAGGGGCATCTGCTGCTCCTGATAGACTTTCCAAAACATGTGGGAGAAAGATACTCTGCCGACATGAGACTGAAACCTAACTTTAAGTCTGTCGAGGAAAATGCTGTGAGGCACAAACTCAACACCTTCTCCACAGTGAAGCACAGTGGCAGCAGCGGCATGCTGTGGGAGGAGGGTGCTGTCGGTGCCAGTAGCCTGATATCCCAAAAGAAAAAAAAAAGTCTGTAAAGTACAAAATTTGAGGTGAATACTTAGCCATGCTCCATAATGTTTTTCAAGTTCACAGTGATAGGCATGTTGTAAAGATCAAATGAATCAAATCTCTCAATTTAGATCCATATTATAGTCCAACAAACATTGAAAAAATAATGTAACATTCAAAAAATAAGCACAATAAAAGCCTAACCTTCCTTGCATATCACTCCCTGCCTTTGAATACAGCGTTTAAAACTAAAATCATCTTGTGCTGAGAAGGGTCTGAGAAGAGTTATAGTTGTTTTGGTCAAACACTAAAAATGACGTTATCCGAACTCTCATGTGATGTAGGATCCCGCGAGATCTATGCCCGCTCAGATTAATTGTTGAGAATGATTGTCATCTACTACACCAAATTTTAGCTCAATATATGTGAACTTAATAGTTGTTGGGTGAGATTGATTAGCCGTGGTGGCTAATCAATCTTACCCAACAACTAGGACATCCAATGGTTACTTGAGAGAATCATTAAAACCCGTTCCGTGGTTCGTGAGATATTTTGCTGACACTTCAGAGGTCAAGGATGCAATGTAGCGTTTCGTTTTGACTTTGGTTTGGGGAGTGCAGCCATGTTCTCCAAGTCTCTCCGCCTCTCCCTGCAGGCCGGAGAAGCTGATCTGGCACGGCTCCAGCACCGTGGGCATCCGCCTGACCTCCAACTACTGCGAGGCGTGGCGGACGGCTGACATGGCGGTGACGGGTCAGGCCTCCCTGCTGCAGACGGGCCGGCTGCTGGGTCAACACGCCCGCTCCTGCTCCAACCACTACATGGTGCTGTGTATAGAGAACACATATGTGGGCAGCACACATCAAAGGAGGACCTGAAGAGACACCACACACACACACACACACACACACACACACACACACACACACGTATTAACACACATGCAGGCATGTTGAAAGTGAAAAACAGAGGCATGTTTGGGGAGCACACGTAGGCACATAAAACACAAAAGAACATGCACACGTTTCTTTTTTTTTTAGCGTTTGCCCTTTAATGTTTAGTTTAGCCGAATGCAGGCGCAAGATGGCAGCTCATACTCTCGCCACACGTCCGTCCACGTCTATTTATCAGTTAGTTCTAGTATCTGCAGGAGTATTTGAGCACGAGGTGTTCACGCACTGCACGCGTCACGCCGGTTTAGGTTTCCCGAGGTTTTCAAACTAATGTTTGACAGCAAGCAAGTTCTTCCGACTCGGATTTTAGGCGGAAAGTCATAGTTTGGCGCCTCTTCACAGAAAGCCGCCATCACCTATGGAAAATTGCGAAGTTGTAGCTAGTTTCCATTTGTCCCAGTAGTTTCACCCTTAACACGTCTGCTTCACAGCACTAGAACTAGAACTGAAATAATTTATACTGTAGTGGGTGATCATAGCAGATTAACATTCAGCTGTTTCTGTATCAAGTTGGAGCGTGTACATATATGTTTGTTCTTGGCCTTTTTTTTATTTTTGTAGAAGCAGTTTTGATTCTATGAAGTACACTGAATGAGGATTATTCTAATCACACTTTGATTCAAATGTTCTGAAAGGTAGATTTTTTTTTCTGTTTGCTTATAATTTTTATTGTTCAAACAAAACTTGACTTTCTTAAGAAAAAGATTAAAAAAAGGATGTACTGACTTACTGGTGCTCACTAAATAAAGTGTCTTATTGTGTGTTTTTTTAAAGTGGCCTCCTTTTAATGTCTTTATTGGTATTACTGAGCTGTAATAAATTTATAATTTGAAAAAGTGTTAGATATTAAAGAAAATATCAATTTTAAGCTGTAGCCTGTCAGCTACTTTCTCAGTAAGGATAAAGGTGAGTGATGTTGTTCCTTTTCTCCCCTCTAAGTGTATGTGTGTGCGGCTGAATGAAGCACATTTTCTGGGCCCAAAACCTCTCAGAGAGAATCAAAAGCCTACCATTTGCGACAGTGGAAATAAAACGACTTCCTTTAAACAGGAAGAAACCTCCAGCAGAGCCAGGATCCGGATGGGCAGCCATCTGCTTTGACTGGCTGGGGGTTGAGAGGACAGGAAGGAGACACAGACAAACAGGAGGATCGGTCCAATGTAGAGTCTATGGGAAGAGAAACATAGAGAAAAACAGGGTTAATGACAATAATCATTGCATGCCTCCTGTTCTACTTTTAGAAACTCTAGGGCCCACAAGTAAACCTGCAGTCTGAGAGCGAAGTGCTCTGATAGCAAAACATGGAGCAATAAGATCTTAAATATAAGATGGAGCTTTGTCGTTGAGTGCTTTTTATCTTAGAAGGTAGATTTAAAGTGAAGGCTCGCCGTAATTTCAACTTGGCAGATGCACCCAGCTGTCCAGCATCACTCATCGCAGATCTTCGCGCGCAGCTGCCAATTAACATCCAGATTCGGGATATAAGGCTCCCCGTCCACGGCTCCTCCTGCTCGCCAGTAAGTTTCGTCCCGCCACCTCCCCCCTCTCCACCCTCGCTTTCTCAAGCTCCTCTGGATTCCCCTTTCTTTTCCTCCATGCCATCACCAGGTCCGGGTCCCTTGGGGAAGACTACCCTAATCTCTCACCCTACATCGATGATTCAAGCTCACAGTGGTTCACTGCAAACTCGTCTTCTACTGCGGCCCGAGCGCCAAAGACCTCTAACCAATAAAACACTCTAATTGTCTTTATCTCTCCGTGTGAGACTCTCCAGGTTGAAATTAAATGTATTCTCTATAAATAGAGACAAATAAAGAAAAAAGTTGCAACACCAGACTCGGTTTACATTTAAAAATGCTTTGCTGTAAAACTGACATAACAGGGCAGTTTAAACCCTGAGAAGAACCTAACCCTAGCCCAGGGCCAAAGGGCCCTAACCCCTTCAACCCTTAGGAGACCCTAACCCTAGCCCTGGGCCAAAAGGCCCTAACATCTTAACTAATTACTTATTGAACTAATACGTCCCTAGAATACTTAAGATGTGGCAGCAGATGGTGTTGTAACACACCAACTTAAAAAAAATAAAAATAATAAAAACTGAGATATGGGGTTTCTTACAACTTGATTTTGTCAGTTTATATTAAACATAGGTAGTTATGAGAGAGCAGCTTATGTGTTGTCAGCTGTTTGTGGGTCATGCTATGTTCTGGTTTGGCTTTAGTGCGAAAAATGAAATAAATCTTACAAAATGCTTTCAACCATCTTTAAAGTACCTGAAAAATCTGAAGAGTCATTTAAAAAAAGAAAACGAGAGAAAAAGCAGGCACAGTTTACCAAAAGAAAGTGTTTATTAAATGGATATGTACAGCAAAATTCCTAAATCAAGACATCAAGTTCTTATCATGATAATTAATATTTTGTTTCAAATCTGGAGGGGGGTGGGGAAAAAAAACACATTTACAAGAAGTGTGCTTTCATTTTCAAAAGACTTTAAAACTTCCCCTTATTGCACCACAGCCATAAAGACTTCAGTTCCAGGGTTGCTCTTAGGGTTTCACCCCCCCTTCAAAAAAAAAGGAAAACCATGCACCAACATGTCTGACGAAAAGGTAAATGTTTTCTTCAGCTGTTTTACTCACGAGTTTCACCACAAAGTTTTACTCAAAGACCCCAAGACGGTTTCTAAAACGGATAGTAATAAAATCCATGGTTTGACAAAAAGAACTTTTTTAAAAAAATTTAAGATTTTAGTATGTGTGTGTGTGTGTGTGTGTGAGAGAGAGAGAGATCCTGACATAAAGATGGAAACTAAAATGATTTAAAAGACCTTTCAGAACTGGAAAATGCTTTTGAAACCATCTCAGAAGCCACAGAAACCATATAAAAACCAACACGTTTCGTCTTAAAGGCTGCTTTTACGCGGATTCAACAACGACTTCAAACCAGGACAGCTTCTGCTTCAAAGGAAGCTCAGATGTGACCCTGCTGCTCTGAAATAACCCAAAACCTTCAGCAAGCAGAAGTCATACTGCATGAGTCATAATCACTGTTCAAAAATCCATAAAATCCAAATTTGTAATTAATCGCCACATTTTTTTTACAAAACATGTTGCATAAAATCCAATAATGTCCAATAATGTACTCCGTCGTATTACAGGTCCTGCAGAGAACGCGGAAACTGTCTCAGCAGCTGAAGCTGAAGTCCCAGCACAGATTCCACGTCCATCTGCTGGTCTTTATTGTACAAAAATCTTTGGGATTAAAAAAAACAAAAAGGATTTGAAGCTATCATCTCAACAGGCCCACCCTTCAGAGGAACTCTGAAGACAGCAGTGTAATCAGTCCTGTAGGTCCAACAGGGCACAGATTTGTTACAATTCAAATAAACAGACAACAGCACTGCTTGGAACTAAAGTGCTGTCTGTGTGGGGTTTTTTTTTTTTTTTTTTTTTTTGGGGTGTTTTTTAATAATTTGGTCGATTTTCTCATCCTTTTTCCTAATATGGCAGTGCTGTTAAACTAGGAAAAGGTGGAAGTCGTGACTGGCACCCAAAGAGGAGAAACACTGAATCAGCTCATCGCGTTAGGACCCAAACCCTGACATCGTTTCTGTTCAGGTGTGTGGGCATCCTGTCGAGGATTCAGTCAGTGAAGACTGGGGGGGGGGGATAAATGTCAGGATTATCTGTGCTGTGTAACACGTGGGCGGGAGGATACCAACTCCCATCACGGCTCCTGTGGCGCTCGGAGTGGAAACCCTCGTGCCTCGCTGCTTCGGGGATGTCCCGAAACCCGACAAAATTACTGTCCCATCGAAGAAACCAGAAATACTTTATGCATGCCTCAGCAAAAAAAAAAAAAAAAAAAAAATCCACTTCAGTTTTACTTTGCTCTCAACATGTTGAATTAAATGTATATTTACTGGATTGGATTATCTTCAGGACAGGGCTTTTTTTTTTTTTTAAACCTACGGTAAATCATTTTTTAAAAGAACTATTTTCAAGTCAGCTCCTTCAGGGAAATCTTTTTTTAGCAGCAAAAGGGAAATGGTGGTTTATAATTATAATGATTCGACAGGACTAAATTTACCAAAATAAAATCCAGGCAACAAATGTAAAATCTATTTCAGTTGATATTTCTTTCTCTGTCAGGTGAGCTGTACGTTACTGATGTTTAAATCTGAAGGAATTTAATCAGTTTTGCAAAGAGGAGTCGGTCCTCAATACAAACCTAAGTATTCATGAAAAACATGCATCCCAGAATGCACTTCACTCTCATCAAAGGATCTACGCGGCAGCCTGGGGACAGAGCTTAGCTTCCTAACGCAGCACTTCTTCAGGCAGGATTGGTGGATTCTGTTACAGAGACGTCCCTCTGAATTCCACGGAGGAGAGGCTGGGACACAGGAAGGTCCGGCTTCTTCATGTGTTAGTTTAAAAGGAAAAGAATCCACTTCTGTTGACTCGACTGTAGCCGCTCTCTGCTTAGAAACAACAATGAGGTTTAAATCAGAGCGTCTGAGTCAGGCTTAAAAATAAAACAGCAGCATAAAAATGTCCCACGCTTCTGTTCTCACACACACACACACACACTTCTACACCGCTCACTGTGACACTTTAGCTGCCTCAAAGTTAACGGCCAACTTCCGGTGCTTCCTCTTAGAGGAGGAGCCAGAGGCGTGGCCTGACGCCGGCGCGCTTTGCCGAGGTGGGGTGTGAGCCGCCGCCGCCGCCGCCGCCGCCGCCGCCGTGGAAACGCCGTCTGCTGGGCCGGGACTGGACGACGGAGGGCCGCCGCCCCTGCCACCGCCGGGCTCCTGCTGGTGCGGCTGGCTCTGAAGTTGCGACGGACCCAAGTTCTGGCTCTGGGCTTTCTGGGACTGGTTCTTGGCGACAGTTTCCGCGGCGCTGTAAAACTCCCGGGTCTCTTGGTGCTTTTTGTTGGCCGATACTCGCTTTTTAGTCACCTGAAGTGTCAGAGAGGAAGTAGAGAGTGTGTAAAATAAAAAAACAAAACAAAGAATAGAAGGCCAACTAGCTCAACTTCCATGTGCACCGGGGTCACCTGTAATGGGATGAACTGGTTGTGGGAGCCAATTGGCAGGTTTGGTGCCGGCTGCTGGCGGGGGGCACCGGGGAAGGTTCCTGCTGCTCCGTAGAACGGCTGGTTCGGGTGGTGGGGAGGCAGAGGCATTCCCCAAATAGATGGAGGAGCGTAACCCTGGGGGGGCAACAACATACCACCTGGGGGAGGGGGGTACATAAAACAGACATATTGAAAAGACACAAAAATTTCACAAAGATAACATTATTTGTGTCATTAATGTTTATGACTTCTAGACAAAACCTACAAACTGTATCGGTCTGCATTTGTCACAAGTTGTTTTTCATTTACTGTATTTACCGAAATATAGGACGCACTGTATTATAAGACGCACTGTCAATGAATGGTCCATTTTCGAACTTTGGTCACATATAAGGCGCATTAAGCGAAACAGAACAGGCCCCAACGCCTCCAACACTCGCTCAGGTCTGTGCACCATGCACGGAGCCCTGCGCGACTATAACCGAAGGCCCCCACATACTCGGGCGTACTTCACTCTGTGGAGGTCTGCCGGACACGTCTGCGCAAAGATCAATTTTTATGATCACATACGCAATGAACTGCCCAGCGAGAAACGATGTCCACATCGGATTGTTTTGTGTGCGACATCAACCTCTCTCAGGTGAGAAACGACGCCAGCGTGCAGCACGACTCCTGCTCTCTGCGCAGCACTGGCAGGTGTGCGGTGGCTGCCCTGGTGGGGAAGAAACGGGGCTAAGGCACCATCTTTCTTTTGTTTCTTCCTCCTCATCCGGTGACGCCACGACTGAAATTTGTCTCGGGGGGATTTCAGACAATCTGTACGCTCGAGTATGAAGTCTCAACGTCCGCCGACAGTCCGCCCTGGAGTCCGCGCGGCTCACGGAGTACGCACAGTACGCCCGAGTACGTGGGAGCCTTATAAAAGGCACTCCGGATTATAAGGCGCACTGCCGTTTTTTGAGAAAATTGAAGGCTTTTAAGTGCACCTTATAGTCCGGAAAATACGGCAATTCTTTAATTCTGCTGCATATTAGGCTTGTTGGGTAACTCTTGCATCAACAGAAGGATTGTAAACACAGAAAGAGTTTGCAAACCAGAAGAAAAATCCTTTACAGCGAGAAACGCATTACCAATTGTTTTGGCTTGTTTCGTTTCCTCTAGCTGCTCAGATATAGGACTAAAACGTTCACTGCATCAGAGTGTTTCCACCTCCTATCATGTGCCTCACAGAGCCTCAGGTCAGCCGTAGCAGCTCCAGACTGACCTTGTTGGTTGAAGACAGGCGTCATGGCTCCTAAAGGCGGGGGTCGTATCTGAGCCACGCCTGCGTAGAGAGGAGGCGGGAGGGGGAATCCTGACCCAAATGAGTTCTACAAATAAAACAGCACAGATGGGGGATAGATCAGTAACACTTCTTTTAAGTCCTTTTATAAAATCTAAATAATATAATATCTAAATATTAGATTCTTTTCATTGTGGTAAATATTTTATAACAGTTATGTAATTCAGACTAAAATGTAACTGCTATTTACAGGTAAAAATCACATGTTTATGCGCTTTAAAATGAGAGTAATCATATGTATACCAGTCTTTGTAGTGCAAAGAAAGCAGCTTCCTCCTTGGCATCACTTTCTGACTGGCACTGTGGGCCATGAACCATTAACCCGTTGGACAGCTTCACCTGATACACCACCAGACCCTGAGGGGACACGAGTTGGTGCCCAATAAAAATCACATCATGTTGCAGATCTGGAACAGAACGAGCGATCGGAGGGAGACAATGGAAATGGTCTTACCTGTCTGTTGCGGATGAAGCTGAAGTCGGGAGGTGCCATACCCTGCCCTGCGCAGACATGGGCCAGATCCGACACTTTGCTGCTCGGCACGGGGTTGGCGGGGCCAGCTGGTGCTGGAGAGGCCGACTGAACTGCTCCGCCGTGAGGCTCGTTCATGTGGGCAGCTGAAAGAGGGGAAATGTGAGAGGAGACGCTAGACAGCTTAAAAAAAACAAAACAAAACTGATGTGTAAATGTGGCGAGCTGGGTACCGAGTTTCTTGGATGATCGCCGTCTGTTCTGCTGCTGGCCAGCAGAGGGGGCCGTGTTTGTCGACTCTGAGGGGGTTTCTTTTCCAGCTCCGTCAATCTTAAGCATCTCCTTCAGCACCATGGTTCCCTTCTACGACACAAAACATGAAATACGCACATCGGTCAGCCTCAGGGTGTTTGATGTTAGCTAGTTTTGGCACAAATCATCGATCTGTCTGCTCAGCCGATCCGAGTCTTCGATACTCACCATGGCAAAGGACTGTGGAGACAACGGGCCATCTGTCTGGCTGGTGGGCTCCTGTGGGGCTGCAGGCGGTGGTAACGTCTGCTGGCTTTCCTTGGAGATCTTCAGACTTGCGATGAGGTCTTCAAAATCAGTTGTACCCTAACAGAGAAAAATAAAAACAACAGTGAAGTAGGACGACAGCAACTTCCTGTTAACACAACCAAAGGCAACCAAAAGGTTTAGTAAAACACAGAGAATAATGTTGGACGTTTTCTTCTTTTGTACCTTATTAGAAGTGCCTTGTGAGGGGAGAAAGGAGTTGGCGTCTTCGTTTTTCTTTAACAGCCTGATGCCACCGACTGGGATCTGCAAAAACACCGATCAGCATGACTCTGCGCTAACAGTCACTCCTCGTGTGTGAATACACACATATAGACATCCTGAAGGGCCAGTGATAACGTCATTCTGTAAACCATGCAGAAACAGTCCCACATAAAAGCCTAAAACGCCTTAAATTCAATAATAAAATTTCCTTTCAGGGCAACTTCAGAATCTACAGTGAGGCCACCTTTATCAGCTAAAACTTGGATTATTTATTAATACTGTGCTGTAAATCACTGTAACTTCATTAAATGAATGGAGAAATTGTAGTGAAAGCCTTTTGGGATTCAGTCGTGGCATCTACAGCAAATATTTTTGATGAGGAGGGAAAAAAAAATGAAAACATTATTATAGGTGAATTACTTTGTGGTTCAAAATGTACGCATTTGTGTTATTTCTCTTTATTTTAGTAATTAGTTCAATCAAAATGTTTCATTTCCCCTAATCTTAAACTTGTTTGTTTTTTTTACCTTCTATCCTCTTTGTTGATACTTTTTCCTGTTTTAGTTCTTTCAGATGAGCATTTTCACTCAATCCCATTAGTTGGAAACCTTTTAAACTTTATTTTATTCACTCAAAACTTACCATTTTTGATCGGTAAGTGTGTTTCTATGATTGGTTTTTATGACAATTTAAAAATACTCCTTCACTTGTGGGTTCTTGAAAATCCCTTTATACGTTATATTAGAAAATTTATTTCATACCTGAGAAGAATAATTTGATGTTATCGGTGGTAAATAGATTTTAAGGTTTATTTCATTCAGGTTACTAACTGCATCACTTGTGAACATTCTGCTGATGAACCATTAAGACTGATATTTTTTAGTTCACGTTGGAAACGGCAGCTGAAAAGAGCATAAATCAATTATCTGTGAGTGTACTCACATCTTTACTGGCCTGTTGGTAATTTCCTTCCTAGAATTGATAAAAAAACAACCAAGTCAAGGCACAGAACGTCTCCTAAACCTGCTGTCCGAAAGGCGTCACACACTCACGTTATTGTGCCAGTGAGGAGGTTTGTTAGGAGGGCCTGTCTTCTGTAGAGACTGCCACACGTTACTGTACTCCTCTTTGGCCTAAAGAGAAACAGGAAACATTACAACCACGTCCCTCGCTTGTGCGCAGTGCTCGAGTGTTCACCGGGATTCTACCTTCGTCTGTTGTCTCTGGTTGGGCCCTTTAGAGGGAAAGCTCCTGCTGTCCTGAGACGCCGCCTTCATCCCGGCATACTTGTTGTTCTGCTGCAAATAAAGAGTGAGGAGGAGGAAGAGCAGTGAGAAGAGAAGGTAAAAGCATGAAAAACCTTTGTCCTTAGCGTCGCCTGCATCTCCCCCTGCCCCCCTACCTGCGGGGGTATAAACGGAGAGCGGGGGGAGTGGTTCAGGCCCGCCAGCTGACGGTGGGAGTTGACGCCGCCGCTGGAGGCAGGCTGGGGTTTGACGATGGCGGTCAGTTTGTGGGACGTGTGGTCAACCCGCGCTCCGTGGGAAAGGTTGAGCAGGGCGCAGGGCGGGAGGCGGTAGGCACGAGGAGACGCACACCTGTGGAAAGGAACAGGCTGCGTGTTCAGATGATGTTCGCCGCAGACTGAACGCAGTCACAATCATGTAAATGTAAAGCACTTTTCCACCCAAAGGGCTGGCTCACAGTTAGGGTTTAAATTAGAAACACTTCTTCCCGTTTGCTAAAAATCCTGCTTAAGGTCAGAAAAAAAAGTGGTGATACAGTACCACAGACTCTTTGATGGACCAAAGTTCTACTACAACAGGGACTGAGACCAACCACGCATGGAGGAGCATGAGATCATGGCTTCTCTCCTATTTTTCTGCTTTTTAATGGATTAAAATGTTGCTAAATAATACTGGCAACCAGCATATTTAAACATGTTCTGAACCTTGGGCATCTACAAGAGTGCAGAATCCAGCTGGTCAAAAATAATCTACTTCGATGGTTAAAGTGATGTAAGGATGTGGCTCTGTGATGAAAAGTGCGGCAACAGTTTACCTGATGTTCAGACCTCCAACAAATTCCTCGTCAAACAGCACTTCGTAGAGAACCTCTGCCTCACGCTCGGCTGAAAACACACAGACACTAAATTAAATACTGCTGTTAAATGTTACATTTAAAAACGACCTCTAACCTTTTTTTTTTTTTTTTTCTGACTGCATCGTGGAAATCGCCGAAACGTAACAGTTCTCACCTCCTTTTATGCCGATGACCGTCCCTCTGAGTCCCAGCGGGACGGTGAAACTCTCCCTGACGTTGACGACTCGGTCGAACAGACGGTACTCTGCGTCCGGGTCCGCGACCACGCCCTGCTGCTGCTCCAGGGGCTGCACACAAACACAGCCTTCAGTGCTTCTGCAGCGACTATCACGTCCTCTCTCGGTTTGCCTTCACGACTGATTTGTTTCCTGGAATCAAACTACTGAACGGCGAATGGAAGACTACATAAAAGCATGGCGTCCAAAATGTAAGCACTGTGAAGTGTTTAAACATTTGCTTTCTGTGGGTGTTGTTTCAAACTCAGATTATGACAAACACACACCTGGCTCAGATCTAAAAACGGCAAATAACAACCAAGCAAAGTGAAGATCATGAAATTCAACTAAAAGCTAAAACTGTAATAATTCATAAGCTTAATAAGAGCAACGCCACAACATTAGAGCTTCAGCAGATTGAACCATAACCTGCTCCAGAGCAGGTACAGGTCCAAGGAATATATAATAAAAACATTTAAAAATATAGAAGATTGATGCATTGATGAAACGGAAAAAAAAACCCTCCACAAATAATAAAATGAGACGATCTTAGTGACAAATGACTGGATTTACAGGTGTACCAACTCCTTGATGTACTGTAGTTTGCACATTATTTCAGTACATATTACAATCACTGTATTAACAAATGAATTTATTGTATTAATTTAAATTTTACTGCGGCAAAAGTGAAGTGAACGGGCGCCAACACAGAATTTACACAACAGAATAACAAGTACAGACCCTGAAGAGGAGATGAGGCTTCACTGTCACACGGACTGTCTTGGTGTTCTTCTTCACCTGAGGGCAGAGCGGGCAGAGCGAGACAGACACAGGCAAAGGTTACAGCGGCCTTATCGGGCCTGCTTGGCAAATCGAAGAAATGTGCGGCCATTTCATGCTCCGAGCGATCCCCGTCACCTTGGACCTTTCCACCGCTTCCTCGATCTTCTCCACGATGGCGCCGTCCAGCACCTGGAGGTCGCACGACGCCCTGCTGATGGAGCTGACCGGGTGGCTTTTCAGCCACGAGGTGATTTCAGCCACCTTCTCCGCCCTGTGGGAGGGGGGACAGATAACGCGGAGGTCTGATCGTGAAGTTAGAAATGCCATTTTTGCAAGGAAGGAGAAGCTGTTTTAGATCAGAAAAACACACAACTTCCTTATAAGTGTGTGTGTGTTTATGTGTTTCTAACATTATCTATTTAGCAGACGATTTTATTCAAAGAAACTCAGTCATGCATACAAAATTGTTTATTTTATGCTTTAATTTACTGAATGCTGTCACAATTATGGCTCCTTCTGAAGCCTAAAATGTGTGTTCTGTTTTCTTAGATGACAGATTTGAGCCCAAATATTTATGATTTATTGCCGAGGTGCTCAAAGGGAACACAGTTTCTGAGCTACAGTGGAGAACTAGAGAAGTTGCATTTCCTGCGAAAATGCAGTGTGAATGCTTTTTTTGCTGAATGATTTTGCTGAAAGCGGCTGAAGATATGCCGAACAGCTGAAGTTTAATGAAGATGCAAAAA
>NC_051449.1:16408691-16436847 GCF_001649575.2 Kryptolebias marmoratus | reverse complement strand
ATTCATTTTCAATGAGAAAAAAATGGCAGAAAAAGCTAAATATCTGAAACAGCCGAAATTGCACCAATACCAAAAGTCATAGCGGTCTTGTCATTAATGAGCTGAACGTTTTGATATATGAACGGTTGAAATAGCTGAAAAAATTGCGGAACGAGTTAGATGCCGAAAAACGTACGGAATAGTGAAAGAAGAATAATAGATAAGAAAGAGAAACAGAAAAACAATGGTGTGAATGCTTAAAAGCATTCACACAATAATTGCGACAGAGAGAAAAAGACGAGAACAAGTTGCTGAAAAACACTCAGCTTCACCCTGGGGGGTTTCTATAACAATACATCCCAACCAGGGTGGGCTCGGGCAATCAATCATCTCTCCAGGAACTGTGATTAGATTCCAGTTGTTGGAGATGGAAGTTCAAAGTTCCCTTGATATAAAAAAGGGGGGTTTTCTGGTCAAAGTAAATTGTTGGTCCTACCCGTTCTGATCCTCCCCGGGCCAGATGTCATCTTCATAAAACATATCGTCATGGGAGTTTCTGGAGACTGTGTCAAATACTTCAGGAAATCTAGAAAAACAACAAACAGCGGCGTCAATCGCGCTCTTCTCTTAAACTCATTCTTGCATACATTAAGACACCAACCAGACAGTTTTAAATGTGAAGTTAAAAGAATTAAAAGACAAATCCATAAGCGTGCAACGGTGCAGCATCTACATGGTAGATAAAGAGAAAAGGGACAGGTGGGTGTCTTTTACCTGTCCAGGTATTCAGCGAGCAGCTCCTCAACAGCATCCGAGTACAGCCACTCTTTTTCAGTCCTCTTGGTGTACCCGGGAACCTCCTCGTTCTTCTTGTTGAACTTCAGGTTCAGCCCAACGTTAGGTCTCTGCTCCCCGCAGGGACTTGATACAACGTAGATGAAAAAAATTTTGGATTAGGAAAAAGAAATAAAAAAGGTATTAGTACTTTTCAGTAAATAAACACCACCGGACACTCACTTCCTTTTGGAGCCTCTGCCAATGAAGATGCTGCCCGAGAAGCGAGAGACCAGGTAGCCGCTGATGCCGAGGCGAGACGCCAGGATGTAGCCGGGGCAGTACTTGACAGAGTATTTCTAAAACCAACAAATAACGAGAGGATGGATGACAGCTCTCATGATGAAACCCGTCCACTAAATGTCTGTACAGGAGTGCGTCTTACATGCTGATTCTGGATTAAGTGCTCCAGCTGCGGCTCGCGAGGCACAACGAACACCACTCTGATCCGACCCTCTTTGATGACGTCTTGAGAATTTTGAACCTGTTACAAAATTTTGAATGTCAGCTATTATTAATTTCACAACACGGACGACACTAGCATCTCTATTCAGGAGCTGAATATGCACACACTAAACTTTAAGTGGAATGTTATGAAAGCCTAACAGTGCGTTAGGGCCGATGACGCACCTCTCCCATAGAACCGTAGTAAGGCGCTCCCACCATGAAGACAGTGGTTGCCGGGGGAAAGAGCTCATCGAGGCTCCTGTAGCTGGTCAGAGACGAGTAGAAGGCCTTGATGTCCTGAAAGAATCAGAGGAGACGCTGATGCCATGATTGCGACAGGTAATTAAAGCAGCATTGGTATTTTTGTGTACTCTTTCAATGCAATCGGAAACAAGTACCGTCACCACAGTCTGGTACGCGAAAGGCAGAATCTGTTTGGCCCACTGTTTCTCCAGTTCCACCACTTGATTTGCTTTCGGGATGTATTTTCGGCCCGTCAGCATCTGGCCGTATAAAAGCACGGCCGTCTCGTTCACCACGACGCCTTTTCTCTTAAAAAAGCTGAGAACATTTAAAAAAAGAAATGGTTAAAAAAAATCTAAATCATTTTAAAAACGTCAGGCTGTATGTCGTGTCTCATGCTTATAAATACAGATACAGTGTTTTTATTAACAGTGCTTTTGTTTAGTGTTTCTTACTGTTCAGTGATTCCCTGGACATCCTTCACCCAATCTTTTTGTTCCTTGTCACCCAAAAAGGAGACTTTAGTGGGCGGAGGAGTGGACGGCCTGTCGTACACCCGCTGGACTCCTGGATGTTCGTCCAGAGCGAATCTGAAAGAAGGGGAACAAAGTTTAGGTTGGAATAACAAACTTAGGATTTATACAGAGACTGAAAATCTGTATTTCTAGAATGACAGACGTTCAGCACATAGAGATTCAGCATTTTTCCCAATTCCCATGACCTTCCCATTTAAATCTATCATTTTGGTGCCGTATCATTTCTTACTTGGTTTCTCCATCTGAAACTGCAATGATGCGAGCTTCCTCTAGATGGGGCCAGTTGACAAACACAGACTTGCCCAGCACTTGTGCGGCAACATCGTCGCATATCTGGAAACACGGAGGATTCGAGCGAAAAAGTTAAAGTCGACCAAGTGACGACGCCAGAAGTTCAGAGTGACAACATTTCTCTCAGCCAGGAAGAGACGGCAAAAAGTACAGATCTTCAACCTCAAGCATATTCACATCCAATTGTTGGTTACAGGCGCATTATTATTATTTATTTAATTAAGTTCACCTCAATTATGTGAATGCCGTAGCCACTGTAAATCACTGTTTTATCTAAAAATAAAAATTACCGGGTTTTGTTGTGGGTCGTTGTTCATTTGTACAACAAAGCATCATCCAAACCACTGCCTTCTTTTTTAAACTGAGAAGATCCTGAAAATTCATGTGAGAGTCCTTTAATAAACAGCTAAATCTACAACAACTGTGTTTGAAACGGTATCTAAACAGGCATCAGATCATACCTAAAGTATGTCCACACTGAAAAAAAAGAAAAACATTCAAGGTCGTTTTCAAAAACTAATATGGAGCTAAAATAAATGTAATTTACTCCACATGTATTCACACCCACAGGTACTCGTTTTTTTGCTAATCTGGTATAAGATTCTGTAAATTTAGTGAAACGTAACTGAACAGAGGCTGAACTGAGAGCAGTTGCTGGAGGTTTTGCCCCATTCCTGTGTGATGGAGGATTCGAGCTGTTCTGAGTCTTATTTGATGGATTTTTTCATTTCGTGATGCACTACAATCTTTTCATTAGGTGAGAGGTCTGGACCGCATGTTAAATGGTTCAGCATCCGAAGCCATGATGTTGTGACGCAGCCCAATTTGTTTTTTCCAAAATTGACACTGTATTTAGGTTTTTTAAGATGGGTCTACGTACAGAAACAAACACTCACCGTTTCTCCTTCCTGACTGGGAAGAATTTCCAACATCATGTTCTCTCCTCTGCTGCTCTGCTGGAAGACGACCACTCCGTTTTTCTTCTTGTAAAACTGGTGAGAGAAGCGGAGTTAAAATAAATAATAAATAAATGAAATTATCAAAAAGGGGAGAGAGGAAAACAGAGCTTCAGAAATGTATTTTCAAAATAAATAAATTCAACAAAGAATTATTCCAAAAACTAGTTAAGAATAGTCTCCTACTGATTATCTTTAGATAAATATGTTGAACATGACTGGAAATCAACTTAAACCATGTTAAATGGTTTGCATTAAGACAGGAGCATTTCCACTTTGGCTGAAAACTTGACACCTAAGATACCTTGTGTCTGATATGGTGCAGAGTGGGGAAGCCACAGAAGTAGAGAGCTGAGCGGTCGGCACGCTTGCTGACGTGGTCCGAATGAACCATCCAAGCATCCATGGGGATGTTTGCTTTCCTGTAACAACCAATAAACTTTCGGTGAGCTTGAGAGCGAGACTGACGTACGCTCTTTGTTTGCGTTTAGCTCGGGCAAACCTCTCCAAACACGGGGTATTTTCAGAGAAAATAATCAGAATTTTAGAGGGCTCGGCGCGAGCGTGTGTCGGTGTTTACTTGACATGGCAGTGGATGATGTTGGGAAACAGCTGAGGCAGGGAGGAGGTATACGTGAAGTCTATATCGGGGTCGTATGAGTAGACGGCACACTCCGAATGCTGATTCCTGGCCTTCTCTTCCTTTGTCAGCTTGTGATTGTAGGGCTCCATAGCTGCTAGCAGGCACCTCTGTTTGACAAACGCACACAGGTTAACGAGTTCATCGCGTGCAACACGACCCCGCCATGAGTAATGTACGCGAGTGCTCGTACCTCGTCTATAAACGGAATGAGCACCACAGCTTCCCATTCCTGCTGCTTCCCGTTGAGGTCGGTTTTGAACTCGACAGGATAGTACTCAATAATGGAAGAGTTTTTGCTGGTCATCAAGCTCTGAGAAATCAAAAAAATAATAAATGAACACCTCAGGCAAAAGTTTGGACACCCACACTATCGAACTTCGGCGTGCGCGTGAGTTGTTACCCTGTAGCATTCAGGCAGCAGCGACTGGCTGGCAGACGGCAGGACTGCCAGCAGCTGCTGGAAAGGCATAAAGGGTCTCCCAAGGTCAAAGGTCAGCTCTAACCCCGATATATTCCTGATGTCAGACAGGAACGGGGCGTAGTGGTATGGGTAGTACCTGAAGAGATGCGCGCGCACACACACACAATATTCAAAATGGATCTAATTGAAAAGAGCGCATTAAAACTGGGACAAAACTATATCTAAGAATCAATGCATGACGTCCAATAAATGATTCAAATAATCTGCTCAGTAATTGGTTTGCTAGGATTCTGAAACACTAGCTGTCACTAAAGTTAGGCTGGTGAAACAGAAATGCTTGTATGGAGCACTGAAACTGCTATAATTAAGAATAAATACAGAAAATAACTGGTCAATAATTAATTAATTTGGCAACAAATACCAGAACAATTAAAAACAACGACAACAAAAAAGAGTTACAAACAATTAATGTT
Organism: Kryptolebias marmoratus; assembly: GCF_001649575.2. Lineage (NCBI taxonomy): Eukaryota > Metazoa > Chordata > Actinopteri > Cyprinodontiformes > Rivulidae > Kryptolebias > Kryptolebias marmoratus. Next base: position 16,432,024 of record NC_051449.1, on the reverse strand, counting down.
CCATAAAGAGTCTCACCTGTTGATATTTCTATTTTATTGCAGCTGCAATAATTTATTTAAGTATTATTTCTATTTATTTAGTTAGTTAGTTAAGCTTACATTTCTTTAGTTCTGTACCATTTATCTGTTTTGTTTCATTTTTCCTTTTGCAATATTTCCCCAAACACAATATCTCCTGCTATTTTCTGCCTAAGCCACTTATTTCTTTAATATGTCCGTTACAATCCTCCATACAGAACCATTTTTTAAAGAGACATTACAAAATAATCCCACTTCTCTGAGGATACAGAGGAGTAAAAGTACTCACCAGCTCCAGGACTGAACTCCGTGATAATAGTAGTGAAGAATCCACTGGATACCTTCCACGTAGCACCGGGCTTGGTCGGCTAGAAACTCACTGCAAACAGTTAGAACGAGAACACAGCTTAGGGCCGGTGATGAAGGTGAAACTGCAACGACGATGGACAATATTTTCTCAAGTTTTAAGGCACTCGTCAGTTTTTCCTAAGCTTGAAATGTATTTGTTGCATCTGTGTGCCATTTTCTTGGCAGGCCACAGATGGAAGGTGACGCACTACATTTAGGTATCCCTGAGCCATGTACAAACTTCCTAAAACGTGCCACAAAGCCAACGCTGCTAATCTGACCCAATTTATACGTTCGTCATCTCACTGGAGTTCCTGAGGAATAGGTTTTCACTGGTTGGGCAACTCATTTCCTGAGTTATAAGTGATGCAATCAGCTGTGTTTAATAAACAAAGCTGCCTCTGACGCATCTTCTTTTAGTTTATTTCGCTCTGAGGCCCTTTGAGATGCTGCATCGACACACAATATAGTAACAGGTGTACCTAAAAACACCCACAGTTTGTGTCAAATCCATCTGATTCCTAATTAAAATGAGATCTCTTACACATTTTAATATTAGTCCACATTAAAAAAAAAAAAAAAAAGGCTGGTGCTGAATTGTTGCTTCTACTGAAACTCAAGCCAGAGTGATCCCTTTGAAGGCTTTTAGTTTCTACACTTACTCAGACACCACATCCACGCCCATCTTGGTCATGTAGTAGGTGCGTTTGTACTGCCTGAACTCGGTTTCAAACATATCGTCCTCCTCTTCCTCGTCATCTCCCAGCGCTCCTTTTCCTTCTGCAGTCGCTGGTTCAGCTGAGCTCAGGGCAGCAGAGTCCTTCGCACATAAAATCATCAGCGACAGTAATTACAGGAAGCACATTGTGGAAATCAGACAACAACAATCAAAGAATGTTGCTTCTTTTAAATGCTGCGCTCCTACCTCACTCTTTTTGCTGCCAGCTTCCTCCTCGGCTGCCAGACCAGCTGACTCGTTCAGGTATTTGTTACCTATTTTACTCTCGAACCACTTCAAGTCTACAAACACCTCATTAAAATGTTCCCGGTCAAACTAGAAGGGTACAAAGCAGGGGGAAAAAAATAAAACCATACCCAATGTTACAGGTGTTTCCACAAAAAACGCTATTATATATATTTTTTAAATAAGAGGCTGCATGTATGAGATGCAGCTGAACAAAAAAAGAGCAACATATTCATATTAGATCTGTATAGATTTTGTTTTTAAAATTGAAACACACTCAGCATCACTCACGATACCAAATATTTCAAAGTAAAGTTGGCGAATGTTCGTGCCTCACCTCAGAAAGTTTCTCCATGTATTTCTCAAAGTTTCGGAGGTTTAAGTGGCCGTTCTCATTCAGATAACCTAAGTTAGAAATTAGGATTCCAATCACTTTCTCTATCTGACATATGTTATGAAAAACAGAACGTATTACCATATTACAGGCTTGACTGAGTGGCCGAGCACAGACAGAGCTGGAAACCAAACAACACAACGCTGGAGCACCATTCCAACATCATGAGAAACTCGTTCACATGCACCAGGGTACGGACGACGTAAGAACATTTACTTTTGTGTGGGTATATGTGTGTGAGCCTCACCTCCCAGGCTTGGCAGCACACTGATGTACGTCTTGTACAGCAGCGGCAGAGCGTCGTGATTAATGTGAAGATGAGGGAGGTGAGGGATGAAATCATTTCCTACAAGGAAGCCCATTAGAATCCAGTCGTCTATTATTCGCTCCAGGTCATAATCAGAACCCATGTGACTCTGAAAAAACAGCCACAAACATAACAGGAAAATAGATTACACGTACAAAGTTTGAACAATGACTCGTGTCTGTGCATCGTCCCTTTGTATTATTATGTTCAAGTCCATCCAAAGTTTTAATCACAGCCATATCAAAACACGCTGGGTTTCGCTCGCCTAAAACACAAGTCACCTTTCTTCTCGCAGCTTTTCTGATCTGTATGCAAGTATGTGTCAGGAAGCAGGAAGTGTGTGGCGACATGACAGGGGAGAAGGGTCCGCCAGGGTATAAAAGTGTAAGAATGTCTTCATAATTAGACTGAGATCGTATAGTTTCATTTGGTTACTATCCACTGAATCTAAATTCTAACAGGCTCAAATAGGCCGATGTTCTGTTCACACAAGCGTTTTATTTACAGGAAGGACTTCTGTCAAATTAACGCCGGAAAATTGCTGTCACTGTAAATGCAACTTATAAATATCAGCGTGTCTCACCTTTAGCTCTGAGAACTCATAGTCTATGTACTCTCTCATCAGAGACAAGTGAAGCAGGTGAAAAGTTGTCTCCTCTGGAGCTGTTATTCTATAAAAGGAAGAAAAAAAAGAGGAGGATATAAAACACAGAAAACACTTAGAATACAGAGCATGGCATAAAAGAGAGAAAAGAAATATAGTGTGACAAAAAAATTAATAAGTAAATCGGGGGAACAGAGAACCTTTTTTGGGATTTCTTCCCTCCAAATCTGACTTCTTCTCTGAGCAGGGAGAAATTTGGCTCGTGGCTGGTCAAACCCAACATGATCTACAACGCAGTGGAGGGAAGAGTATGCATTCAGAGAGGATCAGAGTAATAATGTAAATCCTCATCCTTACAGACTGACAATAAACCATACCAGGTCAGCATCCAGGCCATACAGGCAATGTCGGGTGTTGGGATTATGACCGGGCTTGGCATTCTCAGAACGAATAAACTCCATGATCTTGTGTTCTCCTTCGCCTGGTGTCTTTAGGCAAAAAAGAAAAATAAAATCAAACGCAAGAAAGGTCTCCTTAAACCGTCACATGTTCTTGCACTTTCCAAAATGTAGTGAAAATCCCGTGCTGCTGACGAAACCCACCTCGTGACCAGACAAGTAGACCTTGACATTCTGCCACAACTTGTCCGTGGAGAGCTTGTTGTGAACAAAATACTTTAGCTGCTCCTGTAGTCTCGCCATAAAATCAGTGCCTGGGGAAGTAAAAAAGTGTGTGATCAAAAGAGCTGCTGCTGCTTTTCAAGACCAACGTGTTTATGTCTGACTGCCAGCAAATACATCCATGCTGGAAAACATCTCATTTTACTGATGATTAAAAGTTAAGGTCAACTTGATAAATGAAGCTACCACAAAAGTAATCCCACTGTGTTAGTGTTCGATTCGGGTGTGTCCGTTTTTGGGTTTTAGCTTTATGCGGGTTAGTTTAAAGATTCTGGCAAAGAGTGACAAAGAACCAACAAGAAGGTAAAGACTAAGAGAACTCGTCTTTAAGTCGAAGACAGAGCCCTAATGTGCTTTCACAAATTAAAAAAAAACAGTATATAGCTTTTGAACAACCCTACCAGGAGTGATACAGTTAGAGTCGAAGCGAGCTTCTGTAGGAAGCACCTCTCCTTTATCCAGAGCTTTCTTTATCTTCTCCTCTGCTTCTTTGGCAGACCTAAACACAAACACCCACAAAAACAAAAAAACATTGGCGGTCAGACAAACAGTTTTAAGTCCAGAGTCTCTCTTTGGCTTGGTTTCTTCTGGTTTTGCAACCAGAAAAAGAAATATTTTGTTTAAAATAATAAAAAAAAGGCTTTAACTCCATTTAAAGCTTATTTGGATTTAATTGGCAATAAAAACATTTCACTAGTTCCTGAGGCTGCGGGTTCAAGCCCAGGTTGTGTCAGGAAGACCATTCGTTGTAAAACAATCGCCAAATATTTCAAGCGAGTTCGCTCGCTGGGGCAAACCCTGCAGAAGGGAGCAGCTGGAAGAAAAACAACATATTTGGCTAGCGTTTAAAAAAGGAGCCGTCTCAAACTGAACACAATAATATCAGACATCAATACAATATTTGGAAACAGAGTTCAAATAACTGCAAAATAATATGAAGCTTGATACATACTGTGGATGTATACTACATATACATCCAGAAAATTGGCATCATTCTCATCCCTCTCAGTCGCTACCTGAATCTTCGACCTCTCTGCTGGTTCATCTTTGCCCTCGGCGCCACCCCATCCACAGCCATGAAGAAGACCCTGCGTGGCTTGATGATCCTGAAGAGCACCTCCAGGTAATGGAAGATGTCGGCGAAAATCTTTTCCTCGGAAATGCGAAAGTGGACATCCTCGTCGTTCGGGTGGGAGCACTGGTGGATGATGCCGTTCATGTCCAGATATAGGTTGTCAAACTCTGGAATCTGAGGGAAGGGGGGAAAAAAGTACAACATGAATAGACGATAGACTATTTTTAAAAAGACATCCTCCAATGTCTCTGTTCTCTGAACAACAAGAAATTTTGTTTCTTAAATCTTTACTGTGTGGGGATTATCTCGAAACATTCATTGTGGTATTTTGCTTAAAAGTTACCAAAAACATTCTAGCGTGCTTTCCCAGCTAACCACTCCTTATTTATTAGAGAAAACAGCACTGGACTTTGGTCCAATATAAAGTTACAGCTTTGCTAACAATGCTGTTAAATGCAATGAACGGGGCATAAAACACCAGTCTGATGAAACTATGGCTCAAACTGAAATACTACACAGCATGGCTTAGGTAGTGCCATTTAAAAAAACAGCCTAGTTTATATAGTAAAGCGTCACGTATCAGCTATAAGCTGTTGACACAAACAGAGCAGTGTCCAAAACTTCTCACGATCATGATAAATTGAAACTTGTGATTATCTCTGCTTTCCAGCTTGCATCTGTCTGTACGTTGTGACTGTACATTTAGTGCCAGCTGGCTGTAAGGCTTTATTGTTTTTAGGAATCTTCTCACCCAACAAAAACCCAAATTACAACATATTTACTGATATTTACTCTGATTTTTAAAAGCCAAACGATTAGGAAAATGTCTATTTAACGAGCTGGGTTTTTATATAAAATTTGCAAATGACCTTGTGCTTTTATTATGCTTCAATAATTCACAAACTTTGCGATATTCGGTGAAATACTAGGTGTTCATTCACTGACAGACACTGAGAAGTTACGTGGAGTGAAAAGTTTTTCTGCCCGCTGTTGCTCGTTTTTAGCCAACAGCTAGCTGGGCTAATGCTAGGTGAAATCAACGAAACTGCTGGTTTCCTACCTTATGTTCCTTCACAACTTCACTGAGACAAGGATAGCGCTCCGAAATCCATCGGTAAAACTTCGGTACCCCCATCTTCACCAGTGCACTTTCAACTTTCAATCTTCAAGAAAAACAATTAAAACCGAGAAAAAAGAGACGTTTAGCTGCGAGCCTAAGCAAAGGTTGGAGGCGAAGTCAATACAACTTGTATTGGATTCCTGTTTTGTTTCCAGCGGCCGCTAACTAGCTAGTTGTCCGATGTCCGTCAGCTAAAACATTCCGCCTCCATCCGGAAAACAATCGTTCCAGTTTTTAGTGTCCTATCAAAATACCATGTTTTCTATAGCAATCTCTTTCCAGGAAAATTGTGAAAAAATAAAACCAAACGTATTTTTAATTACACAAAATAAATCATATTCACACATTTATTGTATTTTGACCGAGTAAACTACAAAGTGTTTGGTAATGTAAGGCATACTTATTTTTTTTTAAATAAAATTCTATTGTGTTGTTTTGTTGTGGCTGTAAGTACACAAGATGTACATATTCGAGAGACTATTTTATTTCAAATATGTAGAAAAGTGCGCAAAAGCCTTGAGTCGTTCTTCAATTCCCTATATCTCCAAAAATCCAGGCTATCTTGTAATCATTTAAAGCTTTAATCAATATTTCATTAGGCTGTCTAAAAATCTTTCAGTTTTTCTTTGAACTTTAGCTATTTTTCATTCATTTTCAGTCCAATACCTGGCTATTTTCAGATTAATGTATTGCTAGTCTAGTTTGTTAGTTAAGCCACCTAACTTTGACCTAATCAGACATAAAAAGGTTCCTTAATACCAGTGTTGTGTTGACATATAAGACACCTTAACAAAGAAACCACTTTAAATTGAATCTTTAGGTGCGTGTCACAAAAATATCATTTATTTCCGTTTCTATAGTCGAATGAATCCACGAAAAGAACCCCAAATAACTCAGTTTAACATAAAATAATATTTTAACACCAACAAGGTGATTTCCAAAGAGCTTTTAGCTGAAAAACTGACATACAGAAGACTGAATGGATCTTTCTGGTCCTGTGTCAGGGTTTTCATGGATTTCTTAAAGACACGTCTTTTAGATACTGTTCATCTGCTGTAGATACTTTTTATTGCTGACAATTTTTTCATGTTCCACTTTCCACATGTTTAAGCACATTTATACAGTTTGTTGTCATGGTCAGAAAAAAAGGCTAGAAAAAAAAAAAAAAACAAACAGCCAAATTCCAAAGAAAAACTTAAAAGACCCTCAGAAAACCTGGAGATTGGGAGCATTATAAATAATAAATAAAAAGTATGGCTCTGGGTGTTAAAACAGGGTGGCCTGCAGTCATCTATTAAACACATTTACTAAAAATAAACTGGAGTGGTAAACAGTTGAAACTTTTCACCAAAGTATCTGCTCTCTTTAGTTCTCAGACTCTTGTGTTGTTGAAGAAGAGATGATTCAGCGCAGCAGGAAACATATCCTTATTCCAGCTTCTTTGAACCATGCAGCCAGCATCGAATTAAAAAATGAGAATGTTTTTCAAACCACAATAAAAAAGTAAAAATTCTCAGTTTTGGCACTCGAAACGTTGAACCAGAAGAGACTTCACCAACAATGCGAGATGGAATGGTTTATTAAAAACATGAAGAAAGTTTCACCACAGAGTCCATGGTGGGTGGGATGAAGAAGCAGATCCTGCCAGATTCTGCCATGGCAAGGAGGTCTGAGCCCCCTGATGGGGGCTGACGTTACGGTGATACATGCCTGCACGATGGAAGATAAGAAAAAGCAGCTTTTTTTTTTCTTTAAATAACAGGAGACACGATGGAAATGCTGAATAAAGAAGAGCATGAAGAATATAGAAGAGCTTCATGTTCAACTTTTATGTATTTTGTCAAATTTTGATTTTAAATCATTTGCATGTCGTTGTATTCTCTTTTAATTAATATTTTTTCTCCCCTCAGCTTCAGTTTATAGAGTTGTCCGTATTAAAATTAAGTCCTTAAATACTTGGGCTCCTAAAGTCATGATTTGATAAAATTTGTTGAAAGAAAAGGACGTTCTTGTATATTTATCTAATTTTAAAGATTAAAAACAAATAAATGACAAAATGATGTAAATGTTCAACATACTTAAACTGACTAAAATATAACCTTGAGTTAATTTAACGCATCAATAAGGTGTTGTGGAAATAAAGTTAAGTAAACTTGCATAAGCTGCATAACAGATTTTTTAAACAAAATCCCACTTTTGATGGAGTCATTTCATTCCTAAATATGAGATTTTCAAAAAACATTTTGAATTAAACCAACATACCTACTAGGCACTATAGGTCTGTTTATCATAACATAATCTGGTTTTATTTTTTGACCTTACTCAGGATGATTCCTTTAAGGACCTTTGGATGGGGTCTGGGATCAAACCAGCAACCTTCTGATCCACATCCTCATTATTTAATTTAACTTCAGTTCTTCTGTAATATTGTTTTAGCACATAAACTCTTCTTTGGGCCGGAGTTGGTGATTGAGACATTTTGAACAGTTCCTTCAAAGTGAGCAGAAACACATGGGGTTTGGCTTCAGCAACACGTATAGCAACCACATGAAGACTTTATAAAAAGCATCGTGGAACTGTGTTTAGAGGAGAGCGGGTTTTAGACAAATATTCCAATAAACAGCAAATTGTTTGGAAATAATTTATTTAGTTTTACAAATACAAAAAAACACCTCTCTCACTCAGTTATCATAAAATAGGCAGGTCTCGGTGGAGTTTCTGAAATCCTCTCCCCCGCCCCGCCCCTCCACAAAAACTGACAGCAGTTCTCCTTAAGTTACGATGTCGCTCGGTTCAGGTGATACGTTCCCAGCCTACAGTACGCGAAGAGAAAGTCCAATGCTACTTTAAAAGACCTAAAAAAAAAACAACAGATTTCTGCGAGGTCGTTATTAGTCAACAAGCAACAAACAGCCCAAATATGACAACGGTTCCAGTTATTCGTGTGATTTAGCAGCCAGAAGTCAGACGGTAACAGACGAACGCGGAGTCTCGTTTTGTTCCGACACTGCTTCTGTCCTGAGCAGGAGAAGGAGCTGACGTGTACTTGACAGAATGAAATTCAAGTCATATTTATTAAAACTGATTTCTTTCCCAACACAAAAACTACACATAACAGGGAAGGGTAAAGAAAAAAGAAAAAAAAAACACAAGAGGTTGACAAATTGTTGAGAATTAAAAGCTTCACGAGAAGACACTGTTTCTGCATGTCATGTTGGTTTGTGCTTTGGCCTTTAAAAGAGAAAATGCATCAAACAGGTAACTTTTGGCTGGATGTACTATTAAGAAATAGCTGAATTAATTAAAAAAAAAGGATAAGATTTGATTTGACCTAAAACGATGAAGAGGTGTTCTATTGTAGCCAATATAATGTTGCTGCAGAAAAAAAAAAAAATTTCTCCAAAGTCTTTTTTGGCTTTGCGCCAAAGGTTGGTGTTATTATTTTTGTGGTAAAATAATCCCATCTTCTCCTGTTAAGCTGACGCCCGGGTCCAAAGTCTGTTCTACTGTCCAGGAAAAAAAAAAAAAAAAAAAAAAAAAATGTGCGTAGCTCGATAAAACTAAAATCCGTTTATTTCAGCTCTCCCAGTGCTCGGCAGGCGTCCTGAGATCTCCCTGCGTCTGACTGATCCTCCGACCACAGAAAGGCTGACGGTGGTTCAACCATCTGCTCAGACAAGCTCAAGTACCTGTGAGGAAAAAAAACAAGTTTGGTTGTGGTTCACTTAGGCTGAGACCTACTGTGTCAATGTAACCTAAATAAAAGCAAAAAAATATTTTTTCTATTTTAATCTAAAGCTGAGGTTTTGAAATTTCTTCGGCTTAAACAACTCAACATTGTTCTGCATCTCCTTCAACACGACTAGTCTCCAGGTCCTGACAGTAAAACATCCCCACAGGATGAAGGTGCCATTCACGCGCTTGACTGCACGGATGCTGTCTACTGGGTCCATTTAGGCCAAATAAACCCATCTTTGTATAAACCAGATCACAAGACTTGGATTCTCTTGGCCTAAGAGTCACTCAGGGGTTTTTAGATAATTCTGTGTCTTGTGAAGTTTAGTGACAGATGGGTTCTGCCAACATCAACATGATACAGAGTCCATTCAGTAACATCACCAAGACTGATGTTCCACCTTGACGGATGGTAATTTGAGGTGTATTGCCTACAGATATGTGCATTTATCATAATGTTAGTACTCATAGTTGATCATATTCTTAGGCAAAGGCTAAGGCACTACATTAGAAACTGAGTTGTGAGGTCTGAGCCTGGACTGGGAGTCACCAGCAGATCGTCCATCACACCAAGTGTTCTGTAGATCCTGTCGACACCTGACTGGAACCTGTTGTTGGCATACAGACTCTCATCCCGAGTTAGCCTTCACTGCACCTTCACTCAGGTGGAATAAACCTCCAGAACTTACGACCGCTGAGTCTGGCACTGTTGTTGGTGAAAGGCCAAGCTCCAACCAGGATGGGCTTTATGTTAATGTTAGATCAACAGCAAATAAAACTTTTAAATGACTTCTTCACTCGCCTGTTTTAGATTTTATGTTTCTGGCAGAAACCTGGCAGAGTGTTGGTGAATTTTTTTACTTTTACTCAAAGACTGTGCTTATTTGAACACACTACATGTGGTGGACGATTAACAACTGTTTTTAAGACGTAGTACAGGCCACTGTTGAGCAAAAGACAACTATTTTGCTGATTTTAGTGAGAAAGTACTTGCTTACTCAAGGCAAAAAATAAACTCGAGACGTTTTGCTGTCCAACATCTGAGGTAAACATTGCTCACACGATTTACTGATGTACTGTAAGCTAAACAGGCCCAAAAAAAAAGTTTGGCATTAATAATATTTTATTTAAGGCTTTCTTTCTTTATTTAAGGGATTAAAAAAAATACTGAAAACTCAAAAGGATCTGACAAGTTTAGTTTTACACACATAAAAATACTAACCTTGATTGTTCCTTGACTGTTTGCAGCGATGAGAACGTTTGACTCCTAAAACAAAAAGACAAAGTAAGGGTAAAACAGGGCGAAATAGTTTCTATAGATGGTGAATTACCTGTAAAGCAATTATCACAATTTGGCCGAAACCTTTGGTGACGTGAGGCCTTACTAACAACACAAACTCACTCCGTCGGGCAGCGCCCTCCAGCAGACGGCACTGACGAACTCGTTGGTGTCATCCTCCTTCTTGTCTTTGTCCAGGACACTCTTTACTGTGTCAAACTTGAATGTCAACAGTGTCTTGGAAAGTCCTTTGTAGTACAGATACAAGGAGTTGTTCTCACTGCCTATTAACGCACAAAATCAAGCGCACGTTGCGTTATATGAAGTTCAAAAGTTTGCCTTTTTGGAAATGCTACAATGCGAGTTGTTTTGGTTGTTAGTTTTAAAGAGGACGCTCACCGCAGGCAACATAGTCCCCGTTGGACGCCAGCCCAACAAAGTTCTTCTCATTGATGTGGCCCTTGAAGGAGCGCAGGCAGTGAGGTTTGTTGACGTTCCACAACTTCAGCTGGCTATCTGTCGACCTGTAAATCCCAAACAGAGTATGTGAATGAATAAAAATTTCACAGCTTCTGGCGGCAGGACAAGTTAACCCTCTTAGGTTTTACAAGTGACTTTGATCTCGTTCTATTGGAATATAAACTCAAGATTTTAGGATTCTTATCTATATTGGGCAGTCTAAATTTGTAACCTGCTACAGGAAAATTATAGCCTGTTAAAAACAAACTGGTATCTGAGTTTGTGGCATTAAACTGACTCAAATAGACGACAGAGCAGCAAAAGCATCAGTCACGTTAACGGAAACGCTCTACTTAGGAAAGTTTTAAGCAGAAATACAGTGTAATATGAGCGTTTCTTTTACAGGAATTTAATTGGGAAACAAATACACGTGGAACATCCAACTACCAGAATTCTAGTTAAGCACTTGTGATGTTGAAACATTGTTGTCAGAAATAAAATCCAGTCCAAATAAATCAGAAGCGGCTTACGCGGAAACGATCTCCTCTCCGTTTACAAACTTGGCGTAGGACACGGCCTTCCTGTGGCCTTTGAACACCATGATTGGCTGCTTAGTGTTGCGGAGATCATAGTAGTGGACGCAGTGGTCTGGGAGCAGCAGAGGAAAAACAAAACAAAAGACAGATGGGAAGCATGTGAAGGATAAAGTAAAAAGACTTTTGTGTTTTTCTTTTATTGCTGCAAACAACTTCATATCAACCACATGCAGGCATGTAGCCACGTTCAAGTTAACTACTGATCCAAGCATCAACTATTTCATTTTTGCAAAACAGGTTGCTATGCTTATTTGTTTTCTTCAGCCTCCTAGCTTTGACCAACAACTCCAAGGTCAAGAGGTTTCCTTTTCAAGCCTCTGAGGACCTCTGACACACAAGCTGAAGCACGACGGAGCCAGAACAGTTGACAGTTACCACAAAGTTTCGCTAGTTTTGCGCTCAGTCATCTAGTGTTAGTAATAGAGAATACTTTCCTATGCATAACTGAATATTTATTACATTTTTTACTCTCCTTTGGGGTACTAATAAATGGAGTTTGTCTGGACCACCAGAGTCTGCGTGACCACAGAAGAAATTTAGTATCTTCAAAGGGAAACTACACTGGTGGGAGGTGAGCACCACAATAATCATACATCAAAACAAGAGAAAAACAAGTTTGAACCCTGTCAGCGTAACACAAACATCGCAATCAAATAACTCTCGTGTGAAGGAAATCTGGGCCTTACCCGCACAGCCGAAGGCCAGATGATATCTGGAGGTCGGGCTGAATTTAACACAGCAGACGTTAGCTTTAGCCTCGATGCTAGCCACTGAGTTGTCAAGATTGGTTGACCACAACTTAACTGAAGAAAAAGAAAAATATATAACACGTTACATGAAGACAATGAGTGCAACAGAGCGGTGACTCTCCAAAAAAAGAAAAATTTTGTAACAGAAGCTATTAAATAATAATAATAATAATAATTACTCATCACTTGTCAAACTCTAACATAAGCATGTAATGTACTAAATCTTCATCTTTAGCTCATTTAATAAATGTGGTTTTATAATTTAGTTTTTTTGTTTAGGTAAAACTTTGCATTCCCTCTGAGATCACTTTGGACTTCAGATTAGGAACAATCGGCAGAACACTGAGTTATGCGTGTACCTTTAGCATCGTCGGAACCAGAGGCTAAGAGCTTGGGGTCCATCAGATTAAAGTCCACGCTCCAACATCTTTTTTCATGTTCCTGGGGAGATAGAAACTTTAAACTTTAGAGAGCTGTCAGGACAAAACAAGTCTGAGAGTTCTAATAAAGAGCAGAAATGAAACCAGCGTCTGAAAAAAGTAAAACAACAAACACTGCGGGTGTCCCACCTGGTAGACTTTGGACCTCTGCCCGGTGAAGCCATCCCACAAGATGACGGTGCCTTCATAATCGCTGCTGGCCAGAAGGTTCTTGTGATAACTGCTCCAGCTGATACAGCTACAACACAGGAAGAGCTGGAGGTCATCACTTCCACAGAGTTATTTCAAGCCGTACTGTCCCAGCTGAGTTGCTGATTAAATCTGAGAAGACCTAATGGACTGACAGCGCTGCTTAAAGACGAAGTTTCTCCTCACCTGATTTTGGAATTGCAGGTCATTTCGTTGACAGGGTAGTGGATGTCCACCGCGTCCTGGATGACAGTCCCGTACTCAAAAACCTTGATCTTCTTGGTCACGCCAGCGATAGCAAAGTAGTCGCAATCGCGGTCGAACTCGATACTGAAACGCAGGAGAGGACGCCGTGCGAGACGGTGACACTTCTTGTTTCTAAAACTTCAGTGACCTTACAAAAATCTGACAAAGAAGAATAACGATTTTGGGTCCGGTCGTACAACTTGGGCCACTTTTACATACCTAGAGACAATACTGGAGCCGTTGTAAAGGTCACTGGCGTAGGAGAGGGTGGCCAGTGGCCGCACAGTGTTGTAGCGAGTGAATTTAGACAAACACTCCATGAAATCATCCAGCTGGTTCAGGTTCCTGCCTTCATCTGAAAACAGCAAACACTCGACCTCAATACACGCCAACTTGTAGCAGGAAAAAGAAAGGAAAAAAAAAGGACATGCAGCAAACTCTTCATGTGATTTTTCAAATTTAAACCCCAAGACAGAAGGGCTGATATATTTGGTTTCTCTGAAAATAAAACAAACTTATTACAGTACAAAATAAAAAGATGGAGTCATTTTACCATTGTTTAAACACACAGTAATCAAACACATCCGGTGTGTTAAAGTAGCAACGTTTTTTTCAGAATTGTTTAAATAATGGTGACAAAATGCTACAACTGTTTCTATGAATGAGGTCTTAGTGATGTAATTCCTGCTGAGCAATATTCCCACCACCTCTGATGATGTTGTGAGGATCCAAACAGGAAAATGCATAACTGATTACAGAAGTCACATCTGTCCAGTGAGTACCTGTGATGCGTGACATCTTGTTAGAGAAGTAGCACTGCTCCAGATCCTCGAAATGAGCCGTCAGTCTCTTTCTTCTCGACGCCAGCGTGCTGTTGTACCAGGTCTGCCGCTTTCCCTGGACAAACAGTCCCAAAAGGGGCAGTTATGGCAGCGCTAAACATTTGTAACGGCACACAGCTTGTCAGGGAAAATAAATAAATAAAAAAAAGCTAGGACACAAAAATAACAGAGACAATTTTAACGCAGCACGAGTGTCTGTGACGTACCGGGGTTGTTGAGCCGAACCCTGGAGGCTGGTTGTAATCTGGTGGCTCGATGATGCTACTGCAGCTGGAGGAAAGGGGAACATTAAGATACAAATGGGTATTATTTTAGTAAAAATAAAATAGTACCAATTAAACAAAACTGAAATGTTACTGCATGACAATGACTTCATTTCCTGTACAGCAGTACCTGGGCGCTGGAGAGGGAGCCTCGACGTTAGGCACCGTGCACTCTGCCTCTATTATTGGGGAGTAGAGCCCACTCATTTCCTGACAAAACAACAACAAAAACCAGCTGTTAATCTCCAGCTGTGCCGATTTATAGCCCTGCCTGCTTTCCTTTGTAATCGATGGAAATATGGGTTTGGAGAACGCAATCGGCGGGCGTTTAGAAGTCCTGTTAACCCACCTCAACACGTTTAATGTCCTCTTCAAGGAAGTTGAGCTCTTTCTGTAGTTGGTCTAGTTGCTGTTGACAGACAAAAAACACAAACATGCTTGAACGAGTACATTTATTTATTTTTTTTACATCCTTTTGGAAAATATGCAAAGGCTTCCTGTGTTTTTTGTTTTATTCTTTTTTTTAAAAAGTCCCCTATTACAGTTCTACTTTTAGTATTGCAATACACATCTCTGTGATCAGTCGTGTGAAAACGGGGATACCTCTCTCTTGTTTCTCCTGGCTTCTTTCAGAAACTCCATGAGGATCTGTCTCTGAGCCGCTTGGGATTCCTAACACAGATAAAAACATCAAACCTAATCAAACATGAACAGAACAGCGACACTGGCTGATATGAATGAAAATATTAAAAGTTGTTTTTCTACTCTCAGAGAAAAATAACGTTCAAGAGAAGCAGGTTTATGTCCTATAATAACAAAAGTAATTTTAAAAAGGTCACAGTCGATTATTTCTACGCAATCTTCTTAAACGATACTTCAAGATAACATGACGGCACCTTAAAATGACGAAGAATTCTTAGTCAAAGGGTTTGTGTGACAAAAACAGCAGCTGATGGCTGCAGCCACCACTACATCATAATTTGAATGCCTGTCATAACAGAACGAGCCAAAAGCAGCAAACCGAAGTTCGGACTGGAGCTGACATTTGACTGTTTCTTACAGTTGTTTATTTCCACTGGAGGTTTCATTTAACCGCAATCTTTGAAAAACAAGAGACATTTTACCCTAAAAATCTCCAAAGCAAAAAACTGGATTGTGCCATTGCTCGCACGCTGACGAGCACTTTGATAACCAGCTCTCTTGTTGTCAGATCGTCAGCCGACATTTTCCAGAGTGGCTTTAGGTGCTTCATTTCATGGCTGTGAGGTACAGAACCACGCGGCTAAAGCAACAAGTTGGTTCTGAATAATCTGGTAGAACTGCGAGATAATCTGCCCGTGAAGATCAGGACTCAGTCTGCAGTTCCCACTCACACTTACAGTTCACAGTGGGAGATTCTGGGTTTAGTTTACAGCACATCACATATACAGATGTAAACAAAATAGCATCGAACGAGTGGAAAGAAGCAGAAAATGAGATGAAGCAGCATCTCTTATCAGCACACACTTTTAAAGCACTCTGCGGCATTTGGTTTTGTGTTTCACGAGTGGGAGCAAATCCTGATTTTTCTGGACTTCTCTCTGACTGGCTAATCACTGCATAAAACCAGGAGGGAATCCAGAAGGGATTTGTGTTTTCTCCTTACGGAACACGTCCGGAAAACTTCAGGACTTCAGCGCCATGCGGTGTCACTCTTTAGTTCATAACTGTGTCAGGTGGTCCCCCGTCACGCAGCCAAAAATCACTTTTTGTAACCCAATTTATCAATGGCAACAGTTTTACAACTATTACAACGTGCAATGTAGCAGCTTTCCTTGTTGCAAAAGCTGACAGTGGCACAACTTGGACCATGACAACGTCCCCAGCAGAACTGTTACAAATGTTTTCAGTGTTCTGCTGTGGACAGACATGGCAACATTTTAAATCATCTTCGACTTTTTTTAATCTTATTTCAGTTCAAGACATTTTGCATATTTGCACGCTCTGATTAAAAATAAAATAAAATACATAAATAGATAATCTCAGCTCAGTGACTGGTTTTATTCTTGCGATCGTTCGTGCCAAGCAAAGTGGTGCAGGGGCGCCGAGCGGCCCCGTCTGATATTCTGAAGCAAACGTTTTGAAACGAGTGTTTTCTGAAGCTTTAACACAGAGCTGATGTGACAGAACACAAGTCAACAGGATGTCCTCGGGCTCCTACTTCTCTTTTCTTTTTCACGCGGGCTGACAAAACCAGACAGAAACAGGATGTGTCGGACTTTTGAGGCTGCGCGAGCTTTCGGCGCCGTTGATCAGCGTCGACCTATGACCTCCTGATAAAAGCATCAAGTTATTCATTCACGATTTAACAACTCTTGACTTTAGTCAACTTCGTCTGAGGGCGAAATATTGGCACACTTCTGTCACTCACAAATATATATAATATTGGCTAATGTCATCAAAAAGACAGTTGACGTGTATATTTTTGTGGCCATGGTCCATTGGAACTCCTTCACTTTCTTTAGGAAGTACATTAAGAAGAATCAGAATGGTTTATAAACTTTTATTTGTGTGGTTATTTTTCCTTAAGTTGAACTCTCCAGCTAAATGTGTCAACAAGCTTTCCTAACACAGTGGAAGCAGAAGTAGTTGTTTTAGTTCTTTAACAGTCTGGAAGGGAAACCCCGTTCTTTTGTGTCCAGACTGATAAAACTCGGAGCCAGTGTCGCCTGTAAGACTGCGCGAGGTCTTTATTTAGCTCCTAAATAAAGTTCCAATTGCTTTTATCATCAACCTTACAAAATGCAGGGAAAACGCAGCAACGCCACTCAGTTACCCTCGTTTTTACAGCACAGCCACTTCAGCACCAAGTGAATGTTCACAGCAGGAAAGAATTTATATGGAAAGAGATAAAAAAAATGGATCTGATCATTGATTTTGTTTTAAAATCGTGATTACACCGAATGGAATACGCCAATATCTGTTTGAAACCAAAAAAGCCGTCGATGACTTACCGCCTCCAGCTGCTTCTTCTTCTGAACGAGAAGCTCCAACATCAGATTGACGTTCGCAAGGTCCAAGTTCTCCTGGTCAGGATTCAAAATATCCTGGAAGACCTGCCACCGAGACCAATTCTAGGGGTCAGAAACAGTAACCATTTAAACAAAATGGTAATAATGATAATAGTGTTCAAGCTTGGCAGTCTCAAACACACACAAAACAAGCGTACAGAATGAGCTTAACTTACAGGAGGATCTAATTTCAGTCTCTTCTCCTCTGACCTTTGTTTCTGTTTAAGGATCAGTTCATTTACTGGAATATCACAGAGAGGGGGACGAGAAACAAGGACAAGGCATGAGAACTACCATTTGAGTGGGAAAACGTATTTATTTTAACAATATTGTGTTTTAATACTACAAGTCTAATTTTCTTTTGTCTTGTCTCCATTTAATTGAAGAAATAAATGGATAAATTCTCAAAGAGGTGGCACTGACAGCGTGAAAACAACCTTCCAGGTTAAAATACCCACCGAGAAAGTTTGGGTACAGCTGATCCACGTTATCAACAATATAGTTACACTTGGGACATCTGTTGCTGTCCTCCAAACTCTGGCGAATACACTTGAAACTGCAAGAGGAAAAGTAGATAAAAGTGGAATCAGATAATTCAGTAAATTCAACCAAATGTGAACACACAAAAAGAGAGAAATTCTCTGTTGGGAGGCTGAAAAGCTCCTGAGCAGGTGGGAAGCTGCATTAAATGAGTAACACCCTGACACTTACCAAAAACTGTGGCCACACTTTGTCATGTGTGCTTCCTCTATCATTTCGAAGCAAATTGGACTGGAAGAAAAGAAAAAAAAAGAGAAACTCGAGTTAAATTTCCTCTCTAAAATGTAGTATTTTTCCCCTCAGTCTAAGTTCAAACTAACCAGACAAAGTCGTTGCTTTTATCTTCGTATGAATTCAGGAGGCCGTTGTACAAAGGTGCTTGATGGAGGGACCTCTTCCTGCTGCCCGCGGACGATGTCGGTCTGCTCAGGGAAGCCAACCCGCCCCGGGACGACGACACCGCGGGCACAGTGGGCACGGACAAGCCTCCCTCGCCGGTTGCTGCCAGAGTCCGGGAGGAGGGCACAACATTTCCCGACGAGTTCCCATTACTAGTTACGGCGGTGCTCCCACTGCCTCCTGTGCCGCCGCCGCTGCTGCTGCTGGTGCTCGGCACCGAACTTGCCCCGCCACCGCTTTGCTGCGGCCGGTTGCTTGACATCACGCAAGGGACCGACTGAAAAGCTCCACCAAGAATCCGCCGCGTCCGCTCTTCAAAGCATCCGTACAGCGTTGCTGTTTGGCTTGCTTTTAGCAGATTTAGCTTGCTCGCTGGTGTGCTAGCATCCCGGGAGAGAATCAACAGTGATCAAACATTTAGGGGCTACTTAAAACTTATCCATTGGAGCCCGCCTTGCGTATGTCGCTGACGTTTTGCAAAAATCACTGGATTGTGAATTGCAAAAACACGCCAAAAAATACGCTAATACTTAAACGGACAATAAAAAAAAATACACGACTGCGTTGTCCAGGAGATTAGCTGCTGATAGCTGCTGTTAGCTGCAGAGAGTGATCTCCTGAGCGCCGTTGTGCTTCTTGGATTTTAGCTACCGCCCCCTAGTGGCAAGGAGTAGAAGGCGCAGGAAAATACCACATACATGTATCAAAATACAGATTTAAATACAGTATTTTAATACATGTTTCTGGAAAATACCTGCTTTCAACTCTTTGGAAACTCGTAAATGCATTAATTAACCATAAACCCCTTTTTTCATTTATAGAAATATAATGGAAATATAATTATAATCATGGTCTTTTTATCTTATATTTCTTGATTTGTTCATTTACTTTTCTAAAACATTTAAAAACCTCAAATTTCAAGCCCCTAAAACATCAAAGAGCACAACTATATTTGGCTAAAACATCCCTACTAATCAATGGCATTCATTAAACAAGGTAAATCAACAAATACACGATGAACACGATAGACAGATTTCCTTTCTTTATTGAGGATTTCATTCTAGCTTGTAAACAGAATGCCATCTTTTAATTGCTTTGACATAAAACACAAGCAGGTAGGTCACATCCAAGGAGGGAAGTGAGTGACTGAGCCAAGGTATACAGAGCTGTGTCTTTCAGGCATCCACGTGCAGCTCCACAAATAAAACCTAAGAAGTACTAACACATTTTCACTCACAGTTTATTCAACCTGCGACTTGTTTTTCCACCTTTACCTCCATGTGCACAAACAAGGGGGTCCTCCACGCAGGCATGCAAGACATGGATTTTCCCTTGTTTTTGTTTGCGGAAGAAGTCTATCATAGTGGAGCTCAGTTGGGCTGTGATTTTTTTTTTTTTCCTTTTCAGCAAAAGGAAAGGTACAGATACACAGAAAAGTACGTTGATTTCACTGAAAAAGGACTACTGTGGCTTCTTTTTTTCAAACCTTTAAAAGCAAAATTGAGTTTTAAAGTGGAGAGAAAAGCATATTTGTAATAAAAACACAAGGAGCAGCTTGCACATCAACAGTCTCTGATTCCCTTGAGCAAAACACCTGCAGTGGTGTGTCCATTTGTCCTCAGCTCATCTCCCTCGTCTCTCTTTAATGCTTCTTGTAGTTAAAAAAAAAAAAAAAAAATCTGCCGTCTTCTTTCTCCTCATTTGTCCTGCACATCAGCCCGGATTTTCTCCCCTTTCGCCCCTTCTTTTGTGCGAGGAGCCAGCTTGTGTGTGCGCGTTCGGAGAATGTGTGTGGCGGGGTGTCAGCAGGGTGAGCTGGATGTTACAGAGGCACAGAGAGGTAAGGCAGGGTGGGGGGGGCTAAAAAAAAAAAAGAAGGCTCAGTGAGCGGGGTAAGTGTGTGCGCTTCGAAAAAGAGAGAGTGAGGGAAAGGGAAAAGATGAAGAGCAGGCTTCGGGGTTGTTGAGGTCAGGGCGTACAAGCTCAGATGAAGGGCTAATCTGCGGAGGTCCCTCACTGATTGGGGGGGCTGAGGCCCCTGACGGAGCACACCCATTCACTGGTTGCTCTCTTTCTCATTTTCCTCTGCTCTCTTTTCACCTTTGTTTTTTGTTTTCCCTCCCTCCCTTATTTCTTTCCGTTTTTTTTTCTTTATCTGCCACCCATCCCGCCTGCAGCTGGATTTCAAAGGGCGCCCGGCCAGCAGCAAAAGCCGACTGTTTAGCAGGCAGATCCCTCTCACAGTTCGGGCAGGCTTGGATTGAGGAATTCCTGCCTCCCACTCTTTAGGAACTGTTTTTTTGCCCCTTCGGGGGCCCCTTGCCATAACTGCCAGCGGCCTCCTGCTCCTCCTCCATCTTCATCTCCAGCCGGGGCCCTGTTTGCAAATTGAGCCTGACAAAAAAATAGCCGGACCTGGGTGGGGGGACGAAAGGGGCAACCATTTCAGAAGGTGTGGAACAACAGCTGCCTACAGTAACCTGATGTTTTCTTTTTTAAACTGAAGAGAGGGTGAGATATGACAGAACACGTGAACGTGCCTGCATCTCATGATCGCTGAAACAAATATGTATCGAATATTCGTCCACACTTCGCTGGTGATGTGCTGTGACTAAAAACAATCAAGAAAATTATCAATTTTGTTTGCTGCGTCTGGAAACACCACACGTGCACCTGTCTTTTTGGTTTGTGTCTAAACTTGTTGCCAAAAAACAAATAAGCTGCAGAAACACAAACAAGGAGCTTCTGCACTGCTGTAAGTTCATGTCATTTACCTCATGAGTGACTTGCCTCAAGGATGCCTTCTGTCTAAGCAGGCATTCTACCTTATAACAGAAGTAGTTGATATGTGGCACTGACTGACAGAACTTCTAGATGTAACATTTTTCTCAACATGTACGAGTACACAAATACTTTCTTGCGAAATTTAAAAAAAAATCACCTTTTTTGAGTTTTTTTAAATTTTTATTTCTTCCCAGAGATGAATCAAATGCAGTCATAAGCTGCAGAAACAACAGGCAGCATTACTGCTTTTTGTGAAACAGCATTAAAACACAAAAAATATCCATCCGTGTCTAATCTGCCTGCATGCATGCAGACGCTTAGTAAAAGTACTCACTGCAAACTATAAAATCAAATATTAAAAACTTTATCCTGAACTACAATGGTGCAGTTTGAAAGAGCTGACTCCAGTAGTTTACCAGATATAAGAATATGCCCTTCTGATGTGCAGGAACGCGCTCAATGTAAACAGAGCGCTCAGCTGAATCCACTGAAAACAAAGTGGATGCTTGAGTCAGATGATTGAGCTATATTAGCATAAATATGTACCAGTACATCAAAACTGCCAGACTTCCCCATCCCAAATAGCTCTTCCATGGACGTTGTCATTGTTGACCTATTTTCTGTCACTTCGGCTGTTTCCGGAGTTAAACAAACACACGTGGTAGTCGGCAGCTGTTCACAAATTCTGCTTACAAATTTTTAATTTAATTTAAATTTTGAACATTGATGTGTCAATGAGTGCCTTTAATAGCAAGTTGACTTTGCTCTGTGTGACGAATCAGTATCAAGGGAACGCTTCGGATCACCCGAGCTCTTATGACGTAGCGTATTTGTCACCAGCTGCTGCGGCGCCCTGCTCGGCCGTTTTTTTGTTTTTTTATTGGACTTCGGTTTGGACCATAGAAAGAGCTCGCCGTAAATGGGGCAGCATATTTTGGAAGCGCCATTTTCATGTGCGGCACAGATGTTACGTGCATCTGTGTTGTACCACTGAGGAAAGCCGGAGCTGCAGCGAGGGAGGCAAGAGGAGAAAAAACAAAAGGTGGGCAGAAGGGAGTTGGAGTAAACACCCTTCCACCCCCCATCTCAGCCAACTCCAGCAACATTCCTTATAAGCTGACAGCAGGGCCTCCCGGTATTCTAATTTGCCTATTTAAGACACTACTTTTAATTCAGTTTAAAGACAAATTAGTTTGTAACACTTTAATCCAAGATGTCTTGCTCACACCAAAATGCAAACAAAACATTTGACATAATTAAAGTTTTTAATTAGGGCCAATATTTCCTCGCAGACGCTTCTGTTTGACATAATTTGGACTTCCCATCATTTTGCCAGAACAGAAGGCTTTCAGTGATTTGGAAAAAGACAAAAAAAAAAAACAAGCTGTGAAAACAGAAGCGCCGTCAGAATGTTTTCAAATATCGCAGTATGTGAGTTAGCAAACCTCCATCCAATATAGGCTTGTTCAGTTTTCCCACTTTAAAGCAGCATAGTCACCGCTCCACCTATGGAAGCTTGTGTCAGATTTACATTCATAATTAAAACTATAGCATTCTTTGAAGGAATGCATATCGCGCACTGCCTTGCAGGCCGAAGTTTTAAAACGAAGACCTCGTAAAATCAGTTGCCATTCAGAGTGTGTAGGGGGATGACTTTCAGCTACCGCCACAGCAAATTTTAGCTCAGCATCTGTAAAACTGACCGAGCCGTAGCCATTTTTTGTGTTCACTGAGGTCAGTTGGCTTGAACTAGGCTGACTCTAAATGTTAACGAGTTTCAGTAAAATCTGTTCAATGGTTTGTGTCATATTTTACCAACAGATAGATTTTGAGCATAAGACTGTTTGGCCAAGAGGGTTAAGTTGGGGGGGGGGGGCAACAGGTTCAAAGGTTGGGCAGTGGCCCCCATGGGCCCTCCTTAGTGGTGCCCCTGTGTGAAACTGTGTGTCACATTTTGCATTTATTTCAGTGCAATTTGCAGCGCCTTGGTTTGCCACAGGAAAGGCATCAGCGCGAGTCTCCCAGTGCCGGTGATGGATGGAAGGCTGGACAGACGAGGTCAGGACGAGAAGAGGGATGACTGCGAAAATAAACTTTACAGCCCTCTTCCTGTCTCCACTCTGGATCAGAGGGATGCGGAGACAGCTCGGGACGGGGCAAAGGATTGGAGGGGCTGGGGGGAGGGCACTTCCCTTGTAAAATTCAAGTGTGAAGCGAGGGCGGGACGCAGCCCCCTCCTCCCTCCCCCCTCC
>NC_051449.1:16396433-16408326 GCF_001649575.2 Kryptolebias marmoratus | reverse complement strand
AAAAAAAAAAAAAAAAAGTAGGGAGGCTATCTTTAAAGCTGACACTTTGCACCGAGCAGCATTTTTTTTTCTGCTTTTGGACTTTTTGTTAATCTGACTCACCTTGACGCCTTTTTTTGGAAGCTGGACACACAAAACGATGCTACGATGGTGAGGTAGAATCGAGCAGGAGCTCTCTGGTGCGAAGGCAGCTTCAGTGCAGGAGGTCTGCCCGTGTCATTAAATACTAGGAGAAAAATCGGCTTCTTCGTCTTAAGTTAAAAAATAGATGCTTGGTGATTTGGACACTCAATCTGGTGACGCCCCACGTGTCTGAACTTGTTGGGTTGACTGAAAGGCTCACAGAAGATCCTTTTTTTATTTTTATGTTTTTAACAAATGCGTGAAAAGATTTAAATGTTCTGCAGCCAGTGGGCTACACACGATTAGGAGGGAGGCAAAGTGTTTGCGCAAAGTGCAGGAAAGCGACCGCGCCAAGGAACGATTTAGGCTTGATTCTGCAAACCATCACAAGAGGGGTGTTTTATTATTATTTTTAAATCAATTTTGAACAGCTTTAAACCGATTTCTTTTAATTCTAAATTTAAAAAATACTTCTGAAGAGTGTTCATATCTAAAAATACTTAGCACTGAAGATCCTTTCACTATAATTTATCTCTTTGGGAGGTGTTGGTGCTTTATTGTTTAATCGAAGTTGTTTAGTTACAAACAGCAGATTGATTTAAAGTACATAAAAGTGGATTAAAAATCACTTTTAATGCTGAGGAAATGCGTACAATTGATCTAACAGACCTAACCCCAATCTGGTGTGAGACCACTTCAATAAGTTGGAAAGCGGTTTAATTATTATTTGGGTTTTATTATTATTATTATTATTATTATTATTATTATTATTATTATTATTATTATTATTATTATTATTCAGACTATTCCCGCGCTGTATTTCCTAAAGTAAGGAAATGTTGTTCATCAGACTACTGGCTATTTTTCTCGTCCTCATCACAAACACATGGCTGCTCAGCCCGGTCCGATCCGACGCCCTCAGCCGGTACAAGCGCTCCCTGGCCCGGCGGGCGGACCGCGACCTGTCCAGGCTGGCAGGTGAACCGTGCGCGCTGTCCGGGCCGTCCCCGCGGCAGCCCCGCGCCCTCTCCCCGGCCCAACACCGCCCTCCAGCGGCCCGTTCGAGGACGACCGCAAGCCGGAGAGCGCCGAGCGCCCCTCCGGAGGTCTGCGCAGGTGGGTGCGGGTTCGACTCCGGGCTCCGGCGGGTTCCTTCCGCGGGGAGAGCCGCGGGTAGCCGGGGCGGTACCGGGGACGTGGACGCGCGAGCCGGGGGTGGACTTGTTGCGTTGCTCGAGCGTTTCTACGAGAAGGGTGCCCGAAGCGACGGGAAGGAGTCGAATGGTGTCACCACCGAACAGCCGGGGAGGTCCGCTCCCGAAGAGACCGAGGGGAGACGCGTTGCCCGGCGGCACGCGCGCTCCCCACGCCCCTCTCGCGCCAGGCTCCCCCGCAGCCTCGAAGCGAAGGGGGCAGAGGGAAACTCCAGGTCGGGGAAAGTTTCCCCCGCCACCTCGGCGCATTATTCTCGGCGGCTCCGGCTCCTTCACGCGCTGCAGCAGGGCGACGGAGACGGAGACGGCCAGTCGCCGGCGGGGACTCTGGAGGACGCCCCGGAGGACTACTCCGGGGAGGTGGAGGAAGCGGACGCCCCGGGGAGCTCGTCGGCGAACAGCTGGGGCGGCCCCGTGCCGAGGGTGCCCCCCTCCTGGATGAGCGCCCTGTACTTCAGCGGGCAGCGGCAGCATCTGCAGGTGAAGCTGGCCGAGGGAGTGGAGCTGCCCCGGGCCGGCTTCAGCCTGGAGCTGTGGGTGAAGCCAGAAGGTGGGCAGACCAACCCGGCGGTCATAGCAGGTGGGTGCCAACTAGAAGTCTAAATCAATTCCCACATGTCATTGGCTTGTTGGAGCTCTAATTCTAATCTCACGCCCTCTCACTGCTCCTAACCATTTCTTCCTGGATGTAAAGAGGAATAACTTCATGTTTGTAAACAACCATGACAGCAATGATGTTGACAAACTTTGTTACACACACAAAAAACATTGCTGGAATTGTTAAATAACTTATGACTTAGTTGACCATTATTTTTAGGCAATAAATGAACAGGGTTTTGCCTCATCTGAGTTGTTCAGTTCTGTACTGATGGAAGGGATTCCCAGCTGGGGTTGATCAGGTTTCACCAAAAGGCAGGACACATGCGCTTTTAAGAGAGTTCAATCAGTACATCGAGGATTCCTGATGCACTGGCTCGTGTTTCATTCTCGCAGATAGATTAGTGTCGTCTCTGCGGAAATGCCCAGCGTGAGGCAGAACAAGCGGACTCATTTAAAGGATTTGCTCTGCAGAAACGACAACTCGTGCGTTTCTGGAATCTGAAGGGACACAAGCATCGAAACTGTGGCTGCACAAACTGCAGCAGCTGTTTGTTCTCTGAGTGACAAAGAGAGAGAGAGAAAGAGAAAGAGAGAGAGAGAAAGAACAACAAAAATACACCCCACCTAACCCAACTTAACCCCTTGACCCCTTGACCCCGGTATATTTAAGGCCATGCTTTCGCTCCTGATGGCAACAGTAAAATTATAACAACTTTAATTCATAATGGCAGTGTTTATGCAGCTATGATTAGTGTGGACAGTTGAAGTCACTGCATTTATTAACATGATGTGAGAAAATACATTGAGTCATGGTAATGACAATGAATAATCACCCCAACTACAGGCAATCTTATGGTTGTTGAAATGGAGGTGCTTATTATTAAAGATAATGGTAAATGAACTGTAAAAAGGCATCATGCCACTTTGCTGTAGCCTTCCAAGCAACGTGTGTGCATAAAACAAGAGACTGTAGACTTGGAGGTGTCTACGCTAAGCTAGAATCATGCACAATATTGTTTTCATGTCAAACTGAAAAGCCTTTCCCTTTCAGACACAGACTTCACATCCATAAGCACATGGTTACCTAACCGCAAAAATTCCCAGTGTGTGTTTCCCTCAGCTCCCCTCCATATTCGCCCAAGGAATTTTATTGAGTCTGAACAGCAGCCACAGACACGCCGATCTCGTGGAAGCAATGTTTTTTATTTTTTTTCGCGTGCCCTTCCTCACATGATGGCAAGCACCTCTGTTTCCCTGACATGCAAGAGCGTTGCATTCGAAAAGCGGCACTCCTGACAGACAAACACATACATCAAGCAAATTGACGAGGATAAAAACGCCGGGGGCGCAGCACCACAGCTGTCCAGATAGTGAAGGAGACCACAGGCTGTTACGTCCGCTCACATTTGCTGTGATCAAAGATCCTGCTGCGTTACTCAACTATTTTCCCCTCATTGCTTCCTTATGTGATGGCGGCATTTTGTGGCATGGGCTTTTCCCTTTGTAGTGTCCTGGAGGAATTTGACAAATATAGTGAAAAACAATGTGGCTTGTAGACAAGACACTGACACCAGGTCAGATTGGTCTTTGCTGTTACTGTGCATCCTGCAGAACTATGTAAACTATAGAGCCTAGAACTGATATCGGAATGAACGATGCACGGTGACCTTCATCTTTTTTGGCAAAGTTTCAATGAGTGCCATTGAAGAAACACTTTTAACAACATATTTATAATATTGTTGGTGCAGAACAGGAGGGGGCAACACATTTTTTTCCCCCCGGAGGGCCATTTTGACTTAGCTAAAGGGATCAGACAGTGAAATGAAAACTGTGTAGACCTTCATCTGTCATGCATATCATAGCATCATCTGCATAAGTGCACAGTCAGTGAAAGGCTTGTTCTGTTTCACTGGCACTTGTTTTGTTTTTATAGATTGACTGGTTTGTAAAAAATAAAATAAATAAAATAAAATAAATAATAATTTTTACCCAATAATGGCAATCTTGTAGCGTAGCTCTTGCATGCTTGGTAGTCATTTAGCGTTTCTGATTTTAAGCATCCATTCTTAGTCTGTTGCAAACCTTGCAAAGAGTAGTTTTGACCATTTTCTCAGTAAAACATTGACAGCACTCTCTGCTGTGAGCTGGGGAAAGGCTATATGGAGCTGATTTCCACTTCTGGACTCAAGATTGTTCAACAAAATTCAAATTATTTTGTTTCTTTGTTGTTGCTGTTGATAGATCAAGGGTCAGCCTGACTTTGTCCGACAGCTGTTTCTGGTCCTCAGGCTGTATTTTGCCTCTGTGTGGTATCGAATCATGTGAAAATAATCAACATCCAGCAGTTTATATCCAAATATCCAGACTATAGCCCTGGTCATCTAGAGCAATGATTCCCAAAGTTGGGGTCGGGACCCCAATGTGGGTCACCCAACGCCAAGTAGGGTTCCTTAGATACTCTCCAAATATCAAGTTACAATTAAAAACCCAGTTTTATGATATATTTACACCATAACTGTTACAGAGAATTGAAATACAAGTCATTTAATGATTTAAAAAATAGCAAAATGGATGCTAAGACTGTTTGTGTTGTCATTATGCCCTTATTTAGTAGGATCATTAGCACTTTTGGATATTTAAACAGCCAACAGATAGGGTCACACACCTTTGTCACTGTTATTTTATGGGTCGGAAGCTGAAAAGTTTGGGAACCACTGATCTAGAGAGTGCATTTAGTGTTTTCTCAGTTGGGTGCAATTTACAGTTTGTTCCACTAGATGCCACTAAATTCCTTGCACTGGACTTATAATTGATTCTGTACATAGTTGTTGTTATTTGACTGCATGTTGTCAAGATTTTTTATCCATACTGATTGTATTTGGGTGTTACAATTGGGTGTCCTTCGAAGTTTATTGGCACAAAGAAAAATACAAGTCAGGGTAAAATGGTCTGTCGGCACAGGGTGTACTCTGCAGAGCTCTTTTTTTGCTGATAAATCTTTTATACTGAATGGAAAAATAATGACGGTCTTCTGTCCAGCGAAGAGCTGATGAATTGCATGAAAGACTCAACACACAAAAAAGCAGTCAGAGTAAGTTAGGATCAGGCAGGAGAACATAAGAAAACGTTTAGCAGCTGAAGTACCAAGACTTCCCTCCAGAGTTGGAGAGGAGTGAATATTGGAGTTGCTATAAACATTATGTCAAGCTGCAAAATGTGTGAAAAGCCAATTGTTTGCTGGCATGCCTGCCAGTGCTTTGTGGCCTGCGTCCAAAATAAATACAGCTTTAAAGCATCAGCATCTAATTTGATTCAGTACGATATTCGTGTTAGTAGTGCGAATGTTTCACAAGATTAAGACCACATTTGCCATAAACTTTGTTGTTTTGCGTTACAAAATAAAATGCTCTCATCTGGTGCTGCATGGACCACTAAAACAACACCCTCTTCCTGTTGTGTGCCATTAAATAATATTTCTACAGCATGGTGTGCACTGTACAACATTTCACTGGGTCTTCCCAAGCCGGTTACTCGAACTTTAAATATATAACTGCCACATGTCTATGGGGTTGTTCCACCACAGTTTCCCACTTTACAAAATCACACACGTTCATAGATGTGTAAGCGTATGCACACGCATGCACTGAGGAGGGTGAAGGAGTTCCCTGACCCTTCGCTGTCCCAGTTGTTTGACATCTGGGGAGCAGATGTGGGACCGTGTCTGTTGCAACAGCAGATGGAAACATCAGAGCTTTGCCTTGACTTAGTGAAAAGCTCGTGCCCTTCTTCCTCTCTTCATCCTCTCTTGCCGTCTCTGGCTTTGTGTGTTCTCTCTGTTTCTGTCTCAGCCTCAGCACAGCTTCCATTTTCTCAGTCTTTAAAAGCAGGGGTATAACCAAAGGCTTGTTTTCTTTTGTTTGTTAATTTCATTGTGCTTTCAAATAATCACTTTTTTTTTCTCTGTATGTTTTCTTTTACTCTCACTTACCTCCCCCCTCTACTGTGTGTCCTAGGTGTGTTCGACAACTGTTCCCATTCACTAAATGAGAAGGGCTGGTCAGTAGGCATTCAAACCGTGGAACCAGCAGGCACCAAAGATGCACGGTTCTACTTCTCACTTCGCACGGATCGAGCTGTGAAATCCACCACTGTCTATAGTCACCACCGGTACGGAGCCAATGTCTGGACTCACCTAACGGCCACGTACAATGGCCACAACATGACCCTGTATGTTGATGGAGCTAAGGTGTGTGACCTTTTTTTGTATGGTGAAACTTTGACTAAGTTTAATCATTTAACTTCTTTTTTTTACTTTCACCTTCTTGATCACAGCAAGTCATATGATTTTTTTTTAAAAAAACTATTATTTATCATACAAACCCAATTCTAAAAAAGTTGGGACATTGTCTAAATTAAAACAGAATCCAATGATTTGCAAATCCCTTAAACACATATTTTTTTCACAATAGAACATAGTAATAATCATATTAAATGCTTAAACTAAGAAATTGTACAATTATTTAAGGAAAATTAAGGTAATTTTGAAATTTATGTCAGCAAGTCATCCGAGAAGGATTTTACAGGAGCAACAAAAGGCTGTAAAAGTCTGCTGTATGAATAAGAAACAGCTGGAGGAGCATTTTGCAATGAATTGGGGTAACTGGCAACAGGTCAGTAAGAGAACTGGGTAAAAAAGGAGCATTTCAGAAATAAAGATGGGCAGAGGTTCACCAGTTTGCAACAAACTTCATGTAAAAACAGTGAAACAATTTTAGAATGATATTCCTCAACAGACAAATGGGAAGACTTTGAATATCCTATCATCTACATTTCATAATATCATCAAAACATTTCAATAGTCTGGAGAAATCTGTGCACAACGAACAAAGCTGACAACCTGTATTGGTTGCCCGTGATCGTCAGGCCCTCAGGGAGCGCTGCCTTAAAAACAGGTCTGGTTCTGTTCTGAACATCACTGCATGGGCTCAGGAACACGTCCACAAATCATTGTCTGTAAACACAGTTAGCCTCGCCACCCACAAACCCAGGTTAAAGTGCTATCATCAAAAGGAGAAGCCATGAACACCGTCCAAAAATAAAGTTGTTTTCTTTGGACCAAAACTCATTTAAAACAAACTCAGGCAAAGTTGAATACTGTTGTGTCGTCAAATAAATCAAAATTAGATTTACTTTTTTTTTTTTTTTGGAAACCATGAATCCCATATTCCCTGTACTAAGGAGGAGAGGGACCGTCCAGCCCCGATCAGCGCTCAGTTCAATAGCCTCCCTCTCTGATGGTATGGAGATGCATTAGTGTCTCTGGCAAATGCAGCTTACACATCTGGAAAATATAATATACTTCTATCCAGCAAAAAGAATCAGCAAAGAATATCCAGCACTTTGAACAGCTAAATTCAGATGCGGCCTGGTCGCCTCCTGCTGGAGCTTTACCGGGCGTGGCCAACTGGGAGGGGACCCCAAGGCTGGCCCAGGACCTGCTGGAGAGATTACATCTCTCGGTTGGTATGGGACCGACTGGGGGTCCCCCAGAATGAGCTGGAGGAAGTTGCAGGGGACAGAGAGACCCGGACTTCCCTGCTCTGGAAGATGGATGGATGGGATGCTTTACAGTGGTAAATGGAGCCCTGTCCCGACATTTTTGAGATACGGTACAAATTCTTAGTTTCAACTCTTGATATGTTTACTGTGTTCTACTGTGAATAAAATATGGGTCTATGAGATTTCCGGATCATTGCATTCTGTTTTTATTTACATTTTACACAATGGCTCAGTTATTATGGAATTAAGGTTGACTGAACTTTCCAGCTTAGGTTCTCGGTTTACATGTATGAAAAGTTTTACAAGTGCTGTGGATGAAATTTTAGCTGGTTTTTTGAGATTGCATGACTTCATCATGCTACTGATTTTTATTTTTTATTTTTATTTTCCTGTAATAAACCAAGTTACTCTAAAGCTCATCCTACACTTTCCTTCAGCAGGTATCAGATTTTAAGATTCTAGGGGCCAACAATTTCTCTTTGAACAGACAAAGTAAAATATATGGTGTCATATTTTATTAGTTATGTTATGTTTCCTGTCTATTTGTCTCAGGTGGGAGAAAGTAGTCTCCAGTCTGGGAATCTTTACAGTCCCTTCATGCAGACCTGCAGAACCTTATTTCTCGGCAGCAAACAGTCCGTTGAGGGGCACAGCTTCAGGGGCCACATTGGAGGAGTGGTCTTATGGGACTATGCCCACACCCATGAGGACCTACTAAAGTGGCCACTTCAAATGGACTCGATTAAGCCAGTTCTAGCAATGTGGGGGGATTTCACCAATGTAAATGGCTTAATTTATTATCAATTTAATATCTGTTGTGTAATGAGATTATTCCGTAATCATGTAAAACTAAAGATGCATTTAATATAATTTATTTTCATTCTAACTGGACTCTCTAATTATTTGTAACTAGACCAAAGAAGTCTGAATCTTTACCAATATAGTGCCTCTGTTTTTAAGGTGGAACGTCTATGGACACCTTATAAATCCGGCCTTCATCCGACTGTTGTCACCACTCCTGTACCTGAACAAGAACCCATCTCCTTGTTCCTGCCCCCACCCTGTGGCCTGACACAGTGTGACAACACTGACATAATCTCTGGCTACAACAACAACTGGCAGCTGCGTACCCCCAAGCGCATTCGCTACCGAATTGTCAACCTCTCAGATGATGACAGTGGAAACCCAACGGTGACGCTGTCCCAGATCCAGATCCAGCATCAGGCTCTGAACGATGCCTTCCGGCCCTACAACATCACCCTGGATCTGAGCGTCCATAATGTGAAAAACTCCAGCCTCAGACAGAGATTTATCCTCAGCAACTGTCGAATCGGCAAGATTGGGAACCGCCAGTGTGACCCGGAGTGCGACCATCCCAGGACAGGCCACGATGGAGGGGACTGCCTCAGGATGGGGCACTGCTACAACTGGAAGAGACAGGATGGGGTCTGTAACACGGAGTGCAACAGCATATACTACGACTACGATGATGGCGACTGCTGTGATCCAGACGTCACAGATGTCCTCAAGACCTGCTTTGATCCTGAATCTCCTGAGAGGTGAGGTTATGACCACTAATCTGGGAATAACTAGTGTGCTAGCAAAGCGATTAGTCCGTCTATGTCATGAGCAAGTAAAATGAAATTCAATTGCAAATGGCAGGCACATTAATCAGAACAAATTAACTTGAACTGCATGTTCAAATTGGTGCTCCAACCCTCTCCCCTGGTTATAGAGACAGCTCAGTGGAGGGGGCACGGCAGATTACGAGGCCAAGGTACACAGTTATTTTTACTAAACAACTTGAGCAGCAGCCCGCTGCCTTCCATTCACTCTGACAGACAGGCTCATGCAGAGTTTCAAATAGCATGCGTAAATTCTTGCATGAGGTCGCCGGCCCACTGCTTTAAAGACCTTAATTCAAGTCCTTAATCCAAATTGTAACCACAAGCTTACAGTGCACCACTTAAAAACAAGACGTTGTAATGATAGATTAAGAAAGAAAGACGCATTTAGTTCTTGATGTCTGTAGTAATCTGAACAGAAATCGACAGCTCAACACACTGTTTGATGAATGTGTTTAAAACAGGAAAAAAAATGCTGTTTTTCCACAACTAACTTGGTTTGAATTGACCTCTATATATCTTCGATTGACTGGCAGATTTGCTGGAACGAGTAGTTTGTAAAGGTCTTAGGGAATGATCTCATTTTAGCTTACAGTCTAAAACAATTTTCCTCCCCAGTTTATACCTCAAAAGTTTAAGAACTGTGGTAAAGTTTTCTTCCCACAGAAGATATGTGCCTGTATAAACAACCAACAATTAGCATGTGCAGTAAACGTTTTGATTGTGAAAGTGAAGTTGAAATTCAAAAGATCCACTTTAACAACGTAGTCAGAGCAGAATTAAAATGACTGAATGCTTCATAATGAACTTAATTGAAATTAATGGTTACTTTTTGATTCCACGTTATCATAAAATTGAACTCAAACAAGTTGCAAAGCTTCCTTTGTTATGTGTCATCTTCATAGTAAATTTCACTTTTAGAAAATGTTTTAGAAATGTTAGAGGCTACTTACGAGAAACAATGACTCTGAGAGCTATAATTTGGCTTATAAAGGAGCTAAACAGTATTTCTATTTTGGTTGGATTTTGTTTGTATGAATACCTCTGTCCAATAATCTGAAGGTTATTATCTTGTTTCCAGTGACAGACAAAGCTTTGTAACCTGCTTCTGTTCTGAGAAAATGATTACTTTTTTTTCTTTTTACTGAAAATATATTATTTTCAGTTGAATCAGAAATGAGAAAAAATTCTATTAATAATAGTACTTGGAAATAAATTGGAATTGGCCAGCAGTTAAATCAAATCAGAGCTTTAGGAAAACCTGAAATCGAAAGTGGCCAAGAAAAGTGTTATTGGTGCATTTCTAAGTAGAACAAAGCTTGATTTACAGCTTTAAACTATGGAGAAATCAACATCCAAATGATTAACTAACTGAGCCCAAGATCCAAGTTATTCATCTTTACTTTTCTCAAAGATGTTTTTTTTTTTTCAAAATTTATTTATAGAAGTTGTCTGAGAAGCACACCACAGGATTGCCTGTTTTGCAGCTCAGTCTTGTTTTCAGCACTTTCAATGCCCAACAGATGAAGACAATACCTCCTTGTGGCCAGCAGATGTGACTGTCCCGTTCAGCTTCCAGGTGTGAGCTTCTGCAGCTCTGCGAACGTGAACGAGGCTCTGCTTGGAAAAGCACACCGTGCTTACTTTTGCTTCTTCTGGAAGACACAGTTGAAAGCTGTGGTAGAACGTGGATGTGTGTGGTCTCATTGCTTAGCCATATGCAGGAAATCCTTCAGGTGTGTCATGAGTAAATGTTAATTTATGTTGCTCTGTCGTAAGCACGGTGATATCGAAGCAGGAGGATGAGAGGGAAAATGTGGCCGATCGCAGCCTAAGCTTTCTACCCTGCAGAGAGGAGATGAGCGCTAATAAAAGATGAACAGCAAACAGGACTGTGCACTGTTTTTCTGCTCAAAAATACTATGTACAATTCCTTTAAATACATAAAAAACTTGCTTGATTTATTTGAGGTTTAAATTGATCTTTTTCTAATGTGAAAAAAATCATCAAAAGAACAAAGGAAAAAGGCTTCTGCTGTTTAGATATCGAAAGCGAACCTCAGACGTCACAGTATGTGTACACTTCAGTGAAGCAGTGAAACCCCTGCGGCGAAGCTTGCCAGAGTTCCTGTCTATAAGCTCCTGACCCTCCACTGAAACAACACGAATAGGTAACACACAGGAGAGCGCAGCGTCGTAAAAGCGCCCAGCGGGTTAACGGTAGTGTAGGTCTACTTGAAAGGTTCTGACCCCGGCTTGTTGGAAACGTGTGCGAGCTTCGACATGCCGTCGTGCACGTGCGCATCTGCATTTGTGGAGCGCAAATCGAACTTTCTCGAGCAGAAGGAGAATTAATGAGAAGATGACATCTTGCTGGCATTTGTTGAGCACAGCGTGCATTTTTTATGTTCGTGATCTGGGTTTTTGATATCTCCCCTCCCCTCCTCTCCCCTCCGCTCGCTCTGAGCTCCCGGCCAGCTGTCCTGATTGTGGGACCTTACTGCTGCTGGCCGGTACAGGTCCAGAAGTTTTAGGAGCCTATGGGGCGCCGTTTGTAAACGAGCTTGTGCTCAAAATTCATGCCTAAATTTTGTCACATTTAGCTTCAAACACTGTTTAAAAATGTAGTGTGGATTTTCTGATGTCACTTTTTACAACATTTAGCTAGTTAAATGTAATTGTTACAGCTACATGCTAAATATAAATCTAAATCCTAAATGTTAAATCTAAATAATATATGTTAAATCTAAATGTTAAATGTTAAATCTAAATG
>NC_051449.1:16205553-16395662 GCF_001649575.2 Kryptolebias marmoratus | reverse complement strand
GGATTTATATTTATATTTAGCATGTAGCTGTAACAATTACATTTAACTAGCTAAATGTTGTAAAAAGTGACATCAGAAAATCCACACTACATTTTTAAACAGTGTTTGAAGCTAAATGTGACAAAATTTAGGCATGAATTTTTAAATGTGACAAAATTTAGGCATGAATTTTTAAATGTGACAAAATTTAGGCATGAATTTTGAGCACAAGCTCGTTTACAAACGGCGCCCCATAGGAGCCAGCTTCTGTTACAACACGGTTCTGGCGTTGCGAGCCAGCTTGACAGGAGTGGCAAGGCAAACCGCAGCTTCTGGTGACACAAGAGATTTCCCTATTACATGAGGTTTACATTATTTGGTTTGACCAAAAGGCTTACAAGTTTATCATTTCTCAACATCACATCTTAGTCTAAAACTTTGGCGTAAAAGGTGATATGCATTGATTTAAGGCATGTTAGACCTTTCTCCACTCCGAGAAGTAGCTCTGTAGTGGCTGCTAGATGTTTAATCTTGCTCTCTTGTATGGCTTGTCTTTCATTTTTGTTTGGTTTTAAATAAACTGTTTATGATTTCAGTCAATTGCTCGCATCTCAATTCTAATCCATCATGTTCATGTCAAGGGAATCAAGACTGTATGGGTAAATGTGCCAAAGCGTGTTATGTTCAAGCTGTAAATATTGGCTTCTAATAAATTATTTCAGAGTAGTAATGACTTCTGACTGCATCTGCAGACACTTGATCAACTGTTTGGATTATGAATCTCAACATTTAGTTTATTCCAACTTTGTTCACAAGCAAGTGAATTGACAGCTGCTGCTGTAAAATTTTAAGTCGTTCTCTTGAGTCTGTTGGTTTCTAAATTAGCGACTTGTCAAAATATTTCAAATGGATAAACATCTATTGGTTTATGGGGTGGCTGTACTGTTGCTGACTTTGCTGTTGATACACACAGTGTTTGACTTGCGCACATATTTTAAAATTCATAACCAAAGTTTTCAGTTCAAACATGCAAACCTATTTATGTTTTCCACGTTGGCAGTGTTCTTCCTTCAAGGCATCTTTCAGGCCTCAGATGTTGAAGAGTCAACTCTTTAGTGGTCAGCTTTCTGTCATCTTTAATTGTGCAGCCTGTGATGATGGATACTGCACATAGCCTCGGCTGAACTGGGCTGCAATGCAGTGAGAGTGGGGTTTCCCTAAAGCATCTTAAATCCTAAACCTTATTTATTCAGGAAAAGCGCCTGAGAAAACACTTTCCCTATTTACTGTACAACACATCCACTGAGGGAGGGAATGTTTTTGCCCATGTCTGTGTTAGCCAGCTGGCCTAAAAAAAACACAAAAATGGCTATAATTCAGCCAACTTTACAGATGTTGACCTAAAATTTGGTGTGATGGTGGCTAAGATCAATCCCCAACATATATTCTGAGCACTAATAGGTAGCACAAGATCGCCGTTCAAATTGTTCCATTAACTATCTGGAGTGAACTTTGTTTGTTTGCAAAGTATTTATGAACAGCTGGTCAGATTTTATTGAAACTTCCAAAAACCAATGATTGGATGCACATCTGCAACTCATTAACTTTTGGAGCCAACACAATTCAAGATGGCCACCATAGCCAAAACACAACAATGGCTATAATTCAACCCCTTTTACAAATATTGAGCTAAAATTTGATGTGGTAGTAGTTGAGCTTTGTCACCAACACAAACTTTGAGTGCAACAAATTGTGCCATGGCTTTGCTCAACACTTTTAGCAAGATATCCCATGAACCACTGGAAGGATATTAATGAAACATTCAGAAAGTAATTTTTGGCTGTACACCTACAACTGATCAAACCAATTCAAGATGGCCACCACCGCCAATTGACATTAGCCTACTCAAATATGGCTATGACTCAGTCAGTTTTACAGCTATTAAGCTTAAAGTTGATGTGATTGACGCTGAGCAATGTTAACAACACATATTCTGAGTGGGACATCTTGCAGTGTCACATGAGGTTGCACATCACATTATTTCCAAGGTTTGACCAAATTGGCTACAACTGTCACTTCTTAAAACCTTCAATGAATGCTTGACCTTTAATTGAATCCTTTGCTTTCCAGATATTACCTGCCTGTTTCTTGAGCTGTTTGGTGCAATATAATCAGTACCAACTCATCCTGAAACAAACTTTTATTATACAATGCAGGCTAATTTTGAGGGAGAATTCAAAGTTTTTAGTCTTAAACATTCTTTTTTTTTTTTTTTTTTTTTTTTTTTTTTTTTTTTTTAATGGCCTCCCTTCTCCCCTTACAGCCATCCTCTCCACACCATTATTGAAAACTATTTATTCTAGTGATTATCAAGTGGAGTGTTTATTATATATATATATAAATATATATTATTTTTTTTTTCATTATAATATAGAAAGAAAAAGAAGAGAGAGAAAGAAAGACTACAAAAGTCTTAAACATTCTTAAGTAATAATATTAATCTCATCCCTACAGCGGACCTTAATCAAAAGCATAAACCCGACAGGAAACATAGCATCCAAACACAAAGATTCGGTTAAAGTTAATTAGTTTTACCAGTGTTATCCCCACATCTGAACTTCATCAGTCAGTTTAACCTTAACTTCCTCCTCATAAATACAACATGATACAATAATCCCCTGCGTTATTAAAAGCAAAAATTGGCCCTACAGCCCAAAGCTTTGCCTGTGGAAGATGAAAGAAAGCAAGTCCTCACAAACAAGATGATTCATACATTTACCAGAATGCATTTTTCTGAATGTGAGGTAATCCGACCTTGTGCTGCACTGACGTACTAGCAGAAAACTCCATGTGCATTAACACTGGTTCAAACAGTCTTTTTTTATTTTGGTTCATATTCAATGTGACACTTCAAGAAAAACCATGGGAGACTCAACTAAAAGCCTAAACTGTCAGGCATGCAGGCATTAGGCAGGTGGTGAGACCCACTGCATGGCCCTCAGCGCAAACAGGGCCTAATGGTGATAGGTGCAGAAGGGTTCCAGCTATAAAAGCAAAGAAGAAAGATGACATGTGACATCACTCAGCCAAAGAAAAAACAAATTCTGCTTCACACAACAAAGTCCTCCTGGGGTAATTTATCCCCGATGGATAGAAAAAGATGTGGGAACAGCGTGCTGTGTGGAGGAGCTTGCAGCGGTGTGAAATAACTCAAACAGTTATGATTTAAAGTTGAATGTTGATGGATTGAAGCAAACTATCATCCGCGAAAGATTGACCTTATACTAAGTATACAACACAGGTCCTTAAATCTACTCTCAGGAGACGAATTAGCATACTTTTAAGTTGAAATGATGTCCGTTAAATTATGGGAGCACGATCAGATTTTGTGTAATGAACGTGTTTTTACTCCTCTGGTCTCGATGAAAACAGTTACTCTATTTATCAGCAAAGGCAAGTTCAAGATGTTTTCATCCTAGGACTGCCCAAAAACTGAAAACACATTTTCTCACTAGTTCTGCAGTGTTATATGAAACTGAAGCATTTACTGTAACTATTGAAATTTACTAAAAATGTCTTACACCTACAAGTTTACGTTTCAACAGCTTTCATGAGATAACTGCCCAGATGGTGGGTACTTACTAGAAAGAGTTAGACTAGTATAAAGAACTAAGTTTGTATAAATAAATAGTTTTTCTTGCATTTAAAATTCTCACACCTTTCTCTAACAAAGCTTTTTTAAAAAAAAACAAAAAAAAAAAACAGCCAGGAATGAGATTTATTTTTGTACAGTTTGCATTTTAATAAAATCTGACAGTTTTGGAGCTAATACTTGAGCATCTCTCGTATAAATACCTCTTACATCCATTATACTTACTGGAGATAAGCTACTAGTTTGAAATGGTCAAGTTTTGTTGAATGGGACTCAACCGGGGCCAGAAATCATTTAGAAAAAGGGCCACACTGTGCTCTATATGGGGCTTAAGGAGCAATACATCTTTGGTTTTGCATCTGAGGGGTACTGGCTTGTTTTCATTCTACATACTACAACATGCACAACATGTCAAAAATGAATCATCATATATCAAGTCCTGTGCAATATCAACATTGCAAAGGACTTCAATAAATCATAGGCCAGTTAAATTTCAAGTACCATGCATTCAGGTTCTGCTGCTACTAATTTATTTGGTCAGTCCAAGCGATTCTTACTGGCCTCGATGCCCACTCCTGGTTTAGATAATGTTGATAACAGAAGATAAAGTGAGAAGTAAGGAAAGTGTGAGTTTTCTGCAATTGATATTGTCAGTGTAGTATGAAACAATAATATCACACATTGCAAGTTATTCTAATATTTTGCAGCCCTATTATGGAGTTATCTTATCAAATTTAAAAAGAAAAATGCTTTTACTACATAAACTGTTGTATTATCATGTACTTAAACTTTAATCCTCATAACTTGGATTTATCAACAGGATGTTCAGATTTGAGTTGTCTCTAGACATGAACCGTTTGCATTTTACAGTCCTATGCTCTTACACCTGTCAAGTGTACTAAACATATTTACCAGGTGCAAAATTACCTCAGTAGTGTTCTGATTCTTGCAAGTCTCTTCTTTTCCTGATTTCTGCAGAGCTTATATGAGTGTGAAAGAACTAAAGGAGGAATTAAACCTGAGCGGCAGCGACACACTCAATGTTTTTTTTGCAAGCAACTCGGTGCGTGAAAAGCTGGCAGGAGCTGCCACCTGGCCGTGGGCAAAGGAGGCTTGTACACACCAAGGTTAGTTACACTAGTTAAACAAGCTGCAGAAGTGTAACAGATTTGATACACAGCTTTGTTTCTTGCTGCTGTCTTAATTTCCTCAGTTTTCCATAGACTTAATACCAGAGGAATTAAGCAAATCCGTCCAGAATAGATGTTTTTTTTTTTACAGAAATGTATTTATTTTCTAAAATAGATTTTTTGATTTGTATTTTTATTTTTTTTTGTTTTTGTCAAATCGTGCTGATGAACTGGACAAACTGGACATATAAACATAAAATCCAATTTTCATACTAATCAGCCTCCTAGGAACATGATGTGTGAATATGTGGCTACAAACATTTTATTGATTTTATTGCATAAAGCATCGTGGTTGTACTTGTTTTATTTATTTTTTAACATAATTTTACAAGACAAAAAGGGTTTATCATATAATTTTGCAGATCATTTTCAGTACTGTTACTAGTTATTATTCAATTTTACAATTAAAAGAGTCAATTGGGTATCCACTACATTCATTCTTTGTGACATTTCAGTTTTTCTGTTTTCTGTTTCCTGTTTTGACAAGTTACTAAATGATAAGGGGAAGTTTTCCTTAATATATGCAATAGACAGAAAATTTAAAACTTTATAGGTGCTCTTTTTTCACTACATTTTCGTTGATCAGTTTACTGGTTTTTTTTTTTTTTTTTTTGGAATTAAAAAGTGCCTCTGCCTTGATAATAAATCAGATAACTCATTCCTGTCTAGGTGGGATGGTCCTCAATCCATCCTACTTTGGTACCACAGGCCACCAAAACACAATGATTCATGAGATGGGACACATATTTGGACTGTACCACGTTTTCAAGGGAGTGAGTGAGCGGGACTCCTGCGACGACCCCTGTCAGGTAGGACAGGTCAAAGCTGCTGCCTGTGAAAATAACTAGTATGCAGCTTTTTTAATTCATTGCAGATCTTTTATAAAGCTGTGTTTATTAATGTAAGTTTAGGGTCCCTGCTGTCTTTTGCT
Organism: Kryptolebias marmoratus; assembly: GCF_001649575.2. Classification (NCBI taxonomy): domain Eukaryota; kingdom Metazoa; phylum Chordata; class Actinopteri; order Cyprinodontiformes; family Rivulidae; genus Kryptolebias; species Kryptolebias marmoratus. Next base: position 16,389,910 of record NC_051449.1, on the reverse strand, counting down.
GGTGCCAACAAACATTTGTCTGACATTTGTCAAATTTGTAGGAGACCACCCCGTCTATGGAGACAGGAGATCTGTGTGCCGACACAGCGCCGACGACCAAATCCAAAGCCTGCCATGACCCTGGAGCTGTTAATGATACGTGTGGATTCACCACCTTCCAGAACACGCCTTACAGCAATTATATGAGTTACACAGGTACATCAGCATTCTTGTTTCACCCTGTTGTTGGATAGAATAAATGGCTCATATCCAACCTGTTAGCAATGTATTGCAGAATGCATCCTGTATATTATCTGGATGGTGATAATAGAGAACATGAAATAGATACATTCTGTGAGTTCCTTTTCTTTTTTTTTATTTCACCACGTCAGATGACAACTGCACCAACCACTTCACTCCGAACCAAGTAGCCAGGATGCACTGTTATCTTGACATGGTCTACCAGAAGTGGCTTATGGACCACCGACCTGCCCCCATCCCACTTGCTCCCATAGTAACTGACCAAAGAGCCAATTCTGTCTCATTATATTGGCTCCCGCCAATGAGAGGGCCACTCATTCAAAGGTATGGATACATGATAAAATCAATCTGTGGCTTTAAAAACTACATCTGATTGAGTTCTGTTCGTTGTTTTATTTGTCTTAGAGGATGGTTAAAGGTTAGCTCCAACAGTTAATATTAACATTTTAAGCAAAGATCTTGCTCTATCTTGTTAGTAACCAGAGTATGTGTTGGTGATGATTCTCAGCTACTACCACATTGATTATGTCAGTATCATTTCATAACTGTCAGCTTCATCTCAGCCTCCTCTGTAACGTTGTTCTGATTTGTCCAGCTTTGGTTTTGGAACATGCATGTCGTATGACCTAATCAGGAGCTCTGTTTCCTGCTGTCCCAGCTCCTCGTTTCATGGGTCTAGCATCAGCTGTGAAGACTGCGAGAAAGATGGCGTCTTCCACCAGTACGCCTATCAGGCATCCTCGCCCCGTATCTGTGACACGTCAGGCTACTGGACACCTGAAGAGGCAGTCGGTCAGTCTAAAAGCACTTTGAGTCGCCTTGTGCTGAAAAGTGCTATATAAATAAATGTACCTACCTACCTACCTACCTACCTACCTACCTACCTACCTACCTACCTACCTACCTACCTACCTACCTACCTACCTACCTACCTACCTAAAAGCACAGTTTACTTGCTTTTGCAAATGTATTTCTGAAAAAGAAGGGTTTATATCTTTATGCCCCCCCCCCCACACACACACACACACACATACACACACACAAACATTGAAATTAAGATTAAGAAGTTTTATCAGAATCACAAGGAGAAGAAAAAAAGAAACACAATCAAACAAGAAAGACGCAATGTGGAAGGGAGTGGGAAAAAAAAGAAAAAAGAAACAGGAAATATGCAGTTAAAAAAAGACATTTCAAGCACAACGCCACTTTTCTTTTCTCCCATGGAAACTCTACCCAAATATGTGGAAATCCTTTGCTGGAATTTATGCTTTGAAAACAAGAAGCAAAGAGGAACGGGGGATTACGGCCCATAATGATGATAACAAGTCAATTATAGTCTTACTCTAAACAAAGGTATGCACATAAGAGAAGACATCCAGTCTGTTGGCTTTCCTCGCTCCTTTTCCACTATGTCCCAGTTGTAAAAAATATTGTCTCTACAGCTGCCTGTTGAGATTGTTAATATAACCTTCAGCTGAACAAACAGAAGGAAGAGTACAAATTCAGTTCTTCAAACTGTTGCTTGTTAAATATCGTCTGATTTGAGTCAGGCTTAGACTCTTTAATTTAAAACCTGCGCTGCTGATGTGAGGCATGGCAGTGCTTTATGTGGTGAGGGAACATTTACGGAGGTTTTCTGTTCAATGTAAGAAGGTTGTAACGAAACTGTTGATGGGGGCTTTCTGCCGTTAAATGAGCTGTAGAGCAAAACCAACCAGTTATAAACAGTACTCTCCTTGAATAAACTTTTCAAATATTGCAAATTGCCCGAATCACTCCATCAGTGGTAACTTGTTTTTTCTGCAGCTGTCCCACTGAGAGACCCGGGAAACGGCAAGTAATACCAGTTTTAGATTTCACAGTTTAGTTTTTATGCGATTCATTGCAAACAACAACAAAACTTTAAATTTAGATCTATTTAGTAATATAAGAAGTGTTTCAGCATTCTTGTGGCTTGATATTTATTGTTGACTTGGATTCTTTTATCTTTCCTAAATAAACCTTTCAGCCATCATTGTTCGCAATTCCTGATTTTTGAATTTAATCCAGTGCACATATTGATATTTTGAAGTGGAAAAATGGACAAGTTCTGCATGCAGTGAAACAATGTTAGTCCTCATCAATAATGAAAATGCAGCTATCCAGAAAAGGCTGCATTCAGTATCAGAACATGTGTTATGGCCAGGCAGACCATAATCCCACATCTTTGCTGGAAGATATAGATAATGTTTAGAAGAATGGGAAAAGTGTAACACCTAAAAAGCTTCATTACTTGTTATCCTCGATGCCCAAATTTTTCTAATTTCAAGTGTATTGAGATATAATGGAAGCATTACAAAGTGGCCTCTATGATGGTATGGGGGTGCATTAGTGCCTATGGCATGGGAAGCTTACACATCTAGAAAGGCACCATCAGTGCAGAAAGGTATATGCAGGTTTTAAAACAACATGCTCTCATCCAGATTATGTCTTTTTCAGGGAAAGCCTTGCATATTTCATCAAGACAATGCTTAACAGCATACTACATCCATTACAGCAGCATGGCTTCATAGTAGAAGAGTCAAGATGGCTTTCTAATGTTTGCTATGACTTAATTATTTGTTGTTTGTTTGTTGCAGATGGCAGACAGTCCTTCAGACTTCCCCAGTAGCTTCTGTATAGCTGCGTCTTGACTATGCTGCTCTGAACCTTCTTTTCCCTCCAGAACTTTATTACCCTGAACCTTCAACATTTCTTTCAGCACTTGTCTGTTGTGTTTCCACTAAGGTCTGAGGTTCAGGGTGAATTAGGCCCTTTGGGTCGCTGACGTGTGTTGGCTCTCTTCAGTGCTGAAGTTTTACAGCTGGTCAGACAGCAGCATAAAGCCCAAGAGCAGCATATTAATACAGAAAGGATCTTTTCTTGTATCTGGATATTTTTCCCCTCTAGATCATTATGCTGTGAAACAGATTCATATCAGTTATTTCCACAGTCCTTCATTACTCTGCAAATTGAAACTTAACCTGAAAAATTTAATTATGTGTGAAAATGGTTCATTTTTCTGACTACATAAGTCACTATAATTCCGCTTTTAGTGCTACAGAACGGAAAAGCCATCAAAGTTCCTTGTACGTAAACATATTTGCACGTGTCTTTATTTTTTATTTTTTTACCCCAGGGTTGCCTGATGTGGAGCAGCCGTGTGAAGCCAGTCTGCAGGCCTGGAGTCCCGAGCTCATCCTTTACGACACCAACGTGACGTCACCGTGTCCCGACTTGGAGGGCTGCACCCTCACACTGAGATTCCTGCACCCTGTCATTCCTCACACACTTACACTCTGGGTAACCTACATCTCCTCAAGTGAGTGTCAGTCCGTAAAAAAATTTCTTTATCAGTTTCAGCAGCATGCAAGCTCTGTCTGGTATGCCCGATAAAGTTAGATACTGTCTGTCGCTGAAATAATGATAATAATAAATTGCTGATAGACTGAAACCATGTGTGGTGGTAAATTCTCTGAACCATAGAATTGTTCGACTGGCCAAACACCATACATAAACGGGTACTTTGAAATTCTCCTACAGAGATCAGAGACTTCTTTCCCTTTTTTCTTGTCTAATCCCCCTGTTTTTTATAACTCACTGCATTGATTTTTAGACAAGACATATTGAAACATAAACATGATGTACTTCAACAGTTGTGTTGCATTTTTACTTTCTTTATTTGAGTTAAACCCAAATACAAAGCAAAGATTCAGTTAAAGTATGCAGTATGGGCACAGAAGGTCTTAGATCTTTTTCTTTTACCCTGTCCCAGACAACCCTGCTTTAACCAACATCGAGCTGATTACAGAGGCGGGGGAAAGCATTAACCTTGGACCACAGCATGTTTTCTGTGACATGCCCCTCACCGTGCACCTTGACTCCCTCAATGTGGTGGTAGCTGCCATCAAACTCTGCACCTTCGATGAGAAAATGGAAGTCGACGCGGCTATGTTGTCTTCAGGACCCGGCAGCCCTCTTTGTGCCAGCTGCCAACCTCTGCAGTACCGGGTTCAGCGTCAGCCACCTTTCATCAGTAAACCCTCCTCACCTGTGACCCAGCAAACATTCACAGACAGGTAAAACCAAATACTGGCATGTTGTTGTAGAGGCTAAACTTTTTATATTCAATACAACTGTATCATTAAGTTTTAAGCTCTACAACATTTACATTGTTGTTTTGCTGTGAAAGTGAATTTAACTTTTAGAACAAACTGACATCTGCTCTTAATTTATTTGAGCAACAGTGGAATTAATGCTCTTTTTGAAATGCTGAAGAGGGCAGAAGTCTTTGTCCAGGCTGGCCAAACGCCTGGCTAGCCAAACGAAGGCACGTTTTTTTTTTTAAATTGTCTTTCAGGCTTATGAACAAGTCTTTCTCAGAGAACGACATGCCAGTGTCAGACAGCGTGTTGATTTTCATCAGCTTTATTACAAAAAGAAGTGTCAAGCAGAAAAGCCTAGGAATGGGACAAGTCCAAGCAGCAAAACATGTCTAACCTTAGATTGTCATGAAGTGCCTTGTTGAACAAAGCTTCTCAGTGAGACATGGAAGGCTGGATCATTTAGAGGACAACATGACTCAAGGTCAAATAATGAACAGACATGTAATATACATAACAATTCTGTTGCCTCCTGATGAGGACATCTCAGAAGACTTATCGGTAAATCTTATTTTTCAATGACAGCCACATTAGCGAATGTTAAACCTTTACACTTTTGGCAAACATTTTGTTCAGTTTGTCCCTGTTTTCTTGACTGACCAACATCTGTGTTACTGTTTGAATGTATGCGTGCTGCAGATAGATAGGCAGTGTATATGCTGATGTTGCAAAGACTGTTAAAGTATCAGTCCATCGTTAGTTGAGTAAACTTTTGGACTGGCTAGATGAGCTGATCAGGCATAAATATTAGGATATCACTGCTGGAAGTGTTACAGCTAGTATTTTTGCCCTTCAGAACCCCCCTAAAACAACAAAAGATCTTAATAGCAGCGCATTGCAAAACTGATGGTAATGTGAAGAGTAATAAAATAGTGTTTGCACAAACTTCAACAAAATTTTAGAGATTGGAGTTGTTTTAAGATGGCAATAGTCCACTTTGTTCTTGGCCCCACTCAGAATAACCGTTAGCTCGTCAATCTGGTCAGAATTAAACCGTGTCTTTAACTGAGGTTGTTTAATCTACATCAGGTAAGATCTTACTTGCTCATAAGCTTTGCACTGATCTCCTCTTCAAAAGGTCATCACTTTAATGAAAAAAGATAAGGCCACAGGTAGGCAAAGCAGAGTTCAGAACGTACAGTGTGTGTGCTTGTTTGTATATGTGTGTTTATGTGTAACTGTGTGAGACATCAGCAGTCATGTCTCAGAAAAGTGTTAGGCTCGGGTTCTTTTGGAAAGGCTCAGAACAACAAATGTTTTCCAGCACGGGGATGCCGAGTGTAGCTGATCCAAATCTGTTTCAACAACCATTCACTTAATCAAAAGCTTGCTGGAGTTTTGAGGCTGAGCTTAATCAGTTTATATCCTGTCTCATGTTGCAGGGTGTCCAAATGATTACTGGAATTCAAATATAAAGCCACAAGCCTATTTGTTTTTCCTTTTTCTCAGCAAATAGCCCTCTTAAATATCTGACATGTCTCTCCTCTAATACTTTTTTTTATACTCCAAAATCTGATAAGTACTTTCCAGAATATGACAGCTGCTTCACATGATTGCAGATCAAAAATGGGGCTGATTTCAAATGTAGTGCGGTTCGGAATTTCTGAGAAGCTCTCACTGTTTTCAAGAGCAGAGTGGATGCGAAGTGGACCTCACTTCAGAAACAGTTTATTTTTCAGAGAACACGTCTCCCGTGTTACACAAGCTGTATCTAAGTGCAAAAAGATGTAAGAAGCGGTGGGAATTCAGTTATGTGGGACTGAGGGAGGGCAGCGAGGGGCTGAGGGGAGGAGAGTGAGAACAGTGAATTCGAAAAGAGGTAGAGAGGATGAGTAAAGGAGGAAAATAAATGCGAGGAGAAGAACAACGGCTATTAGATGAGATTGTAAAAGTTTTAACACAGTAGAAGTTTAAGAAAGAAGAAGAAATCAAACAATGATGATACTGTTAGGTGAAGAAAACAAGTTATGTCTAGATAAAAATAAAAGACGTTCAGTCTAACTGTATGTATTGAGTAAACACAATGACATAAACTGGATGCATCAACACTGATTTAAAATGGTGTTCAGACAAAATAATGATAGTTAGCATCAATAAATAAATGGAAATAGAAAAAAGTCATCTTATGATGTGAAGGGACAGAGTTGTATATCTGTTTTGGTCAAACCTTGTAAATTACATTAAGCTCACTCTCACACAATGTTGCAAGATCTTACAAGATGTGATAGGCTGGAAGTATGTGTCTCAGCTCCTACCACACCAGGTTTTAGCTCAATATCTGTAAAATTGACTGAGTTACATCTATTTATGTGTTGATTAATGTTAATTAGCTGTGATGGCCAACTTGATTTGGCCAAAATGGTCATCTAACAGAGATGTAGAGTTGATGCCAATGGTTAATGCTGAAGTTTTAGGCAAAACTATTGAACAGTGCGTAGCGCTTGGAGTATTTGTTGGGGATTATGCTAAGCTACTACCTCACCAAATATCTGTAAATTTGTCTGAGATATAGGCATTTTTGTGTTTGCTAGGCTTGGGTAGTTGTGGCAGCCATCTTGAATTGAGTTTACTCCAAAAGTAAATCAGTTGTAGATGTACAGCATGTCATTACTTTCTGAGAGTTTAACTAAAATCTGTTCAGTGGTTTGTGAGATATTTTGCTAATTGAGACTAATGATTGTCAACATGAGTAATGCTATTCACCTATTCAACCGAGTTTTGGGTTTGCTACTCCTCCAGCCTCTTTAGAAAAACAGTGGGTTAAAAAATATTAAAAAACTAAATCAAAACATGCCTCCCAATTGGGAATATTTTGGTAGCAATTGATCTTACATTTTAAATGAAATTTGCCAACCGTTTTTCCTTTTAACAACAATGGGATTTTGAAAATGATGAAAGTACCCAGGCCTCTTAGGAGCTCATATAGCCCAGAGATACTTCACAGTAGACACATCATTCAGAGTTTAAATGGGTCAAGGAAAGTTAAATTTTATGCAAATGAACTGTTGTTTTGGTGACTTTTACAGTTTTAAGATAGCTGCAGAGTAAGTTTTTTGAGTTTTGAAGATTTTACCACAAAGTGTCCAGTTGTGAGTGTAATGCTGTCAAAACATTAACATTTTTTTGCAAACTAATTCTTCTTATTCACACAGACTTTACACTTTTGGTTTCTACATCAAAATGTCAGCATGTTGGTCTCTCTTCATTCAGAGTGTCTATCACCGCTATAGGACTTATGGTTTTCTCTCAAATCTTAGAGTTAACAGTTACCACACCCGAACTCTGACTTCCATTATGCCTGAGCTCTGGTTTTTATTATAAAACATGGAAGTGAAGGGCCTATTTAGCCTTCCTACATAGAGCTCTAAATATAAATCAAAACCTACACATATGGCTGCCACAAGTTTCTGCCACTTTTTGTTCAAGTTTTTTTATTTATTTACTTAAAATTTCTACACAGCAACAATTTGTTTGAGGCTCAAGGTTTCTAGTTCTTGTTTCTATCTGCCTGTCTAATGAAGAGTGCTGATGATCATTTATCACCATGTAACAAGAGGCCTCTGAAAACAGACAGATGTGGCAGGAGGGAGAAGGGTGTTGCTAAACATGGAGACATTACAGAAAACTGTAAAGTAGGAAGATTTTCTTATTCTTTGTTTCCTCTTTTGGATTTATAATTAATGAAGAGAACTTTTGGAGTGTGGAGAACTCGAACCCGCGTGGCAGTGACGCAAAACAGCCTAGATATTATTTCATAAAGTACTAAATGGTAAACAAGCCTATAAAAATTATATCAACAGTGAGATATCTCACAAATTCTGATTTTTATGTGCTAAAAACCATACATATATATATATATATATATATATAACAACTGTCTCTCATTTATGTTCTTATCTTCCTCAGCTCTGTTATCCAGGGAGTCCAGTACCAGTACACAGTCCAGGTGGAAGCAGATGGTCTCCTAAGCTATCCCTCACCACCTCTTATCTACACACATGGAGAGTCCTACTGTGGGGATGGTCTCGTACAGGGGTCCGTTCACTTTGTTTATTGTAACTACAGTGAAAAGCAATGAAGGAATTGATGATGATGATTCTTCTCTGCAGGACGGAAGAGTGTGACGACAGCAATTTGTTGGACAGTGATGGCTGCTCCAAGAAATGCCTTAAGGAGGCGGGCTTCAGCTGCAGTGGTACGTACCAGTCACTCCACTGCTGAAAGAACCTCACGTCACACTGCTTCGTTTCTTTCAAAAAATGCCACAACAGGTTTAGAAAGGCCCACATAAAAACCACCATCCCTGCTTCTGTCCTGCATGTAAGACACAAGTCCCAAAAAACTTTCAGCATGAAAAGACAGTCAGTAAGCGGCCCAGAAATCTCTCATTTGTGTATGCAGCAGCATTTGGTAAAAACTATCATGCCAATCAAAGGGAATTTACAAGACACGAAAGCTTCTGGTTTGAGTGGATTCCGCAGACCATTAATGCTACATCACAGCAATGTAAGAGAAAACAGATGAGCCGAGGGGCATAAAAGAAAAAAGAAAAAATTTGGATTTGTTAAGTTACCAGACTTTTTAAAGCATTTTGACATTTAGCTGGCTCCGAAACACCAGAAAAAACAATTTTAATCAGTAAACTACACAACTCTCTCTTCACGCATATATCTCACTCATGTTTCTTCATTAATTTTAGCCTTAAGCAATCCTTATGTACTTGTGACTGCTGATAAATGAAGCTGGTAGATTTTTATTGCAGACCATGCTGTAGTTTGGATTGGACATTTGCCAAAGTGTGTTTTGAAAATTGTTTTTCCAATTTATTTCATAACCTTTATCTAATGTAAACAAGGCCTTTCCCCCATCCACACATGCAACCACTGGCGAGCTGTTTTTCCTAGAGATCATAACTAATGGAATCAAAGATTTAGCGTTCATTCCTTGAAGGAATGCATATTGCCCACCTTTCATGCCAGAGTTTTGGGCTAAACTCATCCTATCATTTTAAAGATTTTGCACAGTCTGTTACTACTCAATTGTAGTAATCATGTTGACTGCAAACATTAATCAGTTGTAGATGTACATTCAATAATTACTTTCTGTAGATTTTCTTTTTAAATTTGTCTACTGATTTTGTTAACAGACAGTCAAGCACAACCACAAACACACACACACAAAAAAATAATATTTATATGCTTTAAACTTCAAAAAGGTTTAAAGTAGGTTAACTGTCTAAATATTGTTTTTTAATGGATGAATTATTTCTAAAATATTTATGGCCAATCAAAAACCTTACGAAGCAGTGTGTTTGTGGCAGATTAAGTCATCCAGGTTTGTGTTTAAGACTGAATCACAACGGATAGATTCCCGTTTGCGATGACGCTCCACTTTTTTGAAATTCAAGGCCGTCTCTGTAAACCCTGGGTCAGGTGGTCAGAAGGATATAAAAAGTACCAAAAAACATGCAGCATAACAAGACAAAAAACAAACAGAGATGCCACAGAAAGTGCCCCTGTCACTTGTGAGGCCACCACTGAACAACAATGCTTTGTGTCTCACCCTATTTGAAGCATGCAAACAAGCCACAACAGGAACAACACAACACGCAAGGGAGTTTACCCAAAATGCTTCTCTGTAAACTGAAAACTGCCTCTGTTTATTCTCTATATATGGTAATAATAAAAAAGACTTTTCCATGATATTCCCTCGTGCAGACAAACACATTAGAGTCAACATTATGATCACCGGCACGGCAAAGTTAAAAGGTTTTATCTCCTGGCATTCGGCGGCCTTTACAGCAGCTGTCCTGTTTATCTCCTGCTCACCGAGAGGCTTTGTTCTAGATTCGTTCAGACATTATTGTGAACCGAAAAGGTAATAATCTCTGTGCTTGTGGTAGGTTTCTCAATACCCTTTAAAACTCTGTGTTATGGAATGTTCACTCAAACGCTCTTCTTTTGCCAGAAGCTTTATCTCATAAATACTCCCGAATATTGCAAAGAATCTGTGACAGTTCACCGGAGATCAAACAGCGTGTTGCTTTCTTTTCGGGCCATGCGTTGTTTCCACTGGCAGCAGGAGGGTAGTTATTCATGTTTGCTGTAAAGGCTTGTGTTACGAGAGCTTGTTACAGGGCTAGAATTTCCATCACCCACTCAATTTATTTGTCAAGAGGGGGGAAACAAGCTGAGGGGATAGCCTCCTCCCTCCCCCCTTGTCTCTCACTAGGGCTCGCCATGCCGTGACTGAAACTATTACATCTTTCGTTTTACAATAAAAACATCATGACTAGGAAGGAAAACAATTTGGCAAGGACAGATTTAGACAAATTGCAACTCTTAAAAACAATTATTCAGTTTTGCTTCTTAGTCATAGACCGAATATTTGTTTGGGTTTTGTAGCCACATTTTCTTGACCCTGTTAAATTCCACTAAGCTGCTCTGTTTTGTTTTCGTTCCTGAGTCTGCCAGAGTTCTGCAGTAACCACAACAAATGCTTCCATCTATTGCGGACCATATCCCTTTTTAGGGTTGATAAGTATTGATGTAGTATATCTCTCAAGTTAGTTGAAGTTTTTACAGATTAAATGTGCTGGTGTCCTCCCACAGTCCGGAAGCCTGAATGTTAGGTTAATTGGCTACTCTAAATTGTTGTTAGGTGTGAGTTCAAGCGTGAATGGTTGTTTTTGTCCATTTGTGGCCCTGTGATGGACTAGTGACCTATCCAAGGTGTGACCCACTTTTCACTAAGAAGTAGGAACCAATTTTCCATGCCTCTAAGGAAAAATCAGGAAAGAAAATAGATAAATCGATTTCCTGAATTACTCTCTGAGACATGGTTTTATTGGCTAATGTGTGATACGTGCTGAATTGACTGTCCATGAAAATTTAGCAACTTTGATGTCTGAAGTGTGGGATGTTTGGTCACCTTTTACCAAAATGTAGCAGTTTGGTTCTTATTTTTTTCTTTCCTATTTTTTCTCATATTTTGTTGAAAATTTAATCATTGCTCATAAATATACCATGCTACAAGAGGTATACTCTATCCATAAAATACTTTGGGGCCTGCTGGTCTTAGAGCACTTCACCTCATTTCTTGGGAAAACATAAAATAATCACAATGTGATTTTTTCATTTTTAGAATATATCGTTCTGCCAGCCTTGTCCCACAAATCTAAACTGTTCTGCAAATCTAGCACACCCCCAGTGCTAACAATATCCTATATCCAAAGTGTTTAACAGTATGTTATGCAGGAGTCACGAGACACAATTAAAACATTTTTACACTATGTGGTTTCCAAACGCTTTCATCTAAATCAGATTGGGCATCAACAGGAGATTCACAAATAATTCCAATCCCTAAAGCATAATTCCACCAGAGCTTTAGAGATTGATAAATGTTGAGGTCAAGAAGAACTCTAAATATAGTTTGTGAAACAAAAATAAAATAGTCTGTGATTTCGCTTTCTACTAGACTTGGAACAAGAACGGGTCATTGCTTTGACAGTTCCTTGCAATTCATAATGTTGCTGTTGTTACTTGTCGACCTACGGATACCCAGGGTCCACTGAGGCACTTAAGAGATCAAAATAGCCCCTTAAGCCTACTATTAGGTTTCATTTTATTAATATCTTCAAATTAGTGTATTTTTAGATAAATAACTGAAGTCAAAGTCCATGTCTTCCTATAATATGTAGCCTGTTGACAGCACAGAGACTCACATTTGATTGAGTTGACATGGCTGACATTAGAAGTTGCCAAAGAACACACAGAACAGATTTACTTAGATCTGGTTCACTGACGAATAGATTTGGATGACATTCTGACAGTGGGAGAGGAGTGCTCACATTGCCAGATTAAGAAACCAGGTTTCATATTCTTTCATAAATCCTCTTCTTGTTCTTTTTCTTGTCTCCTAAGGTGAACCTAGTCAGTGTTACCTTTATGACGGCGACGGTGTGTGTGAGGAGTTTGAGCGGGGCTCCAGCGTACAAGACTGTGGTTACTTCACACCGTTGGGTTACACAGATCAGTGGGCATCTACTGCCACTGCTTCTCACCAGGACCACAACCTCTGTCCTGCCAGTGCTGCCACAGGGGAGCCAACATTTCCCAAGGTATGACACGTGAAAAATAAATTCTCCAAATCCTGTTTGTTGGAGCAAATCCTTGTTGATGACAGTAGCTTGAATTCGAAATAAAAACACTTTCTACCTACCTTCCAAAAACTAATCTTCATCAACCTTTTGTGCCTTTTCTCCTCTACACATTATGAACCAAACAAATGATCATTTGGATACCACCTGAAAGTTTTTGGTGTTTGGAACGTCACGCTAATTAGGTTTTATTTCAGTGTAATTCTGCCTTGGTCTTGGGTCGTACTGACCTTTTTAAGCATAACATGGCTGCTTTTAATAATAAACATTTCAAACCTTTGTCTAAAGGGTTTGGTATCCATTTTATCTTGTGACCCAACAAGCTGGGTCATGACATCAACTGGGGGCTTGTCCGGGTTAAGTACATTTTGCAATGTCATATAGTTGGTGGATTTTTATTAATCACAGATATCCATTTCTTTAATAGAATTTGATACATAAAAGGTTTGCAATACTCTCATGATGATCTGCAGCACATTTTGTAAAAAAACACAGCTTAACAACAATTGGTGAAGATAAACTTCGGAAATATATTTTGGCAAGTGTTTCTAAGACAAAACAGCAACTTTAAATAACTCAATAAGTTTTTTTTCTTTACAACGTTTTGTATAATTTCTTTTAATGATTTACTCTGTCCAACAGAGAAAATGTATTCAACCCAATCAGTGTTTAATGTTTTATTACCTTAAAATCTGTCAGAATTTTTACTTGGACTCAAATCAACCTCCTCGATATAAGGTCAGCTGCAAATCAAAGGCAGAGTTAAATAAGTTTTTCTTAGCAGAGCAGCTCTTTAAGCCATTTTATTATGGGAGGATCGTTGACTTCAGAGCTGGCAGGGCTTTTTTGTGCATAAAAGATGCAATGAAGACAACAAATCAATGAGTTAATGGGTAAGGTCACCTTGACTTGTCAAAAGCTGTGATACAAGAGGATTCTAGCCCTTCTGAACCCAGGTTAATGTAATTCATTGTAACTGAGACTAAAGAGAATAGTGTTTTTTTCCAACATCTGAATATGTAATTAAACAAATTTTCATCAAGACCACATTTTGGATAGTAAAATTCAGCTACTAAGATCACAATTTAATATTCGGCCACAGATTCACAATAAAAGTAGACCCACACTAATAAAGAAGGTAGAAAAATAAAAATAGAAATTGGGTTGTCTCTGTTAGACAGAAAGACCATGTTCATTTCCAGTCTTTTGACACAATCCTCTCAAATCTTACTGTCTGAATTTGTTATCTGTATTTGAATATTGACTTTTCAAATGAAACGAATGAATCTTTAAGAAATAATCACAAACCGTGTTTTTTTTTTTTCACTTATTCTGTGTTTGTGTAAAGCTTTGTAGTTTTCAGCACCCGGAGGTGAGTGAGTTATTGCCCGCTGATGCCTGGTTCCCTTGCACAGCCCAGTCTGACACAAATAATGGCCTGGAACATTCATATTGGCTAAAGGTATGTGTGTGTGTGTGTGTCTTTGTTATTATGTGCACATACTATTGGTGTTTTCTCCTCCACTGAGTGACTGTGGGTGGCTACTCTCTTTAACAGCTTCCAGCTCTTTCTAATAATTTTAAACGAGTTGAAAGGCCTCCCAATTAGACAGCGGGCCTAAACCTACACACACAACATGAATCAAACACATGAGCTGGTATAATTACACTTTTTCCAGGTCAGTGGTGACCTGCGAGTTCTAATGATCTGTAGATGATTAACAATCCTGACCAGCCTCTCTACCTTTTCTGTAGTTACATTTTTGGGGTTGATTTATTTATTTTTACCTAAAATGAGCACTAAATTATCAAAGTCTTTCAACAACAATCCCTTCCAATATATTAATAGGAAAAGACTGAGCGTTATATAATTAGCTCATTCTTCATAATTAAATACTTAAAATGTTCACATGTTGTAAAAATACTGGCATGTGAAGGAACAATTATAGTCACAAATGCAGTTGCAGACAGGTCTTTTTATTTCTAATCATGTCATAATTCATGATAATAATGCCTTTCTGAAATGCAGAATTATATCTAATGATCATAATATTATTAAAATGACTCACAAACAGGGTTCTCGCAAGCAATCGTTTCTAGTAAATAAAAGGACATTTTTTAAAAAATTATGATATGGTATTTATTTGTTTTGCCTGAGACTCAGTGAGTCACATGATCAGTCACCCTTCTCATTCTCATACCACTGCACAGAGATTCTCTCATTGGAACCTGGATTTCCACTCCAGACTCATGTCTGCTTCTTATATCTTGCATTTCTCTTCTAATATTTAATCTTTCCACAATCAGCCCTGCAGGTTCAGACGAAGTGCAGTCCAGCTGCTGATTTGACTGATGGCTTTACAAACTTTTCTATCATCCTTTTGAACCGCAGAGCTTGCCTCTTTTCTCTCTCACACACTCATTTAAGTTTTTCTCTTGTCTCATCACTTCTAATTCTTTGCTGAATGACGTATCTTTCCGTCCCCTGCTTCTTTTACGAACGCCCCCTTTAGCAGACTCTTGCCCGGAACCTCTCTGGTCATCTGTCTTCTCCCTGAGGGCTCTTTCAGCGTCTGAGAAACCTTTATTATAACACCTGTGGTTGCCAGCTCTCCACGAAGCATCTCCGTTTCTTTTAGATGCGTTCTGTCTCTCAGAGGCATCAGTCTGGTCTTAAATCCCTGGGTCTGAAAAGGATTCTTCAGCCATCCACGCATATCCATCTCTGTTACTATAAAAACCAGCAGTCTTAGTTTACAGTTTTTTGTTCGGAAGGAAGTCCTTTTTTTTTCTACAGAACTCTTAACATTTTGTCCAAGTGTTACTGTATTTTAAGTAGGAAAGGCTCTCAGTCTCTAGGCTTGACAGGTGGCATGAAATCAAGTCAGGCAAATTTTTTTATGACATTTCTGTATCATCTTGCCTGTTCTGTGATCTACAATGTTTTAACATAGCTTTCATTATTTCATTTCTAATGTTTAGATTCAGTGTTTATTCGTTTTCATGTCTAAGCCTCGTCACATTTTATTTAATTATTGATGACTTTCATTTGCTTAGGTGAATAATCATTCAGTACATGTTATTCATTCATTTATTCGTACTTACACTGGAACAGGTGGGGTTTGTTCATTCTGGAGTGGCAGCCTCTGTGATGGTGTACCTGGCCTCAGATGGTTTGCGGTCCGGGGAGCAGTACCGGAGGACAGTCACCATCCTCCTGTCTGATGCTAATGGCAAGAACCATTCACTAGGTACTTGCTTTGATTTGTATGCATTTGGTGTGTTTAGGCTGTTAAGAACTCCATGGAATCACATTCATTTGATCAAAGTGTTTGTGGGAACTCAAAGCGAAAGTGGACACTGAACGTTCATTTGAACCCCCTTCATCTTCACCCAGGCACACATGACCTCTCGTGCCATCGAAACCCGCTGGTGGTGAACGTGACCCACGACCTCTCTCAGCCTTTCTTCCTCACGTCCTCGGTCATCCTCCTCCTCTCCTCCCCCTCTGTGGCGGTGAGAGGGGTGGCCCTGAGGACCTCCTGCCACTTCAGCACCTTCGCCCTGACCGGGTGCGCATCAGAGGGTGGGCTCTCCCACAACTACTTACTTAACACACACACACACACACACACACACACACACACATACACATACAGATAACTGTTTGAAAAGGGATTGTAGACAATATTCTAAAACAACTTGTATAATACTGAGTAAAGATAATTGTTGTTCTCCTTTTGTTGAAGAAAACAGGTCAAAGATAGTAGCTGTTTATTTGCCAAATTGTGCACTTTTGTGGCCTATTTGAAAATGTTTATGCTGGAAATCTAAAAAATATAAAGAAGAGTTCAAGTAAATAGCAAATATTAACCAATATACTGCAGGTAAGTACGTATAATCAGACTTTCCTAAAATCCATAGCTCATTATAGCTGATCTAATTTAAATTAGCAGGGACAGACGTGGTGAATGCATTAGTCCTAGTTGAAGTTTGCCTGTGCTCCTCTCATTGCTCTGCTTGTCTCCCTCCACATCTGCAACAGCTGTTTACGGCAGCCGTGCCAGATAGACAGCTGCAGTCCTCCGCAGATAAAACAGGCCTCTGTCAGGTAGGCTTTACAGAACCAAACGACGGGCTGTTAGAGAGCTGAAACCACAAACAAAAGAACTATCTATACATCAGTGTGTCTCTGTAGGTGTACAGGAGGAGAGGAGGCGTCCCGCTGCTCTGTTCAGTGCCACCACGGTTTCAGTATCACTATCCTCAATGGGAGGGGGACACCACCCCACCAGGTACTTTGTGTCACTCTCTTTAGTTTGCTCCAAATGTCTACGTACTGCCAACGTGGATTACTGTTATCTGTTTTGAAATCCAGTGAGTTTTATGAAAACGTGACTCCATTTTATTAGTTTTCTCATAAAACTGATGTTTTTATTCAATTTGAAGCTACTAATTTAGCCATTTTTGACTTGTGTGCTTACTGTTATTTATTTAACCCCATCCGAAAGTTTACACAATTCACAGAGAGAGTTTACATAAAGCCAGAAGAGCTCAAATATCTCGGACAATAGGATAACACATTGATTTATCTTTCTCACTTTGACTCTTTCCTTCTTGACATCCAGAGAACAATGGAGCTGGAGTGTTTCCACGGTTCGTGGGATCGCGTTGTTAGCTGTGAGCCGGTGGACTGCGGCCTTCCCGACCAGTCTCATGTTTATTACGCCATATTCAGCTGCCCCTGGGGGACCACCTTTGGCAAACAATGTTCTTTCACCTGCGGACCGCCAGCCATATTGCAAGGTAACTCATAAGTTCAACAACAGAATTTTAGTCAGGAATCTTTCTTAAACCACAGTGGATGATGGCACGGTGAGAAATAGACACAACTGCAAAGTGGAGTTTAGTTGTAGCTCTTATTTAGTGCTGAACAGTTTTGTCAAATTTAATGTTTGCTGTTTTGTATTTAGCCAAAGCTGTTTTTTTAATCTTTTTTTTTATATATATATGTATGTTTTTTACATTTGTACTGACACACCTTTATGTTGAAATTAAACTGAAATAGACACACAGAAAATAATTCTTTCTATCAAACTCATCCTTTAGGTTGATTTTCTTTTCATTTTTTTAACTATTATGTACCTTGAAATATTACCTAATCTTCAAAAACTCACACAAACAAGTTAATGTAAATATCCTCAATGATTTAATTTTAGTTTTTAAATCTTGTGTTTGTGGTTGAAAAGCCACAGCACAGCGTTATTTAGTCAACAGAGACTATAGATATATATTCCAATTTGTAAATGCACAAAAAAAAAAATTGTAGCTTGATCGATTCAGAGAAACAGGTTTTAACATTGCCATGCATCACTCAGCAGCAAAAGCATTCTGTGCAGGGTTGCACACCGCAGCAGCTTTACCAGAGTTTGACAATCACAACACATTTTTTTAAACAGGGTATAAAAAATGCAATGCCATACTAAAGATTAATGACATTTTATAGACCAAATAAAAATAGTTAAAGATTTAATGTGTTCTGATTTTCAACAAAACATAATAAGTCTCAGGCTTTATGTAGGGCCATGCAGGCATTAAAAAGTTATTGCTGTGGGCTCCTCATACCCCTAAAAGACAGATCCATAAAAATAAAAAAAACCACTTTGTTATGTTTTACAATCGTCCTAAGTATAAATTGGTTTTAAACATTTTTCACTAAAAGGGAATTATTTGTTGTCTTTTTCTACAATATACCGTCAATCAGTTTCAGGTTGTCACCAATAAACATTTCACTTTTTTTTTAAATGAACTGCAAAACACACAAAAAACTTAAGTCGGGATTTTTCTTGCCTCGTCCTCATCCTAGTCCTTTTTACACACTCAAACTAAAGTTGTCTAATATTTTTAAGAAATACCTTTAACTTAAAAATTTTGTGAATTTAAGGACAAGCAGTACTTGAAGGAATACATTTCGCCTGCCATCATTTGTGCCAGACTTTGAAGCTAAAATCATCGACACCGACTTTAGTTTTGGGCAGACTTTGGAAATGATGTGAAATGATGCTCCATTTCCTGGGATACTGTGAGATCTCACAAGATGTGTCAGCAAATAAAGAACTCTCAGCTACTACTGTACCAATCTGTTTGCTGGTTCATGAGTTATTGTGCTAACAGACAGACAGTTGATTTCAAAGTTGTGCACATTGTTTAGTGCTTGGCGTATGTGTTGAGCATAATGCTAAGCTACTTCCACACCACATTTTAGCTCAGTAGTTATACAACCAGCTGGGTTATAGCTACTTTTGTGTTTCCTAAGGTAAGTAGACTGTGGAGGCCATCTTGAATTGGGTTTGTCTCCAAAAGTTAATGAGTTTCAGATGCCTATCAAATGATTATTTTCTTAAAGTCTCAATAAAATCTGTCCAGTGTCCATGAAATATTTTGCTAACAAACACTAGTGACTCCAAGAGTGAATGGCAACATTTTAAAAACAGATCTTGTGCGATCAGTTAGTGAGTTTGCGTTGGGAATGACTTGTCTACTACCAAATATTAATGAACCTGACTGAGTTACAGCCATTCTTGTATTTGCTAAAGTAGCTTAGCTGTGGTGATCATCTTGAATGTGTGTGGGGGGGGACTCTAAAAGTTATTCAGTTGTGGATTTAACCAAATATTACTTTCTGAGAGTAAAACATTATTGCCCCCCTTTCCTCTTTAGTATACGATAAATATATAAAGACTAAATGTATCTTTGTTCTGTAATGACCACATAGGATTACTGGGGCATTTTAGAGCAAGAAACCAGTATTTATAAAGGACAGTCTTAGTGAAGTCTTTCTTGTCCTGTTCAGCTTCTTCCTCCTTTTGACATCCTGTTTGATTAAAATTTTCCTCTTCTACNCCCCCCCCCCCCCCCCCAACAGGTGATAGTGATAGGTTGGTGTGTTTGGAAGACGGACTGTGGTCTTTCCCAGAAGCCTACTGCAAGATTGAGTGCTCCGAGGGTCCAGACATTCCCAGCGCCAAACTGCTAACAGCACACTGCCTGGATTCAGGGCACCATGTTGGCTCTGTGTGCCGCTACAAATGCAACCCTGGCTTCTATGTCACAGGGAGCCTCAAAAACAAGACACCGAGGTGGGTCAAGTCGGGAACTCGGTAGCTAGTACTTGAACAGCAGTTAAAGAAAATGGGGGTTTGAGTAGCCCACAGTACAGTACTTCTACACACACTTTATGATTGTTGATTCTGATACCCATCTTACTGGTTATACTTACTGAGCATAAATGTCTTTAAATGTCCAAGTGGCTTTTTAATTTCCTTTAACTTCTGTTCAACGTAAATGAACTTAAAAGCAGTGTCTAATTATGCCCGCTTTCATAATTAACAGTTGTTAATTTCCTTAAATTTACGAGATTACCAACACACACTGTTGTAGAAATAGTACTTTTGACTCAGGCACTTAAAACAGCAGTAATACAACACGTCACACAAATAACCAAACCTACAAAGGGCAAAACTTTAAAACCCAATGAGAGCCGTTTTAAGAGCTATTTCTCATCCTGTCAGCTGCGTCCATGTATTCAGGTTCAAAACAAACTCCCATTAAGGTCCAATAAAATATGTACCGTTGGTAACTTGGCCTCGTCATCACTTTGCCAACTGTATTCACTGACTAAGAGCTCATTACTGAACACATTTCCCGTGTAAGTAATGAGATGTGGGTTTCCAAATAGGAGACACCGCCTCTGGGGTGAGTTTATATTCTCCTTTAAATGGAGTCAACACTTTCTGTTCACACGTTTTTGTCTGCTGATGGTGTTTATGTGCAACACATATGCTTTACCTTCCTGAACACAGCTTCACCATACCTAACAATCGAACCATACCAAAAAGTCTATAAAAATATACATTTTATGGATTTATATTAAGCCACATTTTCATCTAACAAGGTCAGAAACTATTCATTCATTTTGCAGTTGGGCGTCTTTATGAGTTGCTTCTAAAACATATGTGTAAACATTTTAATAAGCCACGATGCTTTATTGGTCCAACATGTGAAAGTGAACTACAGCAGCTATTAAAGACGCTCGAACAGGCTTTTTGCGCTTACCTTTGACACGTGTACCCTATAAATAATTGATATAAATACAAATTATAAAACATATTTTTGCCTTCACACGCAACATGCACCACACGGGAGAGCTTTTTACCACTGAATGGACTCCCTGCAAGTTTTATACTACTCGAACACCAAACGTTAAAAGAAACTTTTATTGTGATAAACCTCAGTGCGTCCCAGCAGGCGTTATTACCTACTCTAAAAGATTTATTTTGTAGTTAATCAAATGTGACACAGTCTGCATGTCGGGTTTTCGATATTTGGGACAAATGCACAATAAAAACTTAACCAAATTAAAATCACTTGGAGATGTTAAAGCAGAAGTTTAGACATTTTGAGGTGGAGTTCTGTGTGAAGGTTATAACTAATTAATAGCTTACATGTTGTAAATAGGTTTTTTTTGTTTTATTCTGATCCGATTGACAAGCAAATGGGTAGTCCTAATGGGGCTGAGAGCAAATTGGGTCTCTACCAACCTAAATGCTCCAGTCTCAAAGAAGTTAAAGCATTAAATGCAAACACTGCTTTATAACCCTTTACACTGCCATCAGTTTTGCTTTACAGTTATTTGCATGGAGTTTTATGGGTTTTTTTTTGCAAGTGCAAACTGTGGCAGCAGCAGCTAGTTGTAGCACTTCTGGCAGAAATATAATAAAATCTCTGCTGCCATAACTGCATAATGGAAAACTGACAGTGACGTAAAGGTTTATAAAACAGTGTTTGCTTGAACTGCCATGAGGGTTTTCGGAGTGGAATTGTTTGAAAATGACAGCATTCTACTTTCGTCTTGGTTTCACTCAGACTAGCCACTCCAGTCAAAATGAGGTCGTTCAAAGATCTCTTTACAGCAGGAAAAATATTAATTGTTTATAACTTATTTTTACAGACCCTCTCTTTAAAATGTCTGGACTATTTATGTTGTAACTTCTCCTGTTGTCTGTAGGAAGTACTTCAAGTTGGATTGCCTGGAGGATGGGCAGTGGGAAGAAAACAGCTGTGAGCCAGTATCTTGCCCAGCCCTGCCTGATGTATTCCACGGCATGTACACCTGCACCAATGGCCTGTACTTTGACACCCGCTGCACCTTGCAGTGCCCTGATGTTACAGAAAATGTAAGATTTTGTCACTTGTTCATCAAGTCAACTTTAGGCCAGTTTACCAGGATTTGCTGCTTGTCTGATTAATGCTGGATGTTATAAATCTTAGTGAAGGTGTTGTAAAGCAAATCTAACACACCTCCAATTCATAAAGTTATGTCTTCACTTTCTAGCTAACTGTGACGAAGAGCCTAACTTGTGTACATGCAAGTGCTTTACAGTGAAAAAAACTTCATTTATTGCTGAGTTTCTTTTTTAGTCTTTGGATAGACAAAGCAAAAAAACCAACCTGGAAATCATGGATGGAAGATTTTAGTGTTTGTTTGTTTCCAGAGTGAAATCCGTTGCACTGTAGATGGAAAGTGGACAGCAGAGTTTACCATGTGCTCCACTCTTCGGGGTTCTTGCTCTGCTCCTCCAGATCTTAACTCTGTGGAGTACACCTGTGACCAGGGGATGGGTATTGGTGAGTGAAACCGTATTTTAAAGACTCAAATCCTCATATATTTTTTTCTTCAGCCAAACAAAGTAAAGAAAACCAAATGAAAACTGCAGATTCAGATTTAACTAGTTAAATCTAGTAGTTTAACTAGTTTAACTAGTTAAATCTGGATTCTTTTACAAACATCACAAAAAGCAAGAACGTGGTAAGATGATCACTTTGGTAGAAACAAGAACAAGAAATTTGAACATAATTGGAAACCAGACCTGATAAATTTTGATTTCATGAATCAAGTTTGATTTATTTCCTGAGTGCCACAAAGTCACTGATGCCTCATTTACCCAACGAACAACAACAACAGAAGATAATGGTTGTTTGCAACATTCAATAAGGGGGAGCTCAGTCATACCAGAGAGTATTAAAATTTCCTTTGATACACAGATCCACTGATTGATACACGTTCATTGATTTAATCACAAAAATTAGTTTAAAAGGTTAAATTTTGAATATTATGCAGTCTCGCAGCAGTAAATCAATTATGTACTACAGAAACAGCCTGACATTAGAAGTAAAACAATGAGTTGATATGTTGATTGGCAAATCTTTTAGACACATAAGTTAGAAACATTCTGATCAAAGCACTACTATAAACAGTAGAGTCCATGAGATGTCAGTGCTAAGAGGTCTTAGTCGATTTTTTTGTTTCCTTTGCTTTGCAGGCGATGAGTGCTACCCAACATGTGCCGTCATTCTGAACATGGATCTTCATGACCCGGTGGTTCTGCCCAATGGTACTGCGGCTGATACTTTGAATCACTGGATGCTGCCCACCACCGTCCAGGTGAGACGCCTCAGGAGACCAGTCAAATTACGCTTGACTGAGGTTGACTGTTAAAATAATGCATCTTATTTTCAGATAGATATGCTGAATTAGGACAGTCTATATATGCAGAATTTGATTTTTTAGTTTTCACAGTTGAAGTTGTTTCTTAGTGTGTAATGGTGCTAAATGTAGTAAGACTTTGTGCAGTTTGATTTGTTTTATCAACTAAATGTGAATTTGTGGTTTTGCTGCCATATGGAAACCTGTTGCAGGTAATATACATGTGTGATTGTTTTACTTCCATGCTGCCATGCGACTAGTTCAGGGTGCCATGAAAGCTGATCCGCTGACAAACAGTCCTGAGTGGTTTACACCAAAAACACCCATTAGAATGAGTAATTCATTCAGACATCTGTTGCTGTGAACAGCAGCAGTGAATAAACTGAGCTGCTGCTTGAGCCTGACTCCCATTTGATGCGAGACACAAACCAACATTCGTTCACAGTTTCAGACCAGGACAACAAACGTGTGGGACAAATCTCATTCTGTGGAGTGTCACCAAAAGATGAACCACACATTCTTCATTTCGCTCTACACAGTGAATAAATAAGTACATTTACAGATATATTGAAGAGGTCATTTTTGTTTAGGTGTCGTTTTCTTTGGTTCGAGAACAGAGAACAGCATCACATTCGCTGCCGTCTTGGCTCTACTTCTGCCCCACAACAGCTGAATACAAATTCCCTTACCAAAAATGTCCAGAAAAGGAATTCTGAGTACTGAGTGTATCACAGTAAAAACAACAGGCCTAAATCAATGCATTTGTAAGGAGCAGGGATTGGATTAGACTCACTTCTTCTTCACAATGAAAACAGTCTGTGAAACCTGTTTGGACTCTGTGAGGATGCTTCCTGGGTAGGGGGTCCAGGGTGCCAAGCCAGTACCCATCAGGGCATGGATTGTATCTTCCACATGGGTTTGTTGCAGGTGGAGATCCCCCAGACTGAGAACTGAGACTTAAAGGTTTGGCCTCCCTGATTCTTCCAGGTCACCGAAATTCACTAATTGGTTTTGAGAATAGATGAATAGATGTGAGAGCAGAAGTGCTTCGTATCAAATTTTTGATCTAATCTTCTAGAGTTTTAAGGCAAAATGCTTTTATTCCCTTCTGCATCACGCAAGAAAATCCACATTATGAAAGAGCAAGCGCTCATTTGTTATCGTCTTCAAGTGTTTTTGCGTTACTGGAAATCACAGGGAGATAACACAAGTAAAGGTTCCAGTTGACGTCAGAACTTCTAGGAACTGTACACATCTCTCAAACACTCAGTGTATACAAATCAGTGGGGAGAAGAAAAAATAAAAAAAATAGAAGAAAGGTCAGATTCTGGGTCTGAGTTCCAGCACTGTTGTTTTGCTTTAAAGGTGGCTTGTGTTACTCAGTATCATGTCTTAGAAATCACTAATCTTGTTGCAAACACTGCTTCAGTTTCACCTTAACTTTGGGTGGTCAGTCAGCCCGCCAGCCAGTTAGGCTGCCTTTGCCAAGGTTAAATAGTTGGACTGAGCTCTGATTACTTCTGCCATATCTTTGGCACTGCTTTGTGATTTCAAAGCAATATGTTATCTCAGATACTTCAGAATCAGGTCTCCCATCGCCTGGTCAGGCAGCGCAGGAAAGCCCCAGGGGACAATCCAGTTTCTCCCTCCACATTTGTTAGTCAATCACCTATCTGCTAGTCATTGTATGTATTGGATGGCTTAAATGACAAAAAATCTCACGAAAAAAATGTGATTTTTGCAACTAACTTAGCACTGACCCTTCCTAGTTTTATACTGTATGTGTTTGAGTTGCATTAGTATCAAGAAATTTGACAGAAAGCTCGATCCTTGGACTTGTGAAAGCTGTTCTCAATTTTGAGCTCAAAGCCTAGAGATAAAACACTTTTGTAATCCAATTTATTTCCACAACATACACAGTAGCTATTAATGTCCTGTGGCTGCAGTGCATAGCTAATGCGCTTTTGTGCTTTGTTTCCCAGAGCATAGTCTGCACCGGGATGATGAAATGGTTTCCTGACCCACAAAACATCTACTGTATCCAGTCATGTGAGGTAAGAGAGAGATAACAGAGGAGCTGTGAAGGTAAAAATTTCTTTTCCACTTTAACCTATTCATTTGACCAAAATAGGGCATCAGAGAAGGAAAACAACTGCTTCAACCAGATTTTTGTCTCAGCGCAGTCTTAGAAGCAGTCAATGTCTGTTTTAGTTGTGACGGATGGTTTATTGGCTGAAGACCTGACAATCATTCACAGGAGCTGAGTGTGCCTGAATCAACATTTTTTTTACCTTTTCCGTGTCACAAAGTGAAAACCGAATTTTCACTGCAAGACGAGATTTCATTTATGTTGACACTCACCTACTTTATCAGACAAATAGATTCCATTATACCCGTTTGCCTTTCTTGTCAGTCAAAGCGAAATCCAGTTCTTAGTTTGCCTTTCCTGTTTTGTTAACACTTAATCCCTACAGCAATTACAGCATTTCTAGGTAAAAGCACATTAGATTTAGTGTCCCGGCCAGACTTTTCCAGTCATTTTAAACATGACGCTGTATCCCTGTTGTCATCGCTGCTCAAAATACCGGAGCCAGTGTGCAATATTCCTCATATTTCACAATGACAAATCTCATGCAGAAACTGATAGTCTTGCACTTTGCAAGAATCCTTTTCAAATCTGTCCAAGCAGCCTTCTTTTCCAGAGATTCTAGCATTTCCAAATGTTGTTGCGCCTGCCAAGCCTAATGAATTATCTGATAAAGGGAAATAAATTCATCACTGGATTATCTTAGATTTAGATTAATTCTTTATCCTGACACACGGTTTTCAAATCTTTCTGCTTAGTTTAAAAAACAGTCTGCCTCTCATGTGCTGGAGCTCTTCTTTCGGAAGGAGGTTAGCTTCCTGGTATGTGACAACCTTGTGCTATCAATTTTCTGGTAAATTTATGTATACTTCCAGGGAAATGGAAGGAAATAACGGCAGGAGCATTTTCAATTGTGTTTCACTGTATACTGATTCAAATTTAAAATGTTGGAAAGAATTCTGTAATTTACTTAGAAGTGCCTAAAATAGAACCACATTTTTTTCCAAAAGTCTTGCTGCTATCTCCCCTCAGAAAAACAAAAAAAAAACATAGATACAAACTTCAATGTGAGGTATGCATCTTGCAGTCTGGTTTTAAATGTTGCATCATGTTTGGGACCTGTGTCAGCCATTTCTGTATCACAGGTTATGTGGAATATCGAAATTAGTTAAAGGGCATGGCCTCAGATCTTTTGATGTGGGGCTTTATGGAAATATTAAGAACAAATAATATCCTACCTTACTGCTGGGGATAGGCACAAGCTCCCCGCGACCCGGAATGGAGAAGCGGGTAAAGAAAATGGATGGATGGAATGTCCTTACTTTTGTAGACATCTCATTAATTGCTTCAGTTTTGAGACAATGAGCCTAATTCTGACCAAACTGAGAAACTAACAGTGTGTTTGAGCAGAGTCAAGACCAAAGTGGATTTTTACCAATTCAGAACAACTCTAATGTCATAAATGTCAAGCTCTGCTGTCAGCTTTGCCTTTAAACATTTTGTTGCAAAGAATTTTATGGTTATTTTCAAGCACAAGTAGTAGCAGCAGCAGCTAGCTGTAGCACTTTGTACAACTGGAGGCACTTCCTGCAGGAATATAACATTTTGACAGGAATTGCAGTGTAATGAACAAAACTGACGACTGCGTAATGATCTTGGTCCCAGTCAGACGGGCTGTTAGCTTGTCAGTCCCGTTAGAATTAAACTGAGTTTATTTAAAGATCCAACTACAGCAGGTAAAATATTATTAGTTCATACCTTTTTCACCACTTTAAACGATCGGAACTTTCTCTTCAATAATGACATGACTAATAAATAAATTATCTATGAATTATTCTTGGTTTTTGCCAGGGAGAAGAATGCACATATGTAATTATCACCCACTGCTAAAGGCAAAAAGGTGATAGTTTCATCCCACAGTCATGTCTATGGTCAATTGGTGCATCTATAAAATACTCTGTGTATTAGTTAGCCCAATCTGTCTTTTTTTTGTATCGATATTTTAGCTGTTGTAGTAAATCATGTAATATTATGAACCCAGATAGTTTTGATTTGGCATTCATCCTTAAGGTTCAGAAAAGCCTGGAACTATGGATGGAACACATAAACTGTTGATGTCTCATGGTATTAAAATATTCTTGCTACCTGCCAGCACTACATTTTCCCCTCAATCTTCCCGTGAATGTTGCTAGGCAAAACAATTGCTTATAACGCACTCCTCCATTACAGCTCTGTAAATTATCGTGGACCACATGTGTTGCGTGCAGTCTGTGCCAGATCCCATCCAGATGCCATCGCTCCCTCTGCTTCTCTCACTGTTGACAATGTGACTCAACTCAGACGCCTTATCAGCCTCCTCGCAACTGCCAGACGGAGATTGCTCTGTAATGTTTTTGTGTAGCTTTTAGGAGAAGAGTTGGACTGGAGGCAAATGCCTTTGGTGTGTTTCTTGAAGTCTCTTTACTGCATAATTAAAATTGTTGCTGGGACCATAAGTACAAAGAAGGTAATACAAGTGCATCAAGAAGCCAATTAAATGCATCAACTAA
Source organism: Kryptolebias marmoratus (assembly GCF_001649575.2). Lineage (NCBI taxonomy): Eukaryota > Metazoa > Chordata > Actinopteri > Cyprinodontiformes > Rivulidae > Kryptolebias > Kryptolebias marmoratus. The sequence goes on along the minus strand of NC_051449.1, from coordinate 16,362,150 downwards.
TGCATCATTTCACATGAGGCATTTTGGCAGAGAGGACAGACTCCTTTCATGAAAAACACTCAGTTGCTACTGCCTTCATCACATCATGAAGCACTTTACAACCGCTTTCTAGTCTGAATTAAATCACAACTAAGGAAATATTGAATCAGTGGGTAATAAAGACAAAACTCTAGACTCAGAGGTTTGTGACACACATTTAACACCTTCTGGCTCACTGACTGCTGACTGTTTTGCCTGGCAAACACCCCATGTACAAAAGTTCACGCTTAATCCGAACATAAGAAAAAAACACTAACTATATTTTTCATTAACAGTTAGCTTTCTAAATATTTATACAAAAAAACGTGTGTAGAACTAAGATGAACCAAAAATTTATTCCAGCCACCTATTTTGAGTAATTTCTTTAGGTCTTTTTAGTAGTGTGAATAACCCAAACAGAGTAGGCCAATGCTGTTCAGACTGCAAGAAGTGAGCTTTAAAAGTAATAAATATTTTTACTTTTGCGACCAATACCAGTTATTCAGTTCCCTTAGCATTGTACCTTCAGGCATTAGATAAACAAAATGTAACATGATCTCAGTAAATTATTAAGTTGTGAAGCTTACAACCAGATTAGGGTTAGTTAATTGATCCACTTTCATCTGTGCACTCTGTGTGTTTGAGGAAACGCAAATCGGAAACATATAGAAAGTGGAAAGCTTGGACACAACTTCACTGATGAACCCAGGATCAGATACTCCCGGGCGGTTGAGCGGTCTCTGGTTTGAGTCCAAACGATGCACTGCACTGACGATCACCGCTCTTGATCCACAACTACTGTGAGAATACAAGAAGCAGCCAGAAAAAGAAGCCATTGCTAAAAAACAAAACAAATCAATAAGCATATTTGAACTAAACATGCCAAAAACCATCTCAAATGCATTTCAGATTCCTCAGACATTTGAAAGAAGATAGTTTGTCTCTAACTTTTTGGCCATAGTGGAAAATGCTATATGTGTAGCAAAAATTCAATACCTAAAAAAAAAAAGAAAAACAATCCCACATAATACAGCATGATGGTAACAGTATCAACAGTGCCTGGAAAAATCATTAGACGTAAAGGAATGATGGATGGGATTATTATATGCCATCAGTGATAGATGTGTTGTTTTGGTCAAACACCCCAAGAATCAATTTTCATTCCAAGTTTTAAGACAAAAAACAAGGAAAATACCAAAACAGGGATGAACACTTTCCAAGTTTCTGTAGATATCTTAAATTTCAGCAACAATGTAGTTCTACAGAAATGTTTTTGGGCATATAGTAAAATATATTACACAATAAATGGAATTTGTTTAAATACTACACTTGTTTTCAGATGTTTACATAAACCCATCATGGGAACATTATATTATTTTGGCGCTTTTGATGGTAGATTTAAACCATTCTTTTTCCAGGATGTAATAATTATACACCATGTAACTTCAATGATGTGTAAAAACATCCAACATCCAGAATCAGATGTATAAACACCCCACTGATATTTGGTTAAAAGACTCTTAGCAAGTTGCACCTCAGTCACACTTTTTATGGATCTGTCAACAAGCATCAGACTTAGTTCTGGGTGAATATGTGACTCTTCTTGGCAGAATGGCAGAATGTAATTAAAACTGGTTGGTTTCCTGCCATGGATCTGGTTTTTAAGTGTAGTCCACAAATTATTAATAGGGTTGAGGTCAGGGCTTTGGGAGCAGCTTAATGTGAGCCTACTTTGTCCAATCAGAAACCAGTTCTGATGTGTGTTTGTGATCGTTGTCCTCTTGGAAGACCCAACTGTGTCCAAGTTTCATCCATCTATGTGCTGATTTGAGGTGATGTTGAAGAGTTAGGAAGTAGTCTTTTTTCTTCATTATTCTGTTCTCTTTGTACAATGCAACAGTACCACAGCATGATGTTACCACCACCATGCTTGACAGTTGGTGCAATGTTCTTAGGTTTGAAAGCCTCACGTCGACTACTAAATATAATTATTGTAATTGTGGCAAAATAACTCAATATTTGTCTCAACTGACTAAACAAAAACCAGAAGGCATTTGGTTTGTCCATGTAGGCAGCTGCAAATTTCAGTTGAGCTTGAAGGTGCTATTTTTGGGGGAAGGGCTTCTTTCCTAGTCGGCCTCCTCTCAGTCCATGGCAATGTAAAACTCATGTCCCTGCTGTCAGCGACACTGCTGTTCCAGCAGCTTCCAGTCTACGGCAGGCTCAAACCTTAGTGTTTCATGGGTTACCTGAGTTGTTTCTGAACCAATTTTCATTTATCTGAGGGAGACAGATGAGTACTGGTCAATCCAACGAGGGCTGTCCAATAAATTATTATTATTATTATTATTTTTTTGCTGGCAAAGAAAAATGACCAGCTGCAGACAATCAAGAACACTGATGACATGTTAATAAACCTCAGCCTTGACAAGCCAAGACTGTCATAAACTTTCAGCATCACTTAATAAAAAATCTAGGTGAACGTATGGATATAATGGAACATGCTTTAGATGAGAGAAAATCCACAATAAATTCAAACTTGTGCATCCAGGTCCTAATTTTTAAAAAATCTTTAAAGTTGTATGTTGCATAATTATTCCACCCTGAAAAACAAATGGTTCAAATCAGTAATTAAAAGCCTAAGATTTATATTGACAATAATGCCCATGGTTTTCTCACCTAAAATAAAAGTCATCATTACTTTAAACACATTTACTTTAGCTGTCAAACAAATAAATAAACAGACAAACAAACCAAAAAAATCTTTCATTCTTTTAGAGCATGAAAAACATGAAGGACATCGTCAAACTAATTTTAAGATGGGCTAACTGACTTGGTGGGAGATGACTTGATAAACTGTCTGCTATTTAAAGACTAATACTAAATCTCGGTAAGTAGAGGTAAATAAATATATCACTGAGGGCTCGCTGGAGTTCATATCTGTGTTTTGTAATGTTCTGGCAGGTGCTTATGACAGTTCGTGCTCTTTTGAAAAAGTCGGCACCAGGAGGTGGAAAATCTATGATAGTAAGGTGTGGCCTTAACTGCTGCTTTGTCTCTCTCTGTTTTTTTTACTCTGATTTGAAGGGGAGTTTCTGTATAAAGATAGAACATAAACTAGCTGACCTTTGAATTATCCACGTGGGACGACTGTGTGCTGCCAAGTCTGGCTGCTTCACTCTTCAGGGGTCTGTGCTTTTGTCTGTATATGCTGCCTGGAGTAGAAAAAAACACTAATTAACCTTAACACGAGACCTGGTCTTAAATTAGTTTTCGTATGTGAAAGTATGGGGTTAAATGCAGAAAAGACCTGAAAAAAAGTTAAGTACAGATATTAAGTTGCTGCTCAGGTGTAGCAGCTGGTAAAGTATTTACTAAAAAACAAATTGTTTAAATGGATTTATCCATGCCACAGCCATTATGCTTTTTTAGAAACAAAAAATTTGAAGTAAAGAGAAAAGAGCAGAAATCTTCTCAGCAGCTGCTCTCTCCCAGCACAGATAGGGTCTTTGAAATGTCTCCATCAGATCATCAGACAAAGCCAAAAATCTTTTTGGCATTCTGCACGCACTCTTACGTTGTTGGCACTTTAAGGAAACCCTTAAGATTTAAAGGGAAACGTCAAAATGGCTTTTATCGTGGTGCTTTTCAGATTAAATGTAATTTAAATTCCACAAATGTCGTGCCACTGCTTAGTTTTTCAAGAGGATCTCGTGCACTGGCCAATGCATTACACAAAGCAACTTAAGGAAGTGCTATTAACCGGTGATGTGGAGCATAACTAATAAAATTTGTCTACTAGTGATAGTCAGAGGTCAGCTAATAAAGCAGCCTCTCTTGCTGAGTTATATTCAGTGAATCGATTTGTCACAGTGGGAATGCCAAAACCATCAGCAATTCTGAATCTTCACAAACATTCAGAGTGGAAGCAGGTTAGACTGCACTGCAGGTCTCAGGTCATTAATCAGCACAGAAGATTTAATGTCTCTATCCATTTAAGACATTTAAACATGCAACATCTAAATGTCTAAATTACTGCCACAGGAAGCATCAGGCTACACAATCATCAATCTTTAATAGCTGGCCACTATTGCCTCTTACTTACTCTGTGTTACTCATTTATGCTTGGTTGCCACAACTTAAATAGATTATGTAATCGAAGCCTACTGTGCGTGCCAGACAAAGCTGAAACCCTATTAGCTGATCAGTTCTGTCTCTGGATCTTCTTTCAGTAGGGGGTCATTCATTTCTTGACTTAAGACAAACGAAACACCTGGTTCTAATGTTTTTATCAGACATTTTGTGCAAATGCCAACTCTGACGTTAGACACTTGAAAAGGGAGAATATTCCTCAATGTGTGTCAGTAATTTCTTAATAAGGCAAGGATAGTGTAGCTCAGACGGGGTCTATTTTATGTACCATTTGTATGAATTATAGTTTGAGGTATTGAATACAGCACTGTCTCGGGTGGAATCAGGATTATTGGACACCTATCCCATATGTTCAAGCAGGAGAGAGTGTGTCTTCCAGGTCATCTGTATAACTCATATTTAGTATTCCTTTAAGGCTTTTGCTAAAAGTAAAAATTAAGAGTGATTTAAGGTTAGAATTTCTTGCATTTAACATGTTTTGGATTTGGATTCAAAAACATCTCTAAAATATACTGAAGTATCAGTCCCAAGTATCAAAACAGATATCCCTCTAGAACTTTCAGTGTTGTTAGGAGGATAATATTAAGACTGTGGAGCAGTATGAGGAACTGTATGTTCTTATATATATTCTGCTTCCAATGAGTAAGACTGTCTGGCAAACATGCTATTTTTCAGAAACATTTCTAAGGTTTTATTTGAAGATCATATAAATGAGGCTCTCTAGCAGTGACTGAAGCAGGATAAAGATCTGTTACTCCAAATCTGTGGGCATGGTCTTCAACCAAAAGGGATGAGTGGTCACCTTTGGGTCTGGAATGAGCTACTGCACCAAATGAAGGACCTTGTACTATAGGGTCTTGTTCACAAACACGAAAAGAATGGAGTTGGAGATTGATAGATGAGTAGCTCAGATATTTGGGAGGAGCTCAGAGTCGAGTCTCTGCTCCTCTCTACTGAAAGAAGTTTGTTTGTGAATCTGGCAAGGATGCCTTCTGGACATGTCTCCTCAGCAGAAGACCTCGGGGCAGATCCAGGTCTTGCCGGACACTTAATTTCTCACTTGACTTGGGAACACCTTGAAGTTCCTCCAGGATGAGCTGGAGAAAGTATCTAGGAAGAGGAAGGTCTGGGAATCTCTGCTTAGGCTGTTGCCCTTGCATTTTGATCTTGGTTAAATGGCAAAGGATGACTGGCTGGATGTTTTTGACTTTGTTAAATTACTCAACACACACTTATGAAAATAAACAAGTTTTACTACATCAGGAAGTCCCATCAAATTCTGGCAGATCCATCCCACCCAGAACATCAGCTGTTTGAACTTGGCCCTCTGGGAGACGCTTTGGGGCCCTCAAATCATGAACAAACCGACCATTTTTATGCAAGAGCCATAACTCTATTTAATCATGCAAAACACTACACCACTACCAAACTTGTTTACAGTTTTAAATTTTTTTTTTTTTTATTGTTTTTTTATCCGGCATTGTTTAAATTTCAAAATATTGCCTTCTTTTACTATTTGTGTGCACCAACAAAGGCTTTTTCAACAACTTTGTGCCTTGTTGTTTCTAAAAAGTAACTAAGTCCAGTTAAACAGGTTTCATATTTGTTTACCAACCAGTAAAAAAAACACGAGTAAATAAAGCATTAAAACATTTATTTTTTTTGTCCTTTTTCAAACATTAGCAGCTGTGTTTTATAAGTATAAGTAAATCTTTCCTTTTTTTATTTTTCTGGCATTTGGTTTAAACAACTTAATACAGCAACGTGTCCAACAAAGAATCTGTTCTCATGAAAAAGGTTAAATCATGTTTTTATCATTTTTGTCCTTCTGGGCTTTCATGCTGCATAAGGAATACTAACCCCTTGGAATAGGCTTTTCTTCATTAACTAAGCCCCTGCTTTTTGTTTGCCTGTTGGGTTTAGCCTTTTGGAGGAGACGGCTGGTGTGACACCATCAACAACAGGGCCTACTGCCAGTATGATGGAGGAGACTGCTGCCCGTCCACACTCTCCACTAAAAAGGTACAAACTTCCATCGCTCTGTTACCCTCCGGTTTCTTTCCCCATTTGGTTTCAGGAGCTTTGAGGCTGAAGCTGGATTCAGAGGGAGATTCTTCCTGTTTGCAGTTGTAGGAATCAGGCTGTTTTGGCACGAGCACTGTGCCACGACGCAGGAGACTTCTGCTAAGCAAATAAACACAGATCCTTGCTACTTTCCCCTCTCTCCTGTTAGCAACTGTGCCTCTTTAGTCTTCTGCACTTAAAACAACAGAGGCGATTGCTGCCTTCCAGCTTTTCCACTCAGATTGTAAATAAACACGTTTTCATCACCACAGCGCTGCTGTTTGCTTCTTTGTGACACCGTTGAACCTCTGCAGAGGTTGCCACTCAGGGTTTAGGAACTTCATAACATGCAGGTCTTTTGTCTTTTAGGCCTAACCGGTTTAAGGAGAATATTGGATGTCTTTGTCTTACCCATGCACACAATCTCTCCCTGCTTCGTGCTCACTGTGACATGCACGTGTATCACATTTCAGTGATTGTGCTGAATGATTGCTGCAGTTTGGGTGGCTGCGAGGAATGGTTTGAATAATAATGAGCAGGCACAGGTCAGGCAGTGGTGGAAACCGGGCCGCTCGTTCCCTCAGCTGCTCCTGGATAAACACATCTTTCTTCCTATTTTTCCGTGCTTTCATGAGAACGTCTCTCCCATGTGGACGTTTGGGAAGTATCCCCCCCCCAACCCTCCTCATTTTTTTCTCTCTCCAATATACCCTCTCTGGCTACCGTACAACCACATATTCATGACACTCATTCAAGGGGCCCTGCCTAATAATTCCTCTGGTCTACAGTTGGCTGAGCCTCGGCTGTCTCCTTCATGTCCACAGCACGCCATGACTCACTGGCAGCTCCTTCCTAATGGAGAAGGAGTTCAGCGAGTCTGTAGCTGCCGTCATAATAAATGAGCTGCCAGACTGCCACTAACTGCTCTTTTTACAGGGGAAAGAGAGGTGGGGGGTATAAGTGTAGGAGCAGAGAGGTGTCTGATGGTCTGCGGTTTTCTCGGCCACTGTGAAACAACAACTCAATAAGCGGGGGTCGTTTTCAAGGAAGTGAACTCAACTGGCGTGAGTGTCAGCATCCTGACTGCTCCAGCAGAGAGGAGGAGAGGGGAGCGGGGGTAAATTAGGGATTAGGGGTCTGTTTGCAGAACATGTTGTTTCGATGTGGTGCCAGCCGCGCAGGTGTCGGAAATTACAAGGTTTGACTGCACGTGGCTCACATCAAATATTTTCTTTGCTGCCACTCGACAAAATGAGATGTTTTGTTTCACTTTGCTTCACAGTCAGTTCTTATTGATCTCAAACACTCCCAGATGACTTTTTTCTTTTTTTTACATATTCCGTCTCCGACCTAAAGTGAAGAGCTGTCTGGGGGCACTTCTAAACCTTCAGAAACACCCCCAAAGAACTTGGCTTTTGTTTCTGTGGATGGAGCGAAAAGAAGCTCTTCCAGAGGCTGTTAGGAGGATTCAGAAGCGGAACGTTTTTCGGCTCGCCATAATCCGACATCACTAAATCTAATCGGGGCTGTTAGGGAAACAGTGAAGTGCAAATTTGTCTTAAATGGGACTTCTGGTGTTTTGAGCGAAGCTGGGCCTTTTTGCAGCTTGTTGAGAGCCCTCAGAGAATCGATTACCCCGCCATCAACCCCGTCTCCCTTCAAAAAAAAAAAGAGATGCAATCAGCAATGAGAGGCTGACAGGCTTCCACCTCCCACTCGTCTTCTCTCCATTGCATGCCATCATCGTTATTTTCTTTTTCATGCCTCCCACTCTCGTTTCTTCTCCATCTCCCTTTTCTTTCTCCCAGTTTTCCTTCAGCCCCCTCCACCCCCACTTCTTCTCTCCGGGAGCGAGTGTTTACATTTCTTGCAACAGACTGATTCACGGGGCACCAGAGTTTATTTTGCAACCTGTGGTGATGGCTCGCTTCCTAGACAAGAGCTGGCAGCCTCGTGTTGTTGATTCCTAACATGTGTTCATCCGTTCACCTCCACGGAGGTGCGTTCCTCCCTCCTCGGCCCCCCTGAAGACCAACAAGGGTTTTCTTGCCCTTCAAAGGCCACGTTGAACCATTTGACATGCGCTTTATCGGCCTTCTGGGGGCCATTGGAGCTCTCTTTGAAACCGTGAAGAAAGGCAGCGAGTATTAACGGACTGCATCCCTCTTAGCACAAACAGAATGGTCAGGCAAATGTAACTTTTATAGTCTGCTATATAGTCCATTCAGGGTTTCGATTGTTGCTAACAGTTGAAATGTAACAACTCTACGGGGAGGCCCTCTTACTGAGTGTTACCAAACGCTTTTTGTAAGGTTTTGGTCCAAATCCACTCATTTACAATATTAAAGGCCTAGCATTCCTTGAGGGAATGCATGTCGCCCTATGCTTTTCATGCCAGAGTTTAAACTATAATCTGCTGAGAAGGGGAAGAGTTGTAGTCGTTTTTGATCAAATCTTATAAATAAGGTTATGCACAATCTCATGTGATGCTGTGAGATTTCACAAGATGTGTTAGTGCTCACAGTATGTGTTGAGGGTGACTTTCAGCTACTACCGCACCAAATCTTAGCTCAATATCTGTAAAATGGACTAGTTTTGGCCATTTCTGTGTTGACTAATGTCGATTATCTGTGTTGGTCATCTTGAATCGGGTTAATTCAAAATGTTTTAGATACACAGCCGAAGATTACTCTGACTTTCACAAAAGTTTGTCCAGTGGTTCATGGCATATTTTGCCAACAGAAAGACACTGTTGAGTCTTAATTTAATGCCAAAGTTTGAAGCTAAGTAATTGTGCAATGCATAGCACTCTGAGTACTTGTTGTGGATGAAGCTCACCTACTATCAAACATAATTTTAGCTCGACATCTGGAAAACTGGTTAAATTATCGATATGCTTCCTAAAGTTGGTTGGCTGTGGTGGCCATTTTAAATTGGGTTGATTTCAAAAGTTTATCAGTATGTCCAGTCATTAGTTTCAAGTTTCAAGAGTTTCAATAAGATTCATCTAGTTGTTCATGAGATATTTTGCTGACCCCTATAGTTAATGACAAGGTTTTAAAAGTAGATCTTATGCAATCAGTTTGCGCTTGAAGTATGAGTTGGGAATAACTCTCAGCTACTAAGATACCAATTTTTAGCTCAGTATCTGTAAAATAGGCTGCGTGACTGTTTGGCCATTTTTATCATTTGCTAAGGTTGCTTAATTATGGCAGCCATCTTGAATGGGGTTGACTCCAGAAGTTAATTAGTTATAGATATACACTCATTTCATTCATTGGTTTCATTAAAATCTATTCACTCATTTACTCAGGTACACACATCCCACACACAGGCAAAAACATTTGTCATCCCTAGCTGCCAAAGGTAAAAGGTTAAAACAAAACAACAATTTTTTAATGAAAATGACATTGTGTTTTTATTCTCGTTGCAGTCTGGTAGATTTGTAAAAGTTGTGTAGAACTGACAACTCAACGTTGTTTGTTTATTGACAGGTCATTCAGTTTGGGGCAGACTGCAGCGAGGACGAGTGCACTTGCCGCGATCCAGATGCCGACGAGAATAAGAACAAAGCCAAACAAGTGGACTGACGAGGTGGAGCTGGAGGAGGAAGATGAGAGATAAAAGAAGCTGAACTTGTCAAACTGAAAAAAAAAAGACCACAATAAACAACAACAAAAGATTCTTAACATTTTGTAATACAAGGAATGCGATTAAAGTCAGACTCTGTGATATAAAAAGGCCATTTTATCACAATATAAAAGATTTTACTTGTAAATCACATCAAATGTGAGTTATGTTGGGTTCAAACTTTATCTCTGTCTTCAGCCCAACAAAATACTTAACCGCACAGCAACTTTTCTCTCCTGAGTTAGGAAACCAAAGATTATCTGCACTGTAAGATAAGAAAATGTTTTAAAGATCAGAGCCTGACTGACTTCAGCTCTTCTCCTGCAGAAAAAAAAAGCCATCATAATTAAATCTAATTACTGTTGTGAATAAATTTAGGACTCTTTCTGGACTTGATTAGAGTTGGACCAGATCAAGAACTGTCCAGTGTGTGCACAATCCTCATACAGAGGATATTTGCTCTATATTGACCATGATAATCTCACAGAGGCTAAATCTATCTACTCCAAACCAGTGAGAATGGATTAAATCAAATCCAGCTCAGGTGTCTTTACCTCAAAGACATGAAACCAAACCATCTTTGTCCTTTAGCAGACCAAACAGATCGCCTCACATGAGTTCAGATGTTTCAGATGTTGAAGAGTTGAGTCTGACATGTAGCTGTCAGGTGTGTAAGAGGATATATATCTGTACAGACATATATTATAATAATATATTTGGATCTACTAATGTATCTATTAGGCCACATGTTCATCACACAGGTCAATACTCTGTACTATTTAGCTCGCACACCAAGTCATTTAAACGTGTTATATTATCGTCCAGCACTCGTCTTCAGGACAAGTAAAACTGCAGTGTGTGGACACATTGTTTAGGCAAGTAAATACAGTTAAACTTTAATAAATGTTCTGTAACTTCAAGTATCATCTGTAAACGATAAACACATTTGCCGTCCTCCCTCGCTCAACGCCACTGAATTTCACCTGCACGTACAGTTAAAGGTGTACTGTTGGACTTTAAACACAAAGAACTGAAATCTGAGACGATAACACATACTTGTCTGCATGTGTGCAAGAGAGGCAGTTCTTTCCGCCATTAACCAGAAATGATCAAGTACCTCGTCACAATATCATATCTGTAAAAGTATAATCATGTTCTCTGTGATATATTACTGTACTTTATACATGATGTAATAAATACCAACTTTATATGGACCTCCCTAAGTGATGAGCCTTTTTATTTGCTGTACGTTCATTCACAGAGAAAGTGGGGGTTTATGAGCATGTAAATCGCTTGCTGGTTTGTTGGTGGACTCAAGGATTCATGGAGAATCACTGCAGGGGACTTTATAGTCTGTAATTCAGACCGAGTAAACCTCAATGGACCATAAAGGGATAGTTCAGAGATCTTTTGAAGTGGGGTTCTGTGAAAATATTAGGAACAGTTAATATATTACCAGTTGAAGATAGCTCTATGATGGGCGAATCACAGTGAATAAAGTGATCCACTGTAGCCCTCAGTAGATCCCTTTTCGCTTGTGAGAATACCATAAATGAGGCATTATTTTCTGTTATGGTAAGCATACAATACAGCTAACTATTCTTATAAAGATATGTATGTATTCAACAGTTCATTTGAAGTAAATAAATCAATGAAAATCAAACAGAATGCTTTCAGTTTAAACATCCTTTCTGTATCACTCTATCAATGTCCTCTTTTTTACTATATTTCCACTGGTTATGTAGTATACTGACCCTTCCTTTTCAGAATACTGCACCAACATAAACATCAAGCATAAATGCCTACACCATTTGCTCAGGTTCCCGCGCCGTGCACCACACTCTGAGGCGCGACTGTAACTGAGCCTTATCACCCTTATCACTTATTGTATGCCAACACATTAAACAAAGATGTCACACGATCAGTAAGCGCTCAGAGTATGTGTTGGGGATGACTCTCAGCTTTACCTGAACATCTGTAACGTGAGGAACTTTCACAAAGCAGTTCCGCATAATGGCAGCCAAGACTAATACGTCTTTAAACTCTGACCTGTTCATAAAACCACGACTTGAGCCGGCCACATCCTGCAGAAATGTGAGCTTTCAGAAATGAAGTGAGCACCAAGGAACCAAGAAAAGACGCGGAGCAGAACTCAGCTGTGTTGACATTAAATGAGTGACAGATTAATTCATTGTTTTCAAAAAAATGACAAAATGACTTAGTTGAGCAATCTTCTTTGTGGTTAACCTTTTTTAAACTAAATGCCAAGTTGTTTTGCATCATTATCAATCTTCTCCTCTGTAATGAATGTGTTTATTCTTATTTAGGCTTTTTAATCCCGTGGCTTGGTGGTTGCAAACACCGTATGTCATCACTAGATCATCGAGCCACAAAACCAGATTACCTTTTTACAGATCAACCGTTACATCTCTGTTACAACCTCACTTGTTGGGACAAAGGGGCATCAGCGATGGTCCAGTCAGAAATTATACCGAGACGGCCAGAAGCTGTCCCTGTTTGAACTGTTTCGTGAGAAGCTGTCCCTGTTTGAACTGTTTCGTGAGAAGGTGTCCCTGTTTGAACTGTTTCGTGAAAGTTCCAGCTGACTGAGTTGAAGTCATCTCCGTGTTTGCTTGTGGCTGAATAGCTGTGGCAGCCATGTTGAATCAGTTTGACTCAGAAAGTTAATTAGTTAGATGTACATTCAATAATTACTTTCTGAGAGATTTATTAAAATCCATTCGTGAGGTATTTTGGTAAGAGGCAAATGAACACAAGTGAACACACAATGTCATGAATGATGCAGAGACTGGAAATATTTTAAAAGGGTTAATTTATTTCAATCAAACATTTGGACAACAGCTCTTCCCCGAGATACCAGAGCTGCACAGACAGTTTGTAACTTCAGTCCCAAAACTGTCACAGTAACTTAACAGCAATACAGAGGAATGAGTAACGGAGGAACACAAATTAAGTAATTCAATAGCAATTAGTGCACACAAACAAATTAGTAAAAATGTCACCAGAAGGCTCTGAGAAGGCCTATACAGCCACAAATCCTAATGTCCTCTCTGTGTTTCTGGACATAGCAAAGATCAAAGTGAAAAAGTTGAGTTCCTGACGCACACAGATAGCATATCATGCAGACTGTAGACATTTTCAAATAATAAAACACATCTTTGTCCTTTTCACTGTTGTTCACCTTATCTTCAGCGTTTCTTTATGGCAAAAGTCTGTCCTTACATTCCGATCAGATCATTCCCATTAGGATCAGAATCGGTGCATTTACCTTGCAAAGACTACAATACACAGCAGATATAACAGTACAATGTTGTAGCTACTAAAGCTGACATTAATGCTGTAAAGTATCACCAGATTTAAATTTATGTACAGGAGGAAAACACTATAGTGTGATGCTTTCATGTAATACTTTTCTGCCTATACAAAATGTACAAGCATTTAGGTTAGAATCCACATGAAAGAAAAACAGCTAAATATTTATACATTTGCATTTGTCTGACATCAGTTGACAATATGGCCACTGCAAAAAGACAATATGACGTCACAAATTAAAGTGATAGTTCAGTTCTTTTACCCAGAGTTCAGTGAAAAATATATAGACAGTTATAATATTACCTGTTGTAGACAGCTCAGCCTTAAATAAAGAAGAAATAAAGTTTAATCCTGACTGGATTGACGTGGTAACAGTCAAGTCTTATTCAGGTTAAGACTAAAGTGGATTGCTGCTGTCTTAGAGCAACTCCAGTCTAAAAAAAATCATAGTGGTTCAGGTAAATGCTATTTTATGAACCTTTATATTGCTGAGAATTTCATATAATATAGTTATTTTGATGGTATCACCTGGTTATTTGCAATTGCAAACAGCAGCAGTTAGTTGTAGCATTTCCAGCATCTGACAGCGGTATGAAAGTTTAGGAAATAGTGCTTACACAAGCCGCTAGGAAGATTTTGAGGTTTGGAGATGGCTGGAATCCACTCTGATCTTGGCCCTGCTCGGACTAGCCATTAACTCGTCAGTCTGGTCAGAATTTAAAAAAAAAAACAAGCTTGTTTAAATCCTGTCCACAGAACCCCACCGGAAAAGATCAGAACTATCGCTTTAAGTTGAACAAAAGCAGAGAAATTCGTATAACTCAATAAAGATGGTTCTCCCGAAAGGTTATCCCATAAAGTCTAGACTTAAAGCTGAAGTTTAAAGAAAACATGCAGTTGTGTTGCTGTTTCAGTACATTTAAACTGCACCATTTAAACTGAACGGCTGCTGTTTAATCCTGTGACAACATTAGAAACAAACAAATTACCAAACAATGACTTAACTGGTGTGTCTTGGATTCCCATTATTTCGTACAGTTTGTTTACAACAACTTCATGTCTAAATGCAAATTATCAACACTACATTCAGCAGGTTATAGACTGTCGCTAAAACTTTATGACAATGCTATGTACATTTCTTTTTAAATCTCTAAGCTACTAAAATAAATGCTCGGACCTTTCACCTCCCACTGTTTTTATGGATGAACTGTACATTCTTTGTTTTGCTTCTCTACGATGGAGCCTTCCATCTGTTTACATATGTCCTACTTAAGAGATGCACGGAGCTTGTAATTTCTTTTTTTTTTTTCTTACCAGGGCCACAACACGAGAGTTAAAGCAGAATGCTGAACTGCATTAACTTTTCATCAAGAAAAATACATTTATTGTGCAGTTAAAAAAAGAAAATCAAACATAAAGCAAACAAAGCCAATGTCAGATTTCTTTTTTTTTAGGTGGATTAAAGCCACAAATTGGACTCCAGTTAGGATTGAATTTGACTTTTTTTTATGCAAAAAGAGTTGTGCTTCAGAAATGTTCATAAACATCCTACATTTAGAATTTGTACTGATTTTGAATTTTGAATTCTCTTGTCTTTCCTAATAAAATTTCACATTCAATTAAAAGTTGAAACTAAGGCCTTGTCCACATAGAAATGTAATTTTTCCAAACGATCCTTTCATTTATTGTTTATAACAATTTCCTCATAAACTTCGGCACTGTTTTTAGAAACGGCGCCGAAAAGAGCCATTTTCAGTGTTTCTGCACGGAAACATTGAAAATGGATCAAAAACGCTGCAGTAAGTAGGTCAGGCCTGTACGTGGCGCTGTGACCAAAAACAGGAAAAAAAAAAAGAGGGGACGCATGCACATAAGGCTTGCACGTTGGATAAAAACTGTAAACCCTACAAGAAGAGGACGCCCTTGTGTCAAAGGTCAGATCCACATAAAAAACACATTTTTCACTCTGGAAACCATTTAGTTGCATCAAACATTATTGGCTCCTAAAATGCTGTTTCTCTGTGGATACAAGGCTGTAATGATTAAAAACTTTTCTGTAATTCAAAAAAACAAACGTTCCAGTGTGGACAGCACCTCATAGACTAACAAAAAAAAAGGGTTTTATTTTTGCAGATACTTCACAAAAAGGTGACTCATTGTTAAGCTCAAAATGTTGGTGTGTATCAAAACATGTCATGGCATTTCAATTAATGGTTAGCATTTAGTATCAGGACTAGAACTTGATGTAAAAATTATGGCCAAGGTACGTAAATGTGGGGTTCTGTCCGGATCCAAACTCAAATCCAAATCTTTAGAGCTCCTTGGGCTCACCGTAGTCATTATACATGACAGTGAGTGTCTGTTCGTCACACGCCTTGTGTACGTCCTGGCCCATCTCGGACCAGTTGAGCCCAAAAACTTTGGTGTCGGTGTAACGGCAGGACAGGAACTTGAGGGACATCCTGCGAAGACCGATCTTTGGCTCCTGAAGGAGACCTTTACACCACAGGGAGAGTTCATCTAGCTGGGAGAGGATCAGGCCGGCTTTCCTGTTGGAACAACGAAGACGGAAGATTGAAGTGATGAGAAAAAAAAAAGCAGAACATTTGGAAAAAAGACATGACATCAAAAATAAACATCTGACATCTCATGACATACGACTTGGTAAATTTCCTCTTATGAAGAGTGATAGTTGAACTGAGATAAAAGCTACACTCGGCCGGTCCAGGGTTTTAGAACATTTTTACAAGATAAAGTCACAAAGATGAAGTTACCAGTTAGCATTCAGGAAATGCAGAGAACAGTGGGATTTCTTTTCTGTCAAGCCGCTAAATGACGACTGAGAGTCTTGATGGCATGAAATACACTTAACTCTCTGCAGTCTATCAGTCACGCCGAGGCTCTGCTGATGTTTACAGTGACATCACCGTACGATGGAATCTAAAACCAACTCATGCTCTGTTGCTGCCTCCTCCAAGGCAGCTTACTGAGTAAAGTGCACTGCTGCTCACGCGTTCCAACATTGACTGAAAGCTCTTAGCCACTGTGACAGATCTGAGCGAGGGATGATGACAGGTAAACAGTGGAAAATGAATGAATGAGGAACTGAATGGCGATGGCAAGCGAGGAGCTGGTCCTGTAAAAGAAAACAGCTCTAATACCACGGAGAGGCTATGAAATACTTGAACTTGTCCTTCGGCCAAACCAGGCCAGCTGAAAAATCACCTCCACTGGTAACATGATGCACCGAGTCCTCATAAAGACATCTCATAGGCACTCGGACTGCAATAAATAATCATTAAAGCCGATGCAGTCTGCTTGGCTTTTGTAGAGAAACTTCGTCAAGTGTTTATCTAAAGTCAGAAAATGGCAGAGGGAGCAGATTTCATTCATTCCGCACACAGTTTCTTCTCATTTTTTGGCCAATTCAGTAGCTCTGCAGCGCAGTATTTCCACTCTGTCTGGCCACAGGTCTGCTGGACGTACCGGTCACCGGAGGTGAGGCACATCAAACCGACAAACTGATTCACAACACCCCAGCGTCAGAGTAAAAACCCCCTGAATATTATAGTGGCAACTGTGTAGGTGAAGGCGAAACAGGCAGTTTTGCTTTTGTCTTTGGCAATCTTTTAATTATATAGAAAGATTCAAAATTCCTGATTCTTTATTTGTCACGTACGATACAAGAGCAACACCACTCCTACGTGTGCAAAACACTGAAAAAGCATTAGAAAATAAAAATTTGAAAGGGAAAAGAATAAATCAAAACTAAATACTAAAACAGAAAAAAGAAACACCTGATGTTGCTGCAGTGACAGGGATTAAGGAAACAGCAATGAAAAAAAAAATAAATCTGATTATGACTCCAAAGATCAGTTTTGTCTTACAGGGACATTACAACCATTTTGAAAAAGGGTTCTATGGAAAACTTATAAACAAATAATATCTTACCTGTTGTAAACAGCAACTGCTTTTTCATAAAACCACATAAACCACCACAGAATTACTTACATTTAATTCTGTGGTTATTTATTTGGTTATTTCTATCCGTGCAAAGTTGAATATTTAGACTTGTAAGGGCTAATAGTCTGAGCAGACCCACTTCAATGTCCCAATGTCCACAACAGATGGGATGGTAATTCTTTAAACCTTTTTTACAGAACCTCCCTTTTAAATGGGCAGAATATCATTTCACAGGGACCAATTAATCAAAAATTTGAATTCAACTGCAGCCTGTCTTCATTTAACTTTACGAAACAAAAAAACAAGGCTAAGCAGTAAAAACCTGTAATTAAAAAGTGCATCTCTATAAACACGAAGCGGCTCATAATCTGGTTTGGATTAATGTGAAGTCTGAACTAGATTCAAACTCTGGTGTGGTAAAAATGCCGTTGTAAGAAGTAAGCAGGAAAAAAGAACGTTTTATACGCAACTGGTGTGTTCCACTCTCTGAGGCAAACTAATATCCGTTTGTCAAACTCACACTCAGACAGGAGCCCACAACTTTTTTTTTTTTTCGCTTTTGATTGTGCTGATAAGGTGCCGCTCTGAGCTGACAAACACACCGTAATCATACAGACAGTGCGGTGTGTGGATTCTACTGTATTTCAATCCAGTATTAGTTCTGGAAACATGTAGTTCATTGCCATCTTTCCAAGCATGTGTTTGTGATATAGACTTCTTTTTTTTCTTCAAATGAGTACTTTGTTAGATTCAGAAATTTGTTTAAACCAAAATGTGCTTTCTTTCCTTGTCAATTTCAATGTGAGTAGCCCTGGTTATGCTTGAAACTGGAAACTGCAAATACAGAAAGTCCTTTTAATGACGCAGTTTTGTCGGATGGCCTGCCGGCAGAAAAGAACCCCCGTGTTCTCCGGGCAGCGTGCTGCTCTGCTGTCACTCATATCATTTTTCTGAAACCTCTTTATGTTTCCCAATATTTTGCCACATTATTCAGTGGTCGGAGGAAATAGGAAAATATATTTGCTTTGAATAACGCAAAGATGCGGTTTGTTATACTTTAATTTTTCAGCAAGCCTGAGGAACGCTCCAAATAGCAACGGTTGTCATCATAAATCCTAGTGTGAGTATTAGAGTGGAAAATGGTCTCTGTGATAAAACACGGAAGCCCCCCATCTCAAGAAAGGCACAAACCCAAGGTTTTGTGAGGTCTTGATTTTGCACATGAGAGCGGGCATGCAGAAAATATCCGAGCAGACACGCACAATTTTCTTTGTGCTCATAGATATAGCGTATACACATAAACTGTAAACCAGGGGTTCTGACACTTTACAAACAAAGATTCAAATCTGATTTCTAGATAAAGTGGGGGAAAAGAACATAACCAACACAACACAGAACAGGATTAGACAGAGAGCTTAAAATCCCCACATATTCAGTTTGAAAATGTTTCTGTAGATGCTGAGGAAAGTCAGTTGTTTGCTCCGATTAAAAGTGCAGGACAAATAGAGTGTTTGACAGATATGTTTAAAATAATATTGGGCTGTGTGTCCTTTCTTATATGATGCAGAATTGTCATGAAGATTATGTCTTTGACCAGACTGCAATGACACAACTCTTCAAATCTGACGACAACTGTGCAGATGAACAAGGTTCGAGTCTGGCTGCTGTCTTTCTCTTTGGTGAAGGAAGCCAATGGGATCTCATATATATATATATATATATATATATATATATATATATATATATATATATATATATATATATATATATTATATCTATATGTTGGTATTTCCTCCTTAGTATCAGATATAAATTAATTACTGCCGAGCTAACAGCGAGGAGGCACTTCTGCTTTAACCCCTTCACTCATCAGAGAGCAGAGTAAACAGCCTGCTGTGATTATGATTTCCAGAGATAAATTCCAGCCATAACAATGCTTCTTATCGCACATACTCCTCTGATTGGAGAGTCTGTCAGATGAAAAGCGAAAAAACCTGAAAACCATTTTTCAGCTCTTCAAAGGTCTGGGAGTCTAACCAAGAACCTGGCCCAGGCTGAAACAACTGAGACAAAGGATTTTCTTTTAGCCCAAACTTCTAGCATTTCTAAGTCAGCCTGAGATGATGGGCAGTCCCCTGGTGATGACAAGAGGCAGCCTTTTAGTGAGTTTATGATTGGAGTTAAATTGTCATGCAAACTCTCTGCAAGAGATGCCAAACAGTCTCGTCTGTGGGATTTGATATGTTTTAACAGATCTGACTATCGGATGCTACAAGAAAGATAAAGTCACATTAGCGCCTTCATTTGTTTCTGAAACATTGCTCACTTGGTTCGTAGTAGTCCGAGCTCTTCTTATCTGTATTTTGACTGGCTAATGCGAAGTCTAGTTTTTCTTGTTCTCTTTGTTTGTGGCAGGAAAACCGACGAGTTCTTCTCCTAACGGTCGAGCTGAAACTGTGGACGTGTGTATATTTGTGGTCATATTGCTGTTTAATGTCAGCATTAACAAAGATGTTTTCTTTGGATGTGAGAGAAAATGGAGAATTAACAGGAGAGAACACCCAAAGAAGAGTTAAAACAGTTCCTTTTTTTTTTGGTAAAATATGAGGACTATTCAAAGATCTTCGACTAAAGGTTGCAAAGTTTGTGCAGCCTTGGTTTAAATTTCTGTTGCTGTGAGTCACCGAGCAAGTACGGCACAGCATGGCTTTCCTTCATCAGGGCAAAGAATTAAAGGTGGGGCAGTTTCTGCAAACTGATTTTTATGCAAGATGTTTTGTGATTTTACATCTTTATCAAATAAAAGGTTTAAAAAGGAAACACGGGCCTGAGGAAAGGGAAAACACAAACTCAATACTCGCTGCTGTTTGAAGCCAAACAGAAGTTCTGGCCTGAGTGATTTTTCAATTATTCTTCCTGCAAACGGCTTTAAGTTCTGCAGAAACAAAACTCGTATCTGGTATGCACGCACTGTTCTTCGAAAGTGCATCCAAAGATATTGGATATTTAGGCTGAGGGCCTGTCAGAGTGATGAGGAAATATTCAGTTTTTGCTTTTTGAGGTGGGCTGCAGAGGTTTTTCCAAGTATACGATTTTACCCCTTACCCTGCTCTAGTAGCCACTGCCTATTCAGTGTTAGGCATTGTTTTGTTTAGTTGTTTTTTTGCTATCTTTGTTTATGTTCGTTTGTTATGTATGTGATGGTCTTCCATCTTCTTATGAAACCCACCCAGTGCCACTGGATGCAACACGAGCTTAAAGTATGATGAATCATCTATCATGGCTAACAGAAGGAGAGATCTTTTCCTATGAAACCTTCGGTTACTGATCTGTTTTAAATAAAGCAGTCTACTGGACTCATTTGTCAATTCATCATACACATGTCAGTGTTTCTATGTCTTTCTGATGAGTGATCACAAAACCCTACGACTTCACAGTTTAATAAATCTCCCTGAGTATCTCAGCAGTCAAGCAATAATTTCTTTTTCAGTCCTATTTGGAGTTCACGGTCAGAATTTTCTTGGTTTTCTAGAGTTCAACCTGACCTTTACCAGACTCATTCAATAACATAACACAAATAAATCACAAACTGACAAAATAACCGGCTTTCATCTTTACTTTCTTTTAGGCTCCTCTTCCGTTTTGATGATTAAATGATTGTAATGTAGCATTTTGGGGAAGCTATTTAAAACAGCACGTCTGACCTGAATTTGCACTGATAAAGCTACCATTCAAAAGGCAGCACCAAACACATAATAGACCAAAAAAAAAAGGGGGGGGGGGAGTACAAGTAGAAGAAGAAAGGAAAAAAATACCTCATGAAAGTTGCTGCTATCCACAACTGGATAATTTGTCATTCAGGCACAACGAAGGCACACATATTGTAACAAAATCCTAGTGAGAAATCATCTAAAACAGTTTTCTTCTTCTTTTTTTTAAATATAGAGTTAAAAAACAAGCACACTGTCACCACCTGTTATGCAGGAGTGTAACTGTGGATCCCTGAGTGGAACACTGGAACAACAACTGTGTGCACTTAAGTGATGTCTCAACAGCTTGCACAGACGGACACCAAAGTATGTAAAGAACTTAAGCTCACAAATACCCAAGACCTTGATGTTTTTTAAAACAAAAAAAATCAATGAGATTCAAGCTTTTTTGAATAGCTGAGAGTCATCTTTAACATACTCTGAACCCTAAAATAATCATGCAAGATCTTTTATTCGTGTGAAGGGGTGTACAGGTTTATGAAATAACCTTCACATGCTCTGAATTTCTACTACAAGATATTGATTAGTGATAAGAATTCCATAAAGGCCCTTTAAGTATTAGAGAATGAAATAGTTGCACATTTGGGTTTTTTGATACTGATATCCAGTTTGCTAGGAAAATAAAATTTATGAGAAAGAATATGAATTAGAACAAGGCAAACATTTTGTAATGTTTCCTAACACTATCCATACAAAGTCCCTGGTTATTAATTCTGATTGAGTTCAACAGAAATGTAACTTTTATCCTGATATGTCCACAGTGAGTCTCGCCTGGAAGAGATTCGTTTATCCCCATTTTTAGAGTTAGCCTTATTCTGAGATGACAACAAAGATCAAGCTGGTCTTCGAAGGTTTTGCAGAATCTGGCCAACATCAATAGTGGATATTTTGGTTAGCTAAAAATGACATCAGCACTATTTTTGTCCTGGCCTTGCTGCAACTATTTATCTGCCGCATTTGTTTTTCCCCAGCAGGCAAAATAATGTCGGAGACACAAAGTGGCTGACGCCATCGTGCAGCTGTAAAGCCCACTGAGGTACACGACAGCGGAGCTGTGAGGCCGTTACCCTTTGCTCGCCTTCTTGCTCATTAACAATAGTCAAGTTTAGCGAAGCCTCATTTTTCACAGCACACAAACTCCACATTTAGGAAAGTCTTACGCTCATTTGACAACTTGGCAAAACTCAGCATCTTTATACTTCCTTTCTCCAATTGTTAGGCCTCACCTTGAATGCACTTCGCGGCTGCTTTTCCAGCTCTAAGGTACTTTTTATTAACATTAATCACCGCTCCCTTTAACTAAATTGGAGGGTTGTTAATCTAAGTGTATTTTAATGGAACACTTCAGAAGCAACTCCCTCAATTACATCAACTCTTTCCAGCATGGTTCCTATTAAAAGCATGCTTTCATTTGGGGGCGGGGAGATCCCACAGAAGCAGAAAGAAACAAAGAATTAAGGAAGCTTTTGACTAATCAGTTTCACCTGCCAGAGTGAACGGACACACCACAGACTGCTGTTTATTAGGATATTTGACATCAGACACATGGCTCCGTTTATGAAACGTCATGCTACAGTTTTACATTAAGGGGACTTATTTGTCGTTTGTTGGAGGGGAGGTGTGTGGGGTCCCGTCTGGTCGCGACTTGCCGCGGCAAAAAGTGATGTCACAGAGGTTTAACTCAATCTGCTCTCCGGCCAGTTCGAAAGCACTTCCTCTCTTAACGTCAGCTCACACGAACGACAATCAAAGACAGCACCTTGGAAGCTGCGAGTAGAACATCTGAGGACCGTTGAGAATCAAAACAAGAGTCAGGCGCTGCTAAGCTTCGACCGAGCTGATGTCATGGAGATCTGACCGTCGCAGGGTATGTTTGTAAAAAAAAAACGCTGGAACAAATTATGGCTTGCTTTGAAAAACGTGCAAAGGAAATGCTTTGGGTAGATAGGATTACCTTTGTTTTGATTTTGTTTATGTCTCATTTTTCATATAAAATGTCTGATTTTGTTTGATTTGCACACAAAATGACATGAGAGTTGATATCTGGCATGGTTTCACCGCTTCAAGTCTCGGTGAGTAATCAGACCTAATGACACCATGCCAAAATAAAAGAAAAATAAAACAAAACAAAAAAAAAAGAA
This sequence comes from Kryptolebias marmoratus, assembly GCF_001649575.2. Taxonomy (NCBI): domain Eukaryota; kingdom Metazoa; phylum Chordata; class Actinopteri; order Cyprinodontiformes; family Rivulidae; genus Kryptolebias; species Kryptolebias marmoratus. The sequence continues at coordinate 16,339,079 of NC_051449.1, read as the reverse complement.
ACACACTAGTGGGCAACATTTCTTTGAGGTGACTGTGAAAGTTTCATTCTTTTTTTTTTTTTTTTTACATTTATGGCAATCTGTTGGTGTCTGAAAATAAGTGATTCAGTGAACTTGACTTTCCAGTTATACAAAGCCACAATCAGCTTACAAACCCACCGTGCCAAATCCAATGCCGTTACACATTATGCATAAAGCAAGAGTTCAGATCTTGTGAAGTGGGGTTCTGTGAAAAGATTACAAACAATCAACATCATGTTGAAAATAACTCTTTGAATAACCTCGTTTTGGAGAAATAGTTTTCCTCTGACTGAATTGACACGCTAATGGCAAGTCTAAACGGAGATAATACCAAAGTGGATGGCTGCCATCTTATAACAACTCCAATCTCAAAGATTTCATAGTGGTTCCACTGTCAATTTCACATTAAACTGTGTTTTCACAGAGAAGTCTACAGCTAGCTGTAACACTTCCAGAGCAGCCTGGGCCACTTTCAGTAGTGATACTATAAAGTATCTTCTAGAGCAACAATGTCTAAGAAAATGACAATTTACAAACAGTGTTTTCACGAACTTCTATAAAATGTTGACAGAGTTATAAGATGGCAACAATCCATTTCGGTCTATGATTCACTTGTTGCTGTGACCAAAAATTCCCCACCTATCCTTATTCTTAAAATAAAATGGGATGCTTCTCACACCTGATCTTAATCCCACTGACAGAAAACACCTGACTTAAACTTTACTTTGTAATTAGAGTTCACATTACTGATGGACAATCATGATCTTCTATCCATCAGATGGCAGTGCATCATGAACTGTTATCTATCTACAGTCGATAAAACCACAAGATTAAACAGATAAATCTTTGTGAAACACTATATTATGAATGCTACTAACAATTTTACTGTGTGAACAAGAATCCTTGTGCTAACCTTCTCCAGAAGCAGGATTTGTTTAAAACTTTTCTGTGTTTTCGTTGGAATGCGAGTTGGGTCAATGGATCACTGTCTTGACGAGAAAAAACTGAGCTGTTGGGGGTACAGTAATCACTAATGGAGCATATCTAAACAAAGATTGACGACAGATGAAGGATTTAGAGGAAACAAGTCTAAATCTGTCATCTGTTTGATTTTTAAACACTCCAAACACCCAAACGGAGCATTGAGGGTTTTTATTGAATTCTGAACTGAACTGTTGGTGGCTGTTTCATTCTTCACCAAACCCATGTGTGAAAACTTCACTTTAAAGTGGTGCTCACACCAAACTGTGATCCAACCCAGACTTTTGTCTAGTTGCCATGTTTTTTCAATCTCGCAGCCAGACGGCACTGTTATTGTTTCAGCATGTCAGCGTCAATTGCTTGAGTTCAGTGTGACAGATTGCACTTTGTTGGTGGGAGGGCAACCGGTGAATAGAAAACACATTTCTGTAATTTCAGAGACTAATTACAGCTAAGGCAGTCTATGTATTATTAGGATGCCTCAGTCGTTTGGTATTCTTTAAAAACCTGACTTAGGACAGACCTCCAAGGTTTTGTATATTGTTGAGCTCTACTGATAATTTAGCTGAAATTGATGAACAATTTGCTGGAAGGAATGCACATGTCTTATCTGAAGTTACACTCCAGAAGTAAGGACATTTCAGAAACGCTGAGCTTTACTTGTTTGACAGTTAATGTTTGCATCGCTGTCTTTCTTCATCTAAAGAGTATCAAAACCCTGAAAACCCAGAATACATAAAATGACTGAACCACTTTCATTTAGGGTGTTCTTTGCTTTCCATAAATAGGCAAGATGCCCATGAGGTAGGTAGAAGCCTACCTCATGAAAGATCAACTTTGCAGGGTAGGGGACTTTGTCAGAATGGATGAATCTTAAAGGTTCTACTCTGTGGCAAGCTGTCAAGGTGGATAGCAAAATAGATACAAAGGTGTGCTCAGGTCCAGTCTCAAGAACTGTGGTATCTCAATGAAAACCCTGAAGACCAGTGTTCTCAGTTGCCTTGAGTGGTATACTATGTGCCCCAACAGTGTGGGAAATTTCAAATGCCATAGATTTCCTTCAGTGCTGAGCTGCAGAAGCCAAAACCTCTGAATGATGACTTTGTTTGTTCATAATGCCAAAATGTTGCTCACAAATTGGGCTTATCTGCCTCTGAAGAACCCCAAAGTCAATAATAACTCAGAGAAGTGAGATCCATCATTGATTACGGCTCGATCCATCATCAAAACAAGAGGTGTCTTGCAGGTAGGTGACCTGTCAGTTAGGGATTTTAATGCTTTTAATGCCTTACTTTGACATTTCTAATAGATTTTGTCTAACTTTTAAACCAAAATAAATAAATAAATAATAATAAAGTAACGAACAAATGCAAAATGACAACTGTACCTGGGACCCAGCTCATCCTCACACCTCCAGGTGAACTCTCCAAAGCTCTCGTAGCGCTGGTTGTAGTGGTAAAGCACTCGGTGCAGCGTGGGAGCACCCAGGTCCATCAAAGTGTTGTAGGCAGTCTGCTGCTCCTTCCCACTTGTGTAGCCATTGAACAGATTATAAATCTTATCTGCAATTTCTGAAAAGACACATACAAGCTAAAATCAATGGGAGCTCTGGTATAGCTCTCAGCGTCAGATGAAACAATGTGCGGAAAAACTTTAATGTCCATTAGTAATGGCAGATGTGAGCTAATAAGGAAAAAAAGGAATCTAATACAATCATCATTCCTTGTTGTGTGATTGTTCTTTGACACCAAATCAAACTGAGTAGGTTTGCAGTTTAGCAGCCCGATCAGTAAAACGTAGTCATTATGCTGTACTTCTTTACTTCTAAACTTGAAATTCAATTCTGGGAGTGACATCACAACCAACCTAATAATGAACCTTCTACAGCTCCGAAAACTAGCTTTAGGCAACTTGCTTCTTAAAAGAGATTGTAAATCACAATGTGAGTGACTGATTTATTGGATTTTGAACTGACAGAAGTGAAAGTAAAACGTTTGTGACTGCAGCTATCACCACTTTTAATGCACAAGGCAGCCATATTGGATTTTGTGGTCAAGGTTGGTCAGGGAGCTTTGACTTTCTGAGTCGGAATTGACTTCAAGGTACATTCCAGTTTATTTTTCTAGCTTGTAAAACTTGCTTTGAATTTCTGCTGAACACAACAAACTGAATCACTAATCGTGTTTTTGCTGTTTTCTTGAGTTACTGCAACAGAAAAAGCCAGTTTTCAAGTTCGAGATTGACTTGGATCCAGCAGCATTTTCCTAAAGTTGAAGCCAGGGTCCCATTGTGGGTCCTGAAACATTAGTTGTGGGGTGTTTGAGAAGAAGAAAAGTCACTGTGACAGAGAACTTGAGAACACTGGGTTGTGGCACCTTAGTAACACAAAGCAGACCCACCTGTCAAACTGCACAATTTTATATTTTTTTAAGTTAATGGCTAGCAAAGAGCACAGGCTGTAAACTTGTTTTTACTGAAAAGTTGGGGATTTTACCACAGTGGTTGATTAGTACAGATCAGTTTTGGTCTCCACTTGACTGCATGAAGTATTTAAGTATTTACGTTTTCAGAAAATTGACCTTTTGTGAGGTTGGTGGCAATGGTGCTGACTTGATAACATTTTGACCACATTTCTGATTAAACGCATTTACTGTTTTAACAAGCATAGCCAGCAAAGTAAACAGACCCTGCACTATGCTTTGCTGTTATAAGTGTGATATTTGCTGTCCTTTTACAAACCAGTTGTCCTTCCAATCAGTAAGAACAGTTTTCCCTCTGCCCTTCACTTACCAAGACTGTTCCAAGTCAGTCTGAAGCTCTTTAAAAGTCTCCTTCTTTCCACAATTCATTATAACATCTGAACTTTGATTCATTGTCACACTTGTATCTTCATAGTTTCATGTTTCTAACTGATTCTATTTTTTTTCCTGAACCTGTGAAACAGATTGCTTCAGTAAATTGCTCTGTAGCAATTTGAGCATCTTAATTTCTTTCCTTTGTTATTGTGAAATACCAACAGGCCTTTCTCGTGTGGTTAAACCATAATATAATCTAATAATCTAATTTAATAATCTGATTTATATCATGCAAACAGTGAAAATCCAGACAGATAAAGATCATTTATTTTGTAACTTTACTTGGCAGTTTTACCTGACGCATCAACCCAGGAAACACCAGATTGGAATTAAATTTATTTGATGTTTCACTACATTTAAAGCCTCAAGAACTATGAGCTTCTGAGTTGAAACTATTTTCAATATTGATAGTTTTATTTATTTTTTTTAATTCTTGATGTAGATAAAGGTTAATGTATTATTCACAGGTAAGTATTTTTTTTATTTCTTTCTCTTTCTGCCTGCTCAAAGGGTCAAGATGTTTTTGTAAGTACTGACAACCATGGGAGGTTTTTGAGGACAGAGCATACCTTTTATCTAAAGTTTATACTTCTATTTTTTTTTTTTTTTTAGATTTATCTTTAATCTGATCATGCCAAATTAGTTCATTTGCATTTCTGTTTTTAGGATAATGTGTGCTGTTGATTCTGAAAAGGGCTTTAATTGTAGAGTCCATCAGACATTACTGATCAATAAAAGCTTCCCTCAGTGCTAAAACTGACTTTTGAAACTTTTAAAATCTTGACATTGACTTCAAGGCATTTCAGGGTTTGTATTGCAGTCCCACTTTTAGATTATGGACATGTCATTATACAAGCGTGTCTTGATGTTAGAGTTTTAAAATGATCAGTTACAAAAAAAAAAGTTGGACATATCTATTTTTTTTTTGTTTAACTGGCGAAGTATTATGGATTTAAATTGTGGATGTGGAGTTTTTTTTATGGATTGTCAAGTTAGGAGCTCATCCACACTTCTGGATAATAATAAACTCAGCTCAAACCAGAGCCAGTGGAAGTATTGCATTTCACACCATTTATTCTTTTCCAGACATTAAAATTAACAGCATAAGCCCAGCTGGCTCGTACTTCACTGAATAGTGCATTTTTGTAATATCTGATTAAAATCAGCACCAGGCTCCACAATAACATCTTTGCTATGAAGCTCTCATTGATTCGGAGGCTAAACAAAGACTCCAGCTCTTTAATTTCGGAGTTGAAATGATGGATTTTTTTTTTAAATCAGTATCCTCATGGAATTGTAGGATACAGAGACCATAAACAGTTCTGCTTTGGAGAGGAAAACTATCTGCCTGCAACTTTATGACTCATTGTATGAACTCATGTGACATCTGTTTTGTGAGAAACATAACTCCTAACAGAAAGAGCAAAGGTCTGTCCTGCAAATGAATTCTTCTAACGACACTAGGAAAATGAAACTCAACGTTTTTTTAACTCTCCGACACATAATCATCTATATGAACCGACTGTATTTCATGAATGTGTTTAGTTCATCTGTCCTCCGTCACCCTGTGCTTTGACGTCATCCACAGTCGGACACGGAGTTTTGATGGTGACCTCACTGGGACTGGAGCGGCGTCCTGTGTTGTCTACTGCCCACAGACGGAACCTGAGGACACAGTCAGACACAAAGGCATACAGAACTATGAATATTGTTCTGGCTTATAAGGCTTCAATAAAACCAAATCTGCAGCATTAAAAAAAAAACAAAAACCTGCAGTCAAACCAATCTGATGCACAGAGATCCTATCATGAGCGGCAAACTGAGAGCTGATGCCCTTCCTGGAACTGGTAATCCAGTTAGGAGGCACTTTCTGATGAAGCTGGTTGCATCATCAGTACAGAACTTGCTTTTGTGCTAGCTCGACTCCCCTCCGTACCCCATCAATTGGGAGTTCACTGAATGAAGATCTCCACCTTGTGGCCAGAGTGTAAACCTGAAGGCGTCCTAATAATCTGCATCCTTTTTCGATCTACAGCTTGAATCTAAAGGATTATAGACTGAAACTAAAGAGGAAGTTGAAGCATCATTTGCATTTTATTTCTCATTTTGTCCAACTGAGGCAGTATTTATACAGTACCTGTCTGTATAAAAGGTATAGAATGTGCAGTTAACTGAGAGCGATAAGGAACCTGGCTTGCAAAGATGAATGAACTGTCAGCCAGAATAAAGCAAGAGCATGAGTCTTTTCAAAAGTTTGAGATAAAAGGGCATACAGTATGTAGTAACTACTTCAGCTAAATACGTATACATCCAAGCCTAGCTGTCTGTTGGCCCCTCAGCTTTTCTTCTTACCTTTGTTTTAAATTCGTACCCTTTTTTTCCCCTCCTCTGCTTCATTTGTAATCCTTCACAAATTTGATTTAACATCCTTTGGCTGACTTTCTGCTTTTGCCCTTTTTTCTTTTCCCATCATATTCCTTCCCTCTGTGATATGTGTGAGCAGCTTCCTTTCTGGCGAGCTTTGTGTGAGAAGAGTGTGAACATGCTTGTGAGGCGATCTGAGCATCCGGTCTTGATCACGGCATCACATTGTTAGGTCTTTTTCGCTCTGCAGGAATACATACACAGTCTGAACCGAGAGCCATTTGGAAGAAATATGGGAGGAATAACAACTTAATTTGTGCTGCATTTAATTTGAATCCTTTAACCTTGTGGGAAAAGTTGTTTAGAGATTGTGTTTTTCAGGCTCAGCTTTTACCTAAGCTAGCCTGCCTTTTATAATCAGCTGGGTGTTTTATTTTTTTAATGTTTAAATGCAAATGATGGTGCTTCATGGAGCAATAATAAGTTAGTCCTTTTTCAGCTTTACCTTGAGCTTTTATTACCAAGAAAAGAAAATGTTAGCAAACATGCAGTTATGCTATTTGTAGCAAATAACAATTTATTTTTCTTTCAAAATATAAATAGTAGCATACATCTGAAATAAGCCTGCACGTTGGGCATAAAATATAAATACAACAAGAAGAAGAGGACATCCTTGTGACGTAGGTTAAATTAGAGTTGAGGCTACGACATCATTGTTTTTTTTTCCGTAACTCGTTTTAAAAAAAATACCTTTTTAGAGCAACTAAACCCCTGTTTCTGTGTAGTCACAAGGCTGAAAACAATAAAAATATTTTCATAAAAAAAGCTATTTTGATTGGTGACCCCTAACTATCCCAGATTTGATCACTTTTTGCACAAACAAATAAACTCCTGTTTTGAATTAGCATTGTGCAGAAATGACTGAAAAACCTGATCCTCAGGGTTTTGCTCATTAGAACTGAATCATGTTGACTGTAACAGGTTCAACTACGTGCTTCAAATGAAGGATTTATGCATAACTGCAACTGTTTAAGATCATTTAAAAACATAAATATTCCATCAAACAATATTTGTTTTAACTAAAGAAATTGACAACATTAAATCAAGTTTAACATTTACCCAAACTAACTGTAAGGAGCACTCTAGGTGCCAGCATGCATAACAAAATGATTTATTTCCAGTACTTAAAAGAGAGAGGAAACTGGAAACTTACATGTAAGTCGTGTCAGGTTCCAGGCAGCGAATGATCATACTAATGGAAGAGGACAGCAGGTTGGGGATGTCCCCTAACATCACACACGGAGACCTGGCCCCAGACAAGATGTCATCAACAAAACTCAAAAGGGTTTCTGCAGACATGAGAAGAATATACAGCATCTACTTAGTGGAGTTCACAACATTTACATTTACATTTTAGACAAACCACTGCTCAGGTTTTACTGTAACTGAATGGGTAACTGTCACAGTCACAAGTTGTGTCAAACTATTTTCCCAACATAGAGTCCAACCTGCACAACCTGGGCAGGTTGAGAGGAATCTGTGGTTTAAAAGCCATTGACTCTGAAACAATAAACAGACTAGTCATATAGACTCATCCTCCAACATCACTCACCAAACAAATCACTCTGTTTTTCCCCACTTTTGTCATCATAAAACATAAATGAGATTCTGCTTACAAACATGACAAACTCAGTAACATATGTGCTTGAAAGCTCTACCCAGGTAAGCCCTGCTACGCTTTGCCAGGAATAAATGACACATATTCCCATCAGGTGAATATACCTGTTCTGTTCTTAATAAAACAGATAGTCTGGCACAGCTAACAGCAGAAACATTCACGAGATTTAAAAGTGATGAGCAGAGGTTTCCTGAAGCACAGCTCACATTTAAAGTACAGTGTGTACCAGTGGGGCGTATTCCTGAAAGGTCAGATGTTTCACAGAATCATTGTGCACATGAAGAAAGGAGAACTGACTTTGATTTATTTTACGAGGACAGGAGGAGTGCCCAACATTAGCAACAAACTCTTTCTTCAAAAGATAGCAAACACGCTTGGCAGAACAATTTTATTGAATGAATAATCAGATCCAGGCGAGCCCAGATAAATCAGAGAGCCTCAATGGGGATTTGGATCGCACCTGTGGCAAAAAGTACAGGGTGTTGAGGATCTCACTGATATGGTTCTGCACATGCTGCCCACTCAGTCTTTAACTTTACTGCAGCTTGAAGGCAGAGCCTGGCTAGTCATTCACATGGGTTTTCCCAGCGCATCCACAACACAACACAACTTAAGACCCAATAAAAACACTTGTTCTGTGGCAATCACTACTAATACAGTGTCAAACAAATGCTACAAACACAAAAATATAGCATCAATAGAAAAAAACCCTGATGTTTTCTTTTTCTTTAGGCAAACATTGTCATAACTTTATTATTTAATTTTCATTTCTTGAATTTGGACTACAATGAATACACAGAAGAAAAAAAAACAACCATTATAACAGTAGTTATTAAACACAAGGAATGCACAAACTATTTATACAATTACCTTTACTTCCAAGTAGTAAGTTTTGTATGGCAGATTGAGAAAAAACTAAATAGCGTACAGAATGACTCGCGAGTTCATGTTGCACAATAACGCAACGGACTTTGACATTTTTAATTGATAATTTATACATGATTTATTTGTCTTTAACTATCTAAGTTTGATTTCAAACACTATACATTTTGACATCATATTTAAACGTTTAGTTATTGAGTCAACTGATCTTTACTTAGGCTTATTAATGTGCAACAAACCAAATTTCTTACTTAACTTCTCCCATTATATGCAAAAATTAGTTCAAATGCTCTTAATAGCAAAATCAATTTGTCATCTGCAAACAGCATAAAGTGTAACAATTCAGAAACCTTGCAAATGCAATGTAATGTAAAATGAAACAACAACAGTGGTCCCAGTGCTGAACTTTGGGGAACACCAAAAAAAAAAAAAAAAAATCAACAACTGAGTGTGTGTACAGTATTTTACAACCATAGACATTTTATATTGATAGACCAAGTGTCCCCGCCTTCCCAGGTTGTTGGGAACTGAAATCAGGACCCATTTTACAGAAGCTGCCATGAGTAATCCTGGAACCAAAGTGTACACATTAGTGTTGTGGGGCTTTAGGTTCTGCCTCCTCCCACACAGTCATGGTGTCGCATGAGCTTTCTTTAAAGCCTAAGCTAATTACGGTAATTACAGCTGATGTTGTTAGAAAAATAAGTATTTGAACAGACAGTAGCAAAGTAAGAACTAAATAAATCAACAAGAGCGAACAACTAAAAAAAACTAAAATATTTGTCTTTTTTATTTTACCAACAGCAATGTCCCATTCATTTACATGTAGGGGTGGGTGGGGACTTAGAACCTGTGCTGGAACTACAGTCTTTTAACCTGTAAAAACCAATTAAAACACAAACTAATTAAATACTTCAATTTTTTTTCTAGCATTGTTTGTTTTGTTTCTGCTTCTTAATTCTTATACTCAATACATCAGGTACATATAGTGCTTTTGAATTCTTTTAACAGATGAACCTCCAGCTCCTGTGTCAGCTCTTCAAGTTTTAGCTGGCACTGTGGGGATTGGTGGTGACACACACAGCTAGTTGTGTTTTCCCAGCTGTCAAACGGCCAGTTGGCCAACAGGGTGTGTGTTTCACTGGAAAGGGGGGGGAAATCCTTCCGTCTGGAAAGTCAAATCCACTTATGCGCAACGATGTGCAAAGTGATGGGTGCTGTTGGGTGGTCATCTGTGACCGTCCTCTGCACAAGCAAGTTCTGTCTCTGTGTGTTTATGCAGTTTTAGCGTGTGTGAAGTGATGGACGCCCTCAGGTGCGCCTTACTTATATGGGAGAGAGTAGCTGGGACTGTAAGCACATGTAGACTACTTGTGCTGAGTGATTGGTGCTCTGAGGTGGTCACAGTGGTCGTCATCGTAAACCTCTCCCTATGTCACCATCTGGTTAACGAGCGCCATGGAAACACCGAAGGGGAACCCAGAGATGAGAAAAAAAAAGACACGTGTGGAGAAGCTGCCAGAGAACGGTGTTTATCCAGAACTGAGAGTGACACAAGAGTGAAAGGTATAAACATTGCTGTTGATGTTAATGAAAAGTGACATTGTGTAGCTGCGCACCACTAAGTATTTTAATTGCAACGCCAGTTGGAACATCTTCCACGTGAGCATGAAGGTGTTTTTAAAACCCTCAGTGGAAAACGGAGTGTGGAAACCTGTTGAACATTTCTTTCAAAACCTAAGAGTAGAGCTTTTAATGGACAACTGAGCCCAACATTAATCTTCAAATAGAGTCACTGTGTGTCTCAATGTCCCAACTTTAGTAATTTTGCCCCGATGTACCACGGCCACCCTGCTACAATGCTCTTTAAACTCTAATACACATGGCAAACAGTTGACTATAATTAATATTCACTGGTTATTCTATTCAACAGGCAGAACATGGGTGAAGTTTGCATGCAAGTTTTTCTGAATGGATCAGTTTCCACGCCCTAGAATAAATATTCTTTGTGCCCTTCTCTGACATTTGTCATTGTGCGATTGCTTGGACTATAGGACAGAAAATGTAACAGACCAAATGCCTACCACTTTGAATAACTTGATATTTAAAAATTTCACAGCTACAGTATTGTCAAATGTACTTTTTATGTGAGATTGTTCAGCAGGTGACCTAATGTCCAACACGTTCTTTTGTGTTTTCTGACAACACTGTTGTTGAAGTGCATAGAGAAGAGATGCACACAATATCCTTTACAATGTTGTACCTAACATGTAGGGTACATTTGTTGAGGCTTTTTTAAACCCTCTGATTATCTGTCTGACAGCTTTTATAGAGTTTCCTTTTGTTGAATACATGGCTGACTGAAAGTAGAGTCAAAGCTGCAGGTGGTGATAAATGGGAAATTTCCCTGTCTGTCTGGAAAATCCATTTCTGAAAAATTGGCCTCACATCAATCACCGATCTCAAGATGCGTAGTTTGTTTTTGGCAGTGTCAGACGAACTATGATTGGAAAATTGTTAGCAAAGTACAGATGGGTGATCCATTCTCACATACTCTGATCCCTCTCTGCTCTCTCTCCCAAATGGCTGTAAAACTGTGCAAAGGTAGGAGAGTGGCTACGGTCTTATTGTTTATGACTTCCCTTGAACTCTTTTGTTAAACAAAAGTCTACGCTCATTAAAAGACAACGTAAGGGCAGATATGAAAACTGAAAAAATACCCTTTAAACTCAGGCTGTATTGAAGTAAGACACATAACATTGCTGCTATGGGTTACCCTCAAGAAACACGTTCTAACCTTCATCTGTCCAAGCCTTCCTGTCAGTCTAATTTCCCTGCAACTCTTCTCTGTAAACCAACGGAACCAGCAGAACTGTAGTTTGTAGCTCATTTAAAATGGTTCAAAGAACTAGAGGTGGGTGGTCTTTTGGCCAAAAGAACAGAGAGTACACCTAATTTGACCTTCACAAATATTTCAGTCAATAGAGACCAATAACACTGCGAACACTGTGTGCTGCCATGGCATTTATGAACGTGAGTCAACCCACAGTGGAAAGAAAAGAAAACAGGCACAGAGAAAAACATGAAACGTGAAGATGAAACTAATTGTGGAGATAGAGATCAGAACCCCCATCCTCCCAATGGCTGGCTAGCTTGTCCTGGTTAATATATAGTTTAAAAAAAGTTGTTTTTTTTTAAGTGTAGCTGCAAAGTTATTTTTTTCCTACTAAAAAAATACAAAGACGATATAGCCTATCAGATATTGCTGTATTGTAATTTTTTTATTTTTGCTTTTGTTTGTATGTTGACATTTTGCCACTTTTTGCATGAGGCAGTTATTTAATTAATGTCTCTCTTTTCACTATCAACAACAATGGAGGACTCATTAAGTGCGTATTGTGAGTCTCTCATTTAATTCTTAAAACGGGGTTTGAGAGAGCACAACACACATTCAGAATAAAGAGGTATAGGAATTGTGAAAGCAAAAACAACTTCAAAAATCAAAATAAAATCTGGTTGTCTTTCTTTGAACCTACTAGGGTCTCACTTTTTCAGCATAATTGTTTATAGGTGTTTCCAGAACAAACTATTATAAAGACTCTCTAAGGTTTATAGGGATTGTTGGTCCCAGTATAGGTGGTTATAGGTACAAATTTGCTTTCGCACTGCCAGAGGAATGCACATCAGGTGACTGACAATCAACAGCCAACAACAGAGGATTAAAGTTGGACCTGTGTGTTGTGGGGTTTTTGGTTTAATTTTTAAAACAAATTTTGAAAAGCAGAGCCAAGATTTGTATGGTAGATCAGTCTGCATTGTGCTGCACATGTTTGAAGAAGGGTATATCATAACAGACAATGGTGACTGGTAGCTTCTTTTTCAGCATTGCTAAATAGTTTTAACAGTATGGAAAGAGCACTGAATTTGCTCAACCAATCAATATATATTTATGTATGGACCATTCACATTCCTCATGCTATTGGAGAGTCGCTATTGAGCCAAAAAAGACCCTACTCTGAAGCAGTGAGGAGTGAGCAGTGAGCAGTGACTGCACACTGTACACTGCTGATGAGACGAGTCTTTCAACAGCTGTCAGACTTGTTAGACATGCAGTGTTGTGCAAGTTCATATACCACAAGGATTAGTTAAGAGTTAATTTTCCCACAAATTAATACAAAAATGTGTAGTAATTCTATTCATAGTTCACCATTTAAAAATTCAGAATGAAATTCAAACTCACAAATGAACCATTTCATGTTTATTTGTCAACTTTTTGTGAAAAAGATTTTCTAAAAATGTGTGATGCTTGTTGATATGTACAGAGACATGACAATACCCATAATTACTTTTAGACTGGTGATGTATCTAATATGTATCATGTTCATAGAGAAAAGGTAGAAGCAGCATGATGTCTCAGAGTTTTTCCTGTATTTTCTTCTGCTACCTGCTCACTATGATCTGGGTGAACTCTTGCTCCTGCTGGGTGAATGCACAACCAGCCATGTGGGCATAACTTGGCATATCCATTTTGTTTTCATAGTTAGAACATGTTCAGTGTTTACTGTCCTGAATTCAGTGTACAAGACAAGTAATAGATCCTGTCCTGGAAGGAAAAATCACCACGCTTTACTTTGTAAACTGATAAATGTTTGCCTTTCTTCAGTCCACTGTCGACAAAGAGCATTTAATGTGGCCAGAATGAGCTGTGCTCAGTTTAAGTTTGTTGAGTAAAAAACAGCTTAATTAAGTTCAAAGTTAAAAAAATATTAACTCCATTTATAAATGTGCCTGAATCACTGCATATGTGTACAACACTGGAACAACTGACTGCATCACTTTGGCAAAAACAAAAACTTTCTTTATATCAACAACTATCTGTAAAAATCACAAAGTTTTACAAATTTCTAAAACTTTAACATTTGCTGAATAACTATTAAAATGAAGTTTTGCAATTTTGTTTTTAAATTGTTGATTTTTATTATTGCATTGTTCTTCTATGGCCCTCATTCTAACAGGCTGTTAGCTTTGCACCCCATCAGAAATCCTCCACAGAAAGCTGCTGCAGACGGTTTACTGACCACTTACAGACACATTTCCATCCCGACTTAAAAAATAAAATCCTTGAAAAGATACAATGTTCAGAAGAACTCTGATGTGTATGCACTTTTATCACTAACTTGTAGTCTTGGTTTCTGAGCTTGTCCGCCTGTGCAGTTGTCCTCAGCTTTAACAGAGTAATGATATTTTTGATTTACTGTGAGACAGAGTACATAAAGGAAATCCCATTTCCATTGTGTAAAAATTTTAAATGCAGTTTTTCAATCAATTTTTTTTTACACTGTTCAAGATTTAATGCGATAAAATTAAATGACAAAAAAAAAGTGTTTTTACTCGACTGAAATATTACATTTTTGCTCCAAAGCAACAGTTGGATGACAATTCATGTCAGAAATAAAGAGTCACAAATGGATTTTTACTGATTTATATCATCATAGAAACACAAATGAATTGCTGACAAGAGAGAGACAACTTTGATGAACTCAGATTTTCTAAACATACTGACTGGAATATACTAGTGCAACACTCTGTACTTTCCAACATCTGACAAAAAGCACTTAAATTTTAGCTTTAGAGCAGCCCAGCTGGCTTTTCATAAGATGACACTGGCAGATTGTGAAAGGTTCAGTTGGGAAGAGTTGTAAATCTGTCTATTTAGTCAAATCAGTAAATCTGCCCGAGGCAGGAAATAGTGTCCTGATAGATCCTAAGCAAGGAAAAAGATTTGAAGCAGCCACCCTGGGAAACACTGAGGCTGTTGAATATTATGGACACAAGCAGGGATTGAGCAGCTTGTTTTAAACAGATGTCGTTGGTAGCATCACTTAAATGAAAGACATTAGCCGAGAGTCTTGGGGGATGGGGTCCAGTTTGGTAGCGTTTGCACATTTTTATACTACTTTTGGCTTTATCTAATTGGTCTGAGTTAGTGCTTTTTTTTTTTTAACAAAAATATAATTTTATTCAACTTCTTTTAAATTCTTTGATTAGATTTAGGCACCAAACCTACTTTCTTAGATTAAATATGATCCTGTAGTTCTTGAGTTTATTTAGGTTCATATACCGCAGAAGGTCAAAATGTTTATGGTGCATTAGATGCTCTTTATTTAAGCTATTTGTCTATTCTATTGTGTTTAAGCTTTCTACTTAGGCACATATGGCCAGGTCCCATAAAAACAGCACAAAAAGCAAATGCAGTAATGGATTTGTAACACATTATGTAAAAACAAGTCCTATTTCAGAAGAAAGCAAAGCAATGAAGTGAGTGTAAAGGTCCAGTTTCAAGGGGGATCAGGAACCAGAACTCTGAGGAACTTGTCATTCAGCTGAAGTTGTTTACTCTCAGCATTCTTACAGTATGATTGGCTGGAAAAAAGCACAAATTGCCAGGAGACTGATTTGAGTTATGGGATAACTTTTGAAGTCCTCTTTGCTGTCGTCAGTTCAGCTGTTCAGGCCAGAGCATGTGTGTGTGTGTGCGGCCCATCCACTGCTGTTTTTCTCCACTTCTTAATGGAAAGGACAGGTGCTTCAAAGATGACCACATTTGTACTGTGGGATCTCAGTGTTTATCAGACATCACATAGTTCAACATGGAAATAAAAAAGTCACAGGTAATTCTAGCTCATTAGGCCTGACATCATTCTATTGTATTTAATTATACACAAACAACAGAAACACAAACAACAGAAAAGTTCTCGTGCTCGAATTTGAGATGGGCATATTTGTTTTCCTCTTCATTGTTTCCTGTTTACTTTCAGTCATAAATACCTTATGTTTGGTTTAAATACTTTAGAGCAGGTTTTGAATGTAAAAATTGACTGTCACCAACTGACTGATAATTACTTTCTGTGCTGATGGTAACTGTGTCGACACAGTACAAGCCTGAAGCGCAGCAGTCCCATCCACAGACAGACACAAACAGTAGCAGCGGGCTCATTAGACTCATGTCGAGCTGTTCAGGAGAATGAAAGCAAATCATTAAATTAATAAAAGTGCTATCCAAAGTTTCTGCCTTACTTGGTTTGTTAGTTTGACGAGAAAAAGGTGAACTCAGGACACGTAAAAAAGAAAAGAAAAAGAAAACGGTGAACCAACAAGTTGTTGTTTTCAGAGAAAACTGTATCTCTGTGCCAACTTAAAGCAGTGGTGCGCAACCCCTGCCATAACAGAGCAGGATTTCTCCTTAATTTTTTTTTTACCTAAAATGTTGTAGGCAGGACTAATTTCTATGGCAATTAGATGGATAAACTGTATGCTGCGCGGTGTAGATAGTGGGTCCACTCCTTATACTTCAGACGGTGTAAGATCAAGATAGACATGACGATGAACAGGAAAAGTTTTACTCACAATGTGTGCCTGCATGGTTTTTATTACAGTTGAGTTTACAACCATGATGCTGTCCAAACAAACCTTCAAGAATATAACTCTAATAAATTTGAACATGTAAGACAAGTGAGTCCTTTTTTTTCTAATTTGCTTCCATTTACCCACAAATATACTCCACCAAGATAGTCGTGTTGACATAAATTGTTTTGGAAATACAATGTGATGAAATTTGCCAGTCTATGAGATCTTCTTTAATACATCCCACTTCATTTATTGTACAAACTTATTTGAATGGAAAAAAATACAGGAGCATCTAAACTTTTTCAAAGTAACAATCAAAAACTAAAGATGTTTTGAGAAAATCAGGAAAACCTTTTAGTGGAACTTATTTATTCCAGTTTTAGGATAAAGAGAATCAAACAATTAACTGGATTCTTCTGATGAGATCTGAACACGAGCACAAACATCAAGCAAACAGCAAAATGAATGAACATGGTCTGAATTACCTAAGACCATCCCTTTTACCAATTATGTTGAGGATTTTGTGTGTTAAATAGAGCTTTTAAACAGTTTTACTGGATGTTTGCAAACAAAACACTGTACTGTGTGCCAATCATGTCATTTTCCTCTTGAAGAAATAAAACCAAGAGCATTTTCCCACAATGCTGGTGCTTCATAAAACATGAAGTTGTATGACAGCTATTGAGAGAGAGGAAAAAAAACCCTCCTGGAACAAGAGACTTCATTCACAAGTTGTGTGATTTTTATGGCGTTTGAGTATAGAGGACTGGAAGCAATTTAAATCACCCCAAACTATATACTTATTATCTTTAAAATTACATCCAGTTAACAGTTTATTGGCACAGTAATAGCAAATGGAGCATAATACAGCTGTGGCAGCTGAGTTGTATTTCAGATAGTGATTAAGCGTCTTCCTTTTTGTCTCCTGCACTGACAGAACCATGTTTTACAATGGAAGCAGTCATGCAACACAGAAAGAAGCATATCCTGAACCAGATGAACTGGGGGGGTGGGGTGGGATTGTAGAGAAGAGCAAAGAGAGGGAAAATACTCCAGTGAACACATATACTGTATGCACCAACACACATTCTGTCCATAAAAGCAAACACCTCGGCTTAATTGGTCTTTTCGCCTCTTTTCTCCATCCAATAGTTTCATTACAGGCTGCTTGGGTATCTATCCACTCCTGTTACAGCTAGTTACAAGGGAACTGTCTGCTTTAATTGAAAGCTGCTCTTAAACACACACATAAACATGCGCAGACGGGCAGCAAAGCTTTAACAAATAACATCTGGACATTGCCGCCTTTCTTTCCATTGACTAAAAGAGATGATCAACACAACATCCGATCACAAAGTCTTCAGTTACAACCACTAGCAGACCGTCGTGTTTGGCCACATGGACGGGATTGTTGTATGATTCCTGAAAAAAAGATCTCATTTCATTTAAAGAGGTAATTGGTGGAAAGAGGTAATGCAAGGATGAAGAGGTTGAATGGCCAGAATGCGTCACTTTATCCTCCGTGAAAAAGCAAAAGGATCAGCCCTCGGACCTCCATGGACTTTCTCCTCATGTTGTGATTGAAACGCATGTTCCAAAGCCGCATTTGCGTCACGGCAGTTTAGTTCGCATCTTCGGAGGGGCGATACAATTTTTTTTTAGAATTCCACAAAAGTGCATCTGACCAACTGATAGCAGTTACCGTGAGAAGTGTTGCACGATTAACGCAAATTTATCCAAATATGACAAAATAGAATCCAACACTTTGAATAAGCTGGACACAATATGCAATAATACATCGACAAGTCTTAAATGACGCTTACTGTTAAACATATCAAACAACAATGTATTTACAATTCTATGTTTGCCCAATTAATCTGAAGTGAACTCCCCTCCCTTAAGGACAATTCACATGAACAATATCCTTAAGTGCTTCTGGTGAGCTTAAGGTGTCCATCAGATGTTTACCTCATAAACAGATATGTTTCCATGTCTACCAATTTGTCAGTTCACACCGACTTGCTCCAGATGTTTTACTTCCTTGCGTGCCTTGTAAAGCGTGATTCTGATACCATTTATTTCAAATCACGAAAATCCAACTTCCTAAAAACTTCCTTTTAAGTAAATCTAAATTGATCCATCACACACGAACAAAGTTTGTTATAACCTCAAAATGCGTGACTGCACCTTGCTTGTAAGACTATTTTAAACATGTAGGAAAATGACTTAATTTGTTTCAATGTAATCTTCACTGTGCCTTACCTTAAAAAGATAATGCTTTCACTTAGAATCTGCCTAGAGAAGCTTGTCTATCAAAACTCCTGAACTCAGCAAGGAGGGCATTAATCAGAGAAGCAACCAAGAAACCAAAGATAACCTTGACTGAAAAGCTTAGAATGCAACATTTTTCAGTCTTAACTGAAAAAGCTCCTTAGATGTGAAGTAAAATGTCTTCAAAAATCACACAGGACCAAATGTATTAAGACCATGAATGGCTGGTTGGCTGGCTAGATGAATAGATGGATATATAGGAAACTGATCAGAGTTTGGGGAAAGTTGGATGGCTCAAAATGCAAAGAAATATTTGAAAGAAACCTGTTTGAGTCTTCCAGAGACTTGAGACAAGAATGGAGGTTCATCTTCCAGCAGGACAATGAGTCTAAACACACTGCTGAAGCAACCTTTGAGGGTTTAAGGAGAAAGGTAAATGTCCTGGAATGCTCCAGTCAAAGCCCAGACCTCAATCTAATTAAAAATCTCTGCTATGATTTACAGATTGCTGTACACAGATGGTGCCGAACCAGCTTGAAGAGCTGGATCAGGTTCACACTGAAGAATGGACGAAAAGCCCAGTAGCGAGATGTGCTAAACTCAAAGAGAGTGGCTGTTGTATTTGATGCAGAAAGTGGCTCTACAGAGTATTGACTTTCAGGGGTGAATATTTCTGTGTGTTTAATTTGATTTGATTTTTTTGTTTGTTTGTTTCACCAGTAGAAAAACATTTTGCACTTTCAAAGTTCTGAGCTAGAACTGACTTTCATCAAATTGTGCATACTTTATCGATAACTTAAAACTTTACTGGCCAGATGAAATGAGCATGCAGGATGGATGTAGCCCTGGGACTAGTTGATAATCAAATGATCTACCGGTTCAGTTCAACTTCTGGAATATAAAATAATAATTTGAAAAAGGCCAGGCTGCATTTTTATTAATAGTTTCAGCAAAGGTACTATTTTATGACAGGTTTAACAAATGAATTCTAAGGAAACTGGCCTTTCTTGAATACATAATGATGTTAAAATGAGCAAAGTGATCATTTGAACACCCTGTACCTTGTCATTAATCCCAGGCAGACTGAACGCATATCTTCCTGTGTACTAAGTCATTCTCACAGCCAAGTAAAAAGCAGAGAAACTCAAACTCTGATGGGAAATCATTCTTTGAAGATGAGACATCGTGTCTTTGACCTCGGTAAAACACAGAACTCCTCAAGACGAAAGCCAAATATATCTTCCAACACAGTACAAAGAAAACATTTTTATATTGCACAGTTGGTAAAGTTACCTGGTATTATATAGCATAATTTGAGCTTGTTTAGCCACAACATTTTCAATTTACAAGCTGTTATGTCTTTTACTCTCTCTGTAAAAGACTGCTTTAAGATTTTAGACAAATGAAATGAAAATAAAAGCCTTCCTACAAATGTAGTTTTTATGAGTTTTTTGAATTTTATGTTAAATTTTTATGGGTTTTTATGAAGTTCGTTAACAATAAAGACAAACTATGTTAATTCTCTTGTTACTTAACAAAGTAACACAATCTAGCTACTTTAATAATTAATAGTGGGGTTGCTTGAAGCGCAGCATGAATAAAGCAATTTTCATTCAAAGCAAGAACTTAAACAAAGCTAGGGTTTGCATTTTTTTCCTTTCTTTTTTTACCTCAAGGCGGCTGCTTTTACCTGGGACTAATGCCTTGTTTTGAAAATTAAAAATGTAACATTTTACAATCAGTAATTTACTTCAGCTCCACAGAAACGAAGCCCTGACTTTTGATGAATAAAGCCCAGTGGAGTAAAGTGAAAGCAGGTGGCAGGTCATGCAGCTCAAAGGAAGCGTCTGGTGCAAAAAGGAGCTCAGCCTGGTTTAGATTTGACCCGAGCACATGTTCGGGTCTACCCAGTCGTCTGTGTGGATTTAAGCGTGCAGGATGTAAATAAGTGAGTTTATTGATGGGATTCTGAGGACCACTGACCCTTGAGCAAACCTTGCCCTCGTCGAGTGATTAAAGCGATTACATCATTGGATGGCTTCCAGCTCAAGGGGCTGTTTGCTTTCCCTTTGAGATCGGTCCAGCTGAGGGGTGCCCTGACTAAAAGCAGACTTCCAAACTGATGGCTCCACACATCTGCAGAGGACCCTGCATGTTCGTGAGTGAACGTCTGCGCTTACACTATGATCTCACCTTGTGTGCCTGAAGCTTGTTAAGGGAGAAATTACTGCACAAACAAGCTGTTGTCGGCTTCAGATCCAGCCGAGTCCTGGACGCTATAATCTTCAGCTGTATCTTTGTAGACTAATCTAACATTACTTAACCACAAACAAGGAAGAAATATACAAATGCAACCGTGCAGCTGTCAACAAGTATAAGCTTTGTGAATAAACAACGGAGCTCTAAGGATGTTCTGAAAGAAACATCTGTTTCTGATGAGCCTTCACAGAAAGTGAAGGGAAGAAATTTGGTCTTAGATTAATTTATTTATTTATTTTTTGGTTTCAAACACAGATGAGCGGTAGTGTCTGTTCAGATCCTTTCCAGTAAATGAATGCTCTGATTTCACAGTCCTTCTGGAATTTCTCAGTTGGTGGATTACCTTCGGGAACAAAATATGATTTCTATCGTTCGAGTCCCATCAAAAAAAGTTTCCAAGCGCAGTGGCACCACTTTGAAAACAAAACCATTCATACTGGATTTACAAACAAAAACCTTGTTTCATCATTTGGTTAACTGGCTTGTTTTATAGCCATTTAAAAAAACCCATGTTAAATTCATCCAGAGATTCATAACTTTATATTTTCTAATCCACTAGAATGAGTTGACATGCTTCAGTGGTCACTTCCTGTCTGATGTAGGTCCTGTATATTTAAGATGGCCTAAACAGCGTATGTCATGTTGGTGCTGAGGTTGCTGAGAGTACAAGACTGCCAGGAGTTGAGTAAACTTTTGACTGACTAGACGTGCTGATCAGGCGGACTGATACAATCAGCAGCCTCAGCGCCAACAACATGATATACGACACAAATACATTTGTGTCATAACATGGATGCTGTCTGATTGAAAAAAACAGAAACAAACTAATTGAACAATGTCATGCAAATGATTAGAAGTTTAATATCAGCTAATGTAGCATTCTGTCACACTGGTATGACATTTTTGGCAAAGAGACATTTCATAAGCCTGAAAACCAACATAAATGGGGCCTGTGTTCAGTTAACTGTTGGCTTAGCCTGAAGTAAGATTTCTGCACGATTCTTCACACTCTGTGTTTTGTGACTGATATCACGGCTGATAAGGTATAACTATTGATAATTATTTGAAAGAACATCACTTCAAAAACACCCTGACTATTCCTTTAAGGCAAACTAGCTTCTAAAGGGCATTATTTAAATGTGCTCAGTGGTGATTTAAATTGCTAAAGTGCTTGCTGTAGGAGCCAATTCCTCTATTTGTTGTGGATTTTGGCTTTTGTAACTTTGCAAAATGTGTACATGCAAGACAAGTTACAAAACACCCTGAAGGTGAAACGAAAAGCTGCAAACTATGTTATAACCTCAATAACATTTCTCTTTATCTTGTTCTTTTATGCTAAATTGTAGAAATACAGTGATGAAACTCTGCATTAACAAACAACATTCACCTAACTCAGGAATAATGTGGTCATTTCAGTTATACAGCATAAAATGTAAGGCTCATTGCATTCACCAGAAGTAGCTAGCAAGCAAATGTATCCATATATTCTCATTGATGGATTTACTCTGTCACTTATCTGCAACAGAGATTCCATTCAATCTATATTACCACACTGCAGGTACATCAATTCCAGTTAAAGTGTCATTAAAGATAGTGCAAAGATGCCGCAATGCATCCATCATAGCTCTTAGTCTATTATGTTGTAAAATATGTCATAAAGATCGCATTCACCTGTGCAGCTGAGGTTTTTGCCACACTTTCATAAGCAGGTGCTATTGGAAAACTACTTTAACGACCTAAGAGTGCCTACTGAGCACCCTATGCTTCAACCAGATATGGATATGGAAGCGTAGGCCGGCGGTGTCGTCTGTGAGTTTTACATCCCGCAAATGCTGTTTGAACCTTGATTTACCCTACCTTGATGCCTCCTGGTAAAAAAAACAAAAAACAAACAATAAACGAAGAAAAGATAACTGAGGAGAATGTGGTTTAAAAAGGAGAAAGAGGTCAAAAAAAGTGTATTTTCTCACTTAGAAGTCTGGAAGGAAAGTGGTGAAAAGAGGCAAGAATAAGGAAAAAAAAAAGAGTGTTTTGTGAAACTAGATGAATTGATTAGAGATATGAATTTCAGGACGAGAAAGGAGAGTAAAGGGGGGATGAAAGCTTGACAGAGTGGTGAAGGGGAGGCACCCAAAGAGGATTATCTGCAAAGAACCAAACATGAGCCCATGTGAGACTGATTCTCTTAGATGACAGAAAACAGACAGCTGAAATCAAAACCACTGTGTCCGGAGGGCTTTCTAAATCTTTCCATCTTTTTAAACCCCCTCAGTTTCCTTCTCTTCTCTCTTGCTACCTAATTCATCATCGACACTCAGCCACCTCTGCCAGTATACATTGTAATCAATCAATAACTCAACACACACACACAAAAAAAGGGACAACGTAATAAGTTGCTTCCTGCTTCATGTTATATTTCTATCCCTGTTTGATGTAACTGAACTATACAAAAAAATAAAGGTTTTGGAAAAGCTTTCACTCGGTGCAATTAGAGCTGCACTGTTCAGCTGCACACATCGGAGGGTCTAAATGGTGTTGAGAGGGAGCTGCTAAAAGTTTTGACAGCCTCAATACCCTGCAGCAATGGAATGTTACTCTGGTAAACAGTGTAATTCTCTGACCTGTTACACTCTTGTTGTCTTTTGGGTGTGAAAGACATGAGGAGGTTCAAATGTATTAGGGAGTTGAACTTTCTCTGAATGGATTGTTTTGCTCCTGAAGTGAAATGAATCTCTTCCAGTGGGTGAAAGAGTTTAGATAACCCATAGCAAACTTGCATTTATATTAACAGGTTGTCTTTACTCCATCTTCTGTCTGCACAAACAAGAATGTACTGCTTCCCTTTCAAACCATAGTTGGTGTGATGTAGTTCAATATCACATAACAAACATATTTTGCATCTGATGATAATGATTTATTTTATTGCGTCATAATTTGTGACAACCTACAGGCTTTAGCATTTTTTAACCTGCTGAGCAGCAGCTACTGTGTGCAGCAGTCCAGTGTGTGTTAAAAGGCTGGATTTTTGGTCATACAGAAGTCCTGCTGCATGAAATGTGTTCCAACTTCACTTCTGTTTCGCTGCATTTAGAAGACTGTAAACCACACTGATTGGTACAAATGCAATTGTGGATTAGGACAGACCACATTAGAACTGAACAAAAAGCATACAATGACAAAAAATATGCAATGCACCGCAGAGTTTTTGGCAAGAAAATATAACTGAATGGAGGTTTTCAGCGGACCAAGTGGTTAAGATGCAAACATGATGCACATTTGGACCTTTATAAAAATACTACCATCTATATATGCTATATATGTAATGTGCTTTTTATTTCTTACAGTATTTTATTTGAACCTTTATTTTATTTTCTCCTGTTTGCCTTTCATTAGTTTATCACGGTTAGGTGCCTGGGTGGGTGTGTGTGTTTGTTTGTTGCTGATGTAAAATGTTGAAAGTTTAATAAAGAGTTGAAAAAGACTGACTACCATTCATCCATTTACTTCACCTTCTTTTTCCATACAGGATCACAGGAAGCTGATGCTTCTCTCCAGTGTCATTGGGCCACGTAGAGACAAACAACTTTTCACTCTCTCTCTCACACACCAAGCGGCAACTTAGAATTTTTGGTCTGCTGGTTGAAACTGGAGTATGCAGAGAAAACCCACACATGCACAGGGAGAACATGCAAACTCCACACAGAAAGGCACTCCAAAAACAAAACAAAACAAAAGACTTACTGAGAGATTTGCACCTTTCTTTGACTGCTTTAAAAAAAACTGCAAATACATGACTATATATAAAGTCATAGGCTTGTTTTTCTGAATTTTCCTATTGTTTAAGAGCTCTCAACACAAAGGTGGACCTTCAATGCTAACCCTATATTCACCATTTTACCACCCATATAGAAAACGCACGCCTGTTCTCTCCATTCTCAAAGAACAGTATTGATTAAGACTCCTTCCAGCTCTGATAAATATATTTTATTCTCTCATTACACTACAACAAAATTCGCTCCTCACAGGGAGCCGTAACAGTCTGCATTATAGATTGGGTCATTACTGCCAGAATAAACTAGCCCCGTTTTGCCAGCTTCAACTAATTAAGGGCCAGCCAAGAATCAGTGCTCTCTGTCATGGGTTGTTACACCCCCCCATCCTGCTGCTCCCGTGGCTCGTTATACCACTTCCTGTTTTTAGAGCAAACATGAGGGAAAACATACCTTAATGGGTAAATCCATATGGAATAAACAGTAACATACAAAACTACCTTTAAATAAGTTTTACTGTAGGACACAGCATTGGGATTTATTCAAATGTGGTGGTATGTCAGTGACTGTTGAGGACCCAGATTTAGTCAGATCAGTCATACTGCCATTACCTGCAGTGTTTATTGGTAACTAATCGCATGCCTCATTAAAGCAATTACAGTACCGTGATAAATAAAATACCATGGCTGCATCGTTTATTTTGAAGTGAAAGTCATGTACTGAGGGCTTTTTACAGTTACAGATGTACACCATCTTGTGGTGGCCTTTAAGATTACATACTATTCAGCTTAAAATACCATACAAAGGACCCTGATATATGATGTTGCATTCAGAGGTTTATATAGGTGTTTTTGTTTTCTGTAAGGTTGATGTTTTTTATGTAGATATTTATTAGTTTTATTAAATAGCTTAATGAAGTTTAGAGGCTACTCTTACATTAAAGAGTTTTAAGTTCTTACATTGGTAGCAGTATCATTAGGAGATGATATTGGATCATCTTTTGTTGAAGACTGAACACACACTTTCTGGTGAAAAGTACAGTCCTGAGGACCAAGGTTTTTTCCATTTAGCTGAAACAATTACAAAAATCAGGCTTTTCTGTCCAAATGGTGTTGGCAAGTTGGCTAGGGTTTTGTTTGCATCAAAGTAAATAATCCAAAACAGCTTATCAGACAAACCAAAAGATATTTAACTTTACATCAAGAGACCGCCTCAATTGGAAACACAAAGTAAGGCATGTTTGGAAGAAGTCATTTTTAAAAAATTGCAAAAAAAAAAAAAGAGAAATACAGTTTTTACAAATGTGTCAATTATTACCAAACATGTGCATGATGCATGTTACATAAAGATGTTAAACTATCACTGGTTGCTTGGCAACTGTTGGTCTATGTCTGCATTTTCAAACCGGAGGGTGTTATTCATGGCCAAACTCTTGAATGAGGCAGTTCTGAGCAGACATACCTGTCTCGAGTTTAGAGTGGTCGGTCCTTTCTGTCACCTTCTCCTGGCTGATGAGGTAATCGACAATCCGCACACCTATTGGAGGCTCCGTGTGGTTCCACTCCATGATAACCAATGAGCTGCTGGGCTCATAGGTGTAGGACAGCTTCAGCCTGGCAACAGCACAACAAACAGAAGATGTCAACAAAAATGGCTTCATTACTGTAATTGACAGCAAACATCAGCTTTCATGATCTGCAAAACTGCAACCCAATGCAAACACACTCTGCTTTATTACAAACACTTCTGTCTAAAAAACTATATATAGTCATTAATCAGCTAAGGTCTGAATCATTCATGAGCAGATGTCTGCAGCTACTGTCTGAAGCACCAAGAACTTTGTGTACACAGGTTTTTGTGCCAACCAGTCAATATATAGCAGCTCATTTAATTGATTAGCACAGCCGTACCAGACAGGAGAAATAAGCCATTGATCGCTGTTATGTTTGGTCACAATTAAATATTGAGCATCTATGGCGGCTGATGGCATGTTACCAGAGTCCACACTGGCAGCAGGAGATTGATTTCTGCCGATAACATGACAGATGGCATTTATCACAACCCTTCTGAGTGGGCTGAACTAAGAGAAGGCAATATTAGTTTTTACTAACATGGGTTGGGGAAGCGGGGCGCAGGTGGGCAGTCCATCTGTACCAAATGCACTGGAGTCGCATCGACACCAGTCATCAATAACGTCGCCTTTGCCTGAGCACCACAGCATGCTCATCATGGCCTCTTGAAGTGCCTGCACACACAGAAAGACACACATACAGAGATTTGAGCAGGCATGCAAATATAATGTTTTTAACTGAAACGCTGATTATTATTACATAACCATTTCCTACTTAATTTTCATATTTATTCATTGCTTGCCACTGACAACGACAATGTTTTTGCCCAAAAGTGTTGTCTGTTTGTCTATTTATGTGTGTGTGTTTTTAATTTTTTGGTAAGATCTTTGCTTAAAACTTGACAATAACTATTTGGAGTCAACGTTATCCTCTAGTAAAATATCTCATGAACATTTGGACAGATTTTAATGAAACTTTAAGGAAATAATAATTGGATGTACCTTTACAACTAATTATCCTTTGGAGTCAATCCAAATCAAGATGGTTACCACAGCTAATCGACATTAGCCAACACAGAAATGGCAATAACTCAGTCAGTTTTACAGATATTGGGATCAAACTTGATGTGGTAGTAGCTGAGCTTGGGTTGACGTTCAGCTTCTTACCAGGTAAAGAAAACTCTAAAATATATTATGCAAGCATGAATGATTTCCAAAATAGATTAAAGTCTGGAACAGATTCTAAAAATTGACCTCTAATCCATCAACTCTAGTAGTTACATAAACATTTCAACACAAGCAAAGTAAGTCAGAGCTGTTAATGAAATAAGAAGCTTTTGGGATGGGATTTAGGCATAAAAGAAAGAAAGAATGAAAGAATGTGTATGTAGATTCTAGTATATTCTAGTTGTTGCCTGTGTTTTGTCTGCACAGTCAAGCACCAGCAACCTCCAAAGCCTCTGTCAATACCAGCTGCTGGTTCGGACTGACTGAGCATGCGGATGAAAGCTCTGAGACGTGGACAGAACCGTATCGACCCTTTCTTCCTGCCGGAGGAGTCGAGGTGTTATCGATGTACAATATTGATGGAGTCAAATAAGTCTTTGCACAGTACAGCAGATCACGGCATGGCTCGCTCGCCGCAGAGAAAGCTCTGATACCCTGAAAGGAAAATACTTCCTTGTAAAGTTCCCTGTGTCCGTGACTTGTTTAATGATGACGCCACGATGGTTTTGGATCTCACACAGATACCATCGTGCCGATACTGAGGGCTTCATAGCAGGGTGCCAGTTAATAGACTCAGTGTTGTTTAATGATCACACAGCCATATGCATGCCGGGATTATTAGCTGCTGTCTTCAGGCAGCGTTACAGCTGCGATGCAAAAATGGTGGTAAAGTTTTTTCCACATCAAAGTGAAAATTTTGACTACACACAGTCTAACTGCTGATATTGGAAAATAACTTTGTGCTTATCTTACACTCTATAGCTAAATATATAAGTGAGAGGTTGGTTTTCAAACAGTAGGCCTAAATTGTTACTGCCTGTTGCCAAGGTGATAATATTTTTGCCTATATCTACATGTGTTTGCTTGTGTGTGTGTTTGTTTGTCTGTAACATTACCAAAATATCTGATGAACCACTGGACGATTTTCAAAATATAATCACTAGATATACATTTACAAGTGAATAATCAAGATGGTGTCTATAGCTAAATAACTTTATCAAACACAAAATGACCTTAACTCAGTCTGTTCTACAGCTAGTGAGCTAAGTTTGGTGTGGTAGTAGCTGAGAGTCATTAACAACACATCAAGTGCTAACAATTCAACTAAGATCTTGCATTTATTGCAGTTATTTACAAAGGTGGGCATCAAAATGTATTCATTCAAGAAATGCCTGGCCTTTCATTTCCTACCATTTGTACATCAAGGAAAAGCACAAAACCAAATCTCCACACCTGATAGGTCTCGTTGTTGGACACCAGTTCATAAATGGGAGCCGCTTTGGTGATCTTCAGGAGAACAGGTTCAGACTGCTGCCGGCCTTGCGCCACCCTCGGGCTCATGTGGCACAGGTGGCAGGAGCGGGGGCACTGGCCCTGGCTGTTGCAGTCCATCCTGACACCGGCCGCCATGCGCTTGGCACCTGTGTCCAGGAGGCTGGCGATGTACGCCGGATAGGTCAGCGTCCTGGGCTCCTTGTCGCGCTCCTCCGACTCCTCTGAAGGTGAGTTACCTGTGTAGAAGAATAAAAAGGGTGACAACTTTACTGCATATTTTACACACACACATAAATCAGGAATCAGAAATGTACAGAATGAGAGCAAAAACATTTAAAAGTTTCATTATTAAACCTGTAATGGAAGTCTAAAATGACAATATTTTTATTATTAATGATCACAACCATCAATATATAAGAGTCACATGTTTCTAGTTATGAGAAAAAGAAGTGAGGAGATGAAAAAGCAGAAGTGAGAGAATATTTTTCTTCCATAGCAGCGTGGCAAAACTGCAAAGCATGAATATGTTCCTATTATCTTTCTTTTGGAGCTGTTTTTTTTTTTTTTTTCCCTCTCTGCCTTTCAGGCGAAGCTCAGGAGCAGGAGTGTAAATAATTGGAGCTCTGTGTTGTATCTGTGCTAAACAATGAAACGTTTACACTGTGCTGATGTGACTGCTTTATTGATTTTCTGTGTTCAGGTGATGGAGTTTTATTAAAAATCCAACAACAACATCAGAGCGAGATGAAGTTCAAACTATAGGAAGATAAAACCTGGATCTGCTCTTTAATGATAGAAAACCATGTGGGATATATTAGAAGAACATGACATTTAGGTTTCTTTCATCTGTTTATTAATAGAGGTCTTCTTATCATTCCACCCAGAGGAACGGGATGAACTTCAGAGTTCGGGTGACAGCCTGACTTCTCAGAGAAAAACTTCTGGTTGTCTGAATTTGTGAGCACAACTTCCGTAGCCTGTCTGTTTCCTGCATAAAAGCAACTCTGATCACAAATTTACATATTTTGGTCTCCCAAAGCAAATAAAACAAGGTTAAAATACTGAATACTGAGACTAAATTAGTGCAGATGGCATTTTCTCTGATGTTAATGAATGAATAAATGCTTCGATTTAGGAAAAGAGAAATTTATTGCTCTGAAAGGAAAGCACAAACTAAAGCGTACATGATAAGAGATGTATGTTTGACGAATATTTCATATGTAAGATTAAACTTTAACATATGTTTCTTAACTTTGTTAGAAATGTACAACAAATGCTTGCAAAATTTTCTTGAATATATATTTTGTGTGACATTAAGTACACAATGCTTCTCATTTCTTTTGCAGCACTTTGAGCTGCATTTTTGCATGAAAAAAAGCTAAATAAGAACTTCACATATTAAGTTTTTTAGTCTTCCAGGTATGCATTTTGGGAGACTGTCTAGATATTACCCAGCCTCAGATAGCTTAAATGGAGAACTCCTTTTTTGTCCGCCTTAAAAGAGTCACACTATATTCATTTATTCTTTAAAAACGATACATGAACAACATATCTGTCTTTGACTTAATGTCAAAATAGCTAATAAAACAAAAACTTGATTTATCATAAAATCCATCCACACGTGAGTGTCTGCATACAAACTGCGAGTGTATTTAGTTTGCTACAATGTGGTCTGGTTGCCCTTATGACCCTTTTTGATAGTTTGTCTGCCAAGAAAGGCAAAAATAAACCCTTTGTATTTGAAGCAGTTTGTTTTCGACATGATTTTTGCCACCAAACGCATTTCACTCAAAAGGTTCATAAATATGTTAAATGAAAATGAACAGTGTTGAAAAAAAGAACTCAAGGGAATCCAGATGAACTGAGTGTTAAAGTAGCAGGTGAAACTGTTATTATATGTATGATAGCAAGTTATAGAAAGTAAAAAGGCTGGATTTGCCTAATTAAAAACAAAACAAACAAGACATGCATGCTTAATTCAGAACATTAGTGAGGGTCAAACTATTAATTCATCTATGTAGGTTTTAACCACGATAAAAATAATAAATACTGAACACCATAATTATTTAAAATACACTGCGACCTTATATGTACATAAAAACAGACCAGTCTCCAAAAATTCCAGATTCATTCACAACAAATGTATTGTAAAACAGACAACACATGTTCACCACAGAATAAAGCAGACAAAATCATTTTCAAACACATGAAGCAGATAAAGACCAATGACACCTTCTCATCAAGTAGTAGAGACCAAATCCACAGTGACACAAAAGTGAAAATGGATATAAACACAAGTTAAAGACTGCTCTAAGAGTTAGTGAGCAAGTGTGCGCTAACAGGCTCATTATCGCCATTTAAAAAAATGTAAACACCTGTGTATTTGTTACTTGGTGCTGTTGCCTCCAGATGAGCACGTTCACCGGCGAAACAGAAAAGTCTGTATGAAATGATTAAAAGACATGCAGGAAATGAAAATGAATGCAGAAACAATAATCAGACCACTGCAGAAGGCTGCGGAGACAAACTAACAATCACACCCAGCTATGTTTCAGCGAAGGGAAATGAAATGAATCTCCCATAGAAGCATCCATGGAACCCTCACCATATTATACTATAGACAAACAACACCAACACTGGGAAATATACCATTCATATGTGGGAAAATAAAAGTCTTTGTTGCCGTTATCTCTGCCTTCAGATCAGAACATCCCACATCCAATATTATTGTTTAATGAAATTCACCTAAAATCTCTGTAGCTCTTTTTACACAAGTCTGAGAGGTAAGACCTTGCTGATCAGAGCATGCGGTACGACTGCAGATACAGTAAATAAGGTCTGACCGAGGCACAGGAGGATGATGGCCAAACCAAATCATCTCATAGATGATCCAACATCATGATTCCTGATAGAGAGTTTTGCTTTTTTCATTTGCAATATTAAAATAAATAATAAAAAAACACTTAATTCACTTGAGAAGAAAATTAGGCTTTTGTTTGTAGCTTGTGGTAGAGGTTTGGTAGAAGTAAATCAAATAGAAACACAATTAAAACAGAAACAGAAATTTGCTTCCAGAAAAGGGAAATCTCTACATTCCGACGTGCGGATGTCTGAAAGTTGCCAAGAATGTCTCTGTCCTTGCACTCCTGACCAGCCAAACTTTAATTCACCCCTGTCAAGGCGGCTCACTTCCTGCTAATCAGCTCTCATCATTCTGTCTTCACTTGCCACCTTTTTGGCAGATGGAAATTAAATGTGGCAGTTATATTAGGCCAGGCGGGGGGCTTTTAGGGCAAGGAAAATTGGCAATGATTAGCTCAGTTTAGTTTTGGTTTAGTCCGGCACTGTTCGCTGTCAGCTGAGACCACTGGGGGATATTAAAATGGATGAGCAGCCCAGCCTTGAGACACCTGATGGCCAAACATATGTGGCGTATCATCTTGTGTAGTTTCTTCAAACTTTTTAACATAGAAACAAAACATACAGCACATATTTAATAAAGATGTCATATAATAAAAAAAGTAGTGTAGTTGCAAAGCCAACTCCAGCAGAAGAGTGCATTTAAAATAATTCATATTACTCTGAAGGGTTTGTTTTCTGCTGTAAACATGGCTTTAAAAGTGACAAAGTTGATGTCTTTTGCCTCAATATTAACTTTCACATGTTTTGCTAGTGAGGCTAATATGAGCAAAAAAAAATGTCTTTGGATAGCTTTTCAAAAATACTTAAACAACGCAACTTTGCATCGTAAACTATATTTAAGATATAGTTTAGTGGTCTAATTGACAGACATTATGATGCACTGAGTTTAGTACTTTGATTGAAGCGTTAGTTTTTAAAACTACATGTCATCTGGGTGAGAAAAAGGCAACTTTAGTGTTTTTTGCAACAATACATGGCTGCTTTTCAGTCGCAAGAAAACCCTAACCTAAAGCATGCTCTGCTTCATCGTCTAATGTGATCTAAATTAGACGATATTCTGAAAAAAAGAACATTGTGCAACACTGATAAAGACTTGCCACCATAAAGGTTTAAAGGGACAATTTACAATGATGGGAAACCAAGAGTGGAGTGGGGTCATTTTCTCATAGACCTCTGAACTTTAAAACTACTCTCCAGTGATAAAGTTGCCCCCTTTTTGCCATTTTATGTTTTATTTTATATGCCACCTGTACTGCATTGTCATAATCTTTGTTGCAGGCAATCATTGTCCCGGTTGTACCAATGACCCTGAAGACCCTTTGACTTTTACTGTAATTTTTCTTTTTCCAGAGAAAGTCTGCCATTTCTGAATTTTACTTGGATTGGCTGAATAGAATTGATAGAATTTGAAAGAGAAATTCATATCCCCCTTGACCTTTTTGTCCGGCCACTTTCAGGCTTTTCACAGAATTTTCTGCTGGTGTACTGAATGCAGCCTAAAGTGGCTACAATTTGAAACCACTTTCGAAAAAAAAAATAATGCCCCTTGTTCTATCTCAGGACAACCCAGCCTCGGCAGAAAGTGACTGTGTGTGGTACCCTGGATGGCTACATACATCACAGGTAAGGTTTTAGATTTCTCAAAATTGGACACATCTGGCGATGTATTCTTCCCTTCAACACAGAAACAAAGTGACACCGCAGAACACGCCGTAAAAAGGCTTTGCAGATAATTTAGGTCACATGAAGCTCCCTCACGTAGTAACCCCGAGGGAAGCTGGTGGAGAGCCGAACACTTTGAGATGACATCTGCAAAAAGGGTGTCAACGTTTCTCTGAAAGGCTGCTGCTCATTCATGAATATGAATTTGTGAGAGAAAGCTTGTCTGATACGAGACAATGCGCAGATGCGTTACCTGAGATGTGGCATTTCTATGCCAAATTGACTTGCTCTTGACAATCATACCCAGATTCACAGACGTTACAATGTTGACATAATTAATAGGAAAAAAAAACCTGAATGTCTGACCTTTAAATGCACATTTCTAAAAAAAAGTGGATGAATAACTTGTACCTGAAAGTGAAAAGTTAAAGTTAAGGGGAGGAGGTGTATTAGATTGAGAAGAGTAGGGAGACTTGTTTTCTTTACATGGGTAACCGTGTTAAGCTGAACTATGGGCTGTAAACGAGTTTTCCAGCTGATGCTCGTAATATCGTTCTGTATCACACAAAAAGAAAACTAGACTGCTCCATGATCTTTTCAAACTTTTCCAAATCTATTTTTCTTTGAGTCTTTGTCAATTTTCCCTCTGCATCTGCTTTAAACAATATGTTCCAGTCACACCTTTTTTTTTTCCTTAAACAATACAAATTCAGGAGGGAAGATGCAAGATTTCCATTGCTGCATCGCCCAACTGAAACAATACAATGGAAGACATCTCTCGCTTTTTGCAGTGCTCCCGCTGCCTTGGCGTGCCTACAATCTCTCACGTCTTTGTTCTCATTTTTGATGTACTCCTTTTTTTCATCTGGCAAACTTTAGCTGTCTTAAAAACTAAAAGGTGCATTCACACACCTATCTGAGCGACTAAACTGCTGTCAGCTTCAAACCCACACAAGCCGAACACACACGGCTTTGGCTTTTGACAAGCTGTTTATTGGTTTGAAGACAAATCGTCAGGAAAAATGCACACACAGAGAAATGTAAGCACACACAAATATATATACACACATAGCTCATTAAAAGTAATCTGCTTCTGACAGAGTCAGATGTCTCACAGAGAAGTGATGACAGCACAATAAGCACCTCCGTGTTCGTTTCCTCTGCTTAGAACTTCCAGTAATACAATTTTGAATCCAATTTTTGCAAGGCTAGCTAATTTGATCCAGTTTTTACCACAAAAGGTTGAGCACAGAGAGTGTTTGGCTGCATAAATACATTAAAGTAGTTATGGCGACCAGAGAATATTTTAATTTTTTTCAGTAGGTTTGAATGTTAGGTTTTCCTTTTCAGGTTGCAGAGGTAAGAGGTCCAAGAAGGAACAACTTGTAGTTCATTTCAGCCACATGAATCCAGTGTATCTTGTCCTTTAGGTCATGATCCATACCTCATAACCACAGATGAGAGTTGGAACGTAGATGGACCAGTCAATTGAGAGCTATGCCCTTTGGCTGCATTTAGCTCCATCCTCATTGTGACAGACCAGAGCAACACCCTAAATACTGTGAGCCATGCCCTGATCCCCAAAAAATGTATGAATGGATATATAGACAAATGGAATAAATAGATGGGTATTAGACTATTAGCTTTAGCAATAATGTTGGCTTTGCAAGTAGGTTTAAAGGCACACAGTGCAACTGTTAATATGCAAAATTTTAAGAAGCTGAACACTGAGCAGCATTGTAGTTCCCTACATCATTTGTGGCTTTATTGACTCATTTGCTACACTGGGGTTTTAGAAATGGAAACAAAATTAGAGAAAAAAATTGACAAAACAAACAAACAAAACCTTTTTCTCTCAGGCACTGAGAAGGCAGCAGGCTACTGGTACAATAAATTGCATTCCTTTATTTTTTTGTCACGTGGCCCAAACCATGGCTTTGGATGAGCACAAATGTTGTTCAGTATGCATTATATATCATCTATTTTATCATTTTCTTGAGTTTCAGTTCAAATTTGGTTGAAACGTAATTAAAAGTCTACATTAATGATCTGGATGTTTATGATAGTAAATTTTATTCCTTACAAATAGGGGTGACAACACTGAATTTGTTGCCCACCCTGAGTCTGAAAACGGTAAACCAGCAAAGTCTAGCAACAGTGCAGTGGTGACAAAAATATTTTAATATGTTTATCTCAACAAAGACCTTAGAAATGGCCTGAAAAACAATCTTTCATGCCACATTAGACCGAATAAGCTTCACCAAACCGCAGACGCCGACCAAACTTGCACCATGAGCAACTATTTGTGTTTATCTGTGCGTGCATGTGTGTGGGTATGAAGTTGGGAATTTGGGGGCTGCTTTGACCCGTGCAGTATCAGGCCAAATGACTCATCATTTCTGTGGTACACAACAGATGGAGCTCGGAGCTATTCAGACTCGCATAATACCACTCTATCCTTCCTCCCACACTCTCAAATGAGATGTATCTCCCGTTCATTTGCCACTGACTGACTCGAGTCAGTCCTTCTGTTTACAAAAATACGCTTTAGAAGTTTGTGTAATTTTATGAGAGGAGGGAAGATAGAGGAACATGGGGCGAGAGAGATATAAAGAGATCTTCAGCATGTAAGCCTCATATGTTGTTTGTGTGAATATATTACTGCTATTTGGAGTGAAAACCTTCATTTCCTGCCTCTCGCAGGCCTGCAGAGCCTCATTATATTGCATTTCATCAGACCTCTTTGTGAAACATTGACTCATTTAATCTCCATTCATCTTTGTGATCAAAGCACCATGACTTCAGCTCCTGACACCATCAGCCTTATTTTTAACAGCAGTTTTAAAACTAAACACCTTTCTTGACGCCTCGGAGGCTCCTGCATCTCTAAGTCTGAACCCGTCTCTCCTCCGCCCGAACATTTAATCCGACTCCAGTGAGCTCACTTATAGACAAGTACCTGTCAGTAACCACTAGATGGTGATAGTGGATCACCCATTCGGCCGGAAGCTTTGGGGTGGAGGACACACTGAAGTACAAGCTCCACTGTTCGGCAGACAAAAAGAGGGCAAATCATAGCTAACCTTTTAAATGTGCTTGGCTGAGATGAACATTACATGGTTATGGAATATAATCATGAGCTCTCACTGATCTGAGAATGCTGGAAATTAAGGCAGGCACTGGCTTAGTAAATGGGAAAGCAGTGAGATGGAAAACCGTATTAAAAAGGGGAGACTTTTTCGGACAGATCTCGCCAATTGTATGAAGAGAAATGATAAACAGAATTAGAGGCGGCGTGGGGGGGGAGCTGAACGAGACGCAGATAAACAACGCAACTGTGCTGCGTGTCAGGCCTCCGTAATACGTTCTCAACTCCAAGCCTGCACCGGCAGAGCGCTTTTAAACAAATCTGTGTGACAGACGAATCTTCTCAGGTGCGCAGTGCAGTTTTGCCGTGCCTGTGTGCAGAAAATGCGTGCACACAAAGACAAGACACCTTCCCGGGCACATACAGGCAGCTCGTACCTGATAATTCACAGCAGCAGAGCAAAACTCAGCCAGCATCCAGATGAAGCACATTGTAAATAAACAAGCGTGAGATTCTCTTTGGGCTGCAAGGCTGAGCTCCTCCATCATTGCTTCTGCTTGGAGGTTGTGAAGAAAAAGGAAGGAACAAGAGCTTGTTTTTTTTTTTGTCTAAGTGAAAAAAGGGACAACTTACAATGACAGAGAGGAATGTGTGTAAGCATCACTTAAATGTTTTACAGTGTAACATAACTTGAAACAGCGGCGCAGGGAACTACTTCAATCAGCACCACCTCAAAAGGCTCAAGAAACAAGATGGCTTTATAAAACAAAACAAAACAAAAACATACATCTCTGAAGAAATGTGTGCAACCAATTAGATTTTATCTCGCAAATTCACAACTCAGAGCAATAATGTCCACAGAGACCGAGCTGCGACAAAAATAAGATGATTTATAGGTTAGACAGGGCATCATTAACCTGAAGTCCTCAGCCTGAAGTTTGATCTCCATATGGCCACAACCACCGAACCAAACCTGAGCAAGACATTAAATCCTCGCTGCCAGCGTCCTGACCTGGAAAAATACATTTTCTTTCTACAGCAATTCAGTTTGCTAAATGACTGTGCTAACAGCTCATTAACCTGAATTTCTTGCCATCCTCTCATTAAAAAAAAAGGCAAGCTGAAGGAACAAATTATAGTAGTTTTCTTGTCATTTACAAATCTGTTTACTGGTGCAGTGCAGACACATGACATCAACAAAAAAAAAAGTTTTTCAGACTTTGAATAGTGATTTTTAAAATGAAGAACCACACTGATAGAAGATAGCTGATCATTTTAACCGTTAAGATGTAAATTAATTAGCTTGCAGACCAGCAGTTTTAAAGTACACCTAAGTAAAGAGATTATCAACCTCAGGCATGCCGCAGTATTAAACTCCTTTTCTTTTAGCTGTACAGTGTTTTCAACAGTTTCCATTAGGGTTCTCTCAAGGGTGCGCCACACTTGGCCGAGGCTTTATGTGTGAACGGCGCTGACTGATGTGTTGCACCCCATCAGGAGGTCCGGTGAGTTCGCTGCAGGCCAGAGAAGTTAAGTGATCTTCTGAACTCACCGCAGTGCCACCTGAACTGATGGTTCAATACTCAAAGTGAGGTTGATGCTGTTGAACAGTTGTGAATAAACTTCACAGAAGAAAACCATCTAACCGAACAACAGAAAGGTCTTAAATTTGTTTGCTAAAATCTGTTTTATTTTCACCTTAACTCGAACCCTTTAAACACTTTCTTAAAAAAGCACTAAAACTTTGCATGGACATCTGCTTCAAGTCCAGCCGGTTTTGCTATTATGCACAAGAACCATGGGATTTAAAATGGGAGTTTGTGCCTTTTGCTCTCAAAAAGCACAACTACATAAACCGAGATAGACGTTTGCCAAAGTTTCTGTCAGGCGGGGGAACGGGAAAAGAGGCAAACCCAGAGTGCAGACTCGTATCGTTAAGGAACTGATTTATTAAAAATAAAAGATAAACAAAAACAAAAGGCTAATGTGGCAGCAAACAATACCAAAAACAAAACACTAACTAACATAAGCAAACATAAGCAGACCTGAGGCGAGGCGAGGCGAGGCGAGGCGAGGCGAGGCGAGACGAGGCGAGGCGAGACGAGACCCGACCCAAACAGGGCATGGGGGGACGAGGCATGACGACAAGGCAGAGGACAATAGAAGAATGAACCAGCGAAGTGTGGAGGAGATGACCGGGTTTTTAAACAGAGGGGGTGATTGGAAAGTGGGCACAGGTGAAGTAATTAACAAGACTTGCGGCAGGTGTAGATGGGCGTGCCAGGAAGGTGAAAGCGTGACTGGGGAGGAGTGAATAGTGACAGCACCGAGAACAAGAACACAACAAAACCTAAACAAAAAGGAAGACACCTGAAACACAACTAAAAACAGAAAACATGAAGACAAACAAAGACAATAAACTAAAACACAAAAAACCCAAATCCTGACAGTTTCCAACTGTCTGTTTATCAGATTTGATCAAACTATAGCCCCTTTTACAAAACTGCCTTTGGCTGTTCATCTATCAAGCCGGTCATGTCCTGCAGAATGTGAGCTTTCATAAATGAAGCTGTCATTGAGGAACAATAAGAGGCGCAGAGTAAAACTCAGGGGCACTGTCATGGAGAACTACACATACAGTAAAATATGTGTTAGACATCTGCTTTTCTAAATCCCACAATTGGTCGCACAGATGTCTGTGATCACTACACCCCATCCTCAAGCCGCAATTCTGGCTTTCATGTATTGACAGCTGAGTTACTGCCTCGCTTGGTGGCTAAGAGGCATAAGAGCAGCGAGTTGACATCAACACCTCCACCACTTTTCTTACATATGGGAAATGAGTCACAATGAGGAATTATTCAATGTTGAGTTATCTTTATTTTCAATTTCTCTATTGTTAAAGCATCAAAATGATAGATAGTGATTTATCACCTGGTCTGGCAACAAGCTAGTTTTGTTAGAAATGCCCGCTAGAAAACTCGATTTTTATTGGAATGATGTCACAGGAATTTCAGACACATATTTAAAAAGGGAAATTCCCAACCTTCACAATGACCACAGACATTACACAAAGCGATGTCCCGGTGCTATGGCAGCCAGCAGAGAGAAAAGGTCAATTACAAATGAAATTATAAGAATTATTATTTAGCATTGTTTCTGAAGACATGTCTGTTAAAATTTCAGTTAAAAGGTAGATTAGGAAGATTATTTGCTATTTTAGCATCCGTGATCACTAAATGGAGTCTTTATGGACTAATTCTTATCCAAGTCTCAATTATGGCGAAAATCAATATTTTCACTTCTTTTGCACTGCAGGCTTGCTCATTCTAACTCATTTTGCCAGCATGGGTCAAATATACCTCACAAGATGTGAAAGAGGCTTAAAGGAGGGCCTGATGTCTTTGTAGTGACCACAGTTTGAAACTTCACAGAAACAAATGCAGAAAGCTTTTTACTTTATTTTGTTTTTTGTCTTTCAGAGTTTCGTAGAGAAATTCTCTAAAGATATGTCAGGGATTTTAGTACTGCAAAACAAGTAAAAACAAGAACTTGATTCAGGAAAGATCAGCAAGTAAAAGCAATGGTTGCCCTCAATTTAGCTCCACATCCCGTATTTACTGAAAAACTTTGCCTGCTTTGCTGTATAGCTGGTCCAGCATCATTATACATCATACGAACCTGGTATCACAGAACCATTACCTGCAAATGTATCTGTCAAAATGACTTCCAAGGTTATCACGAATTCGAAAATTCCCTTCAGATGTTCACTCACCAGGTCAAGGAAATGTGCAGTAATTATGTCATCACGGGGAAAATAGCCATCCCATTTTCTAAGTAATGCCGACTTTTGGTGAAATAACACTATGTGGTGGAAGAATAGTAAAAAAGATTTAAAAAAAATAAAAAAAAGACTGTCGCTTTGGCCATGATGTTTTGAGCCGAGTTGCCTCCAGACTTCTAATTCTACAGCTATTTAAATTATGTGCACACACAGAAATACCGAAGGTCAGGAAAAATGTTTCACACACATTTTTTTCTCGACTTACCTAAAAAAGATGGCATTTAAAAAAAAGAGAAGATGAAAACTGACGGAAAAGATTCTTCAAATATATGTGTGAAGGGGATTTTTTTTTTTTAGCATGGCTGAAGGAAAGAACTGTAGGGAGAAAACCTTCCTCCATCAGACGTGGATTAACGGATAAAGTAGACGCAAGATATCTGGGATTACATCATAGTCAGGAAACCACTCAAAGTAAAGCTCTCCTGAAGTTCAATATTTCTTTAACGTGACAACACATCTGCAGCTGTACGGTGCTCCTTTTTATAGCCGAGCCTTGTGGGGCAAAGCCCTTCAGTCTGCTCATCCAACCCGTCAACATAACCACATTCAAACACGCACACGGAAGTTATCGCCAACAGTATCTGACAGGGCTCACTAAGCCTTGATGAAAGCTTTATGTCTGAAGCAGTATGTGGCTCATGGAGTGCTGTTTGTCTAAGTGCTGATTAGAGCTGCTGACCGCGACCTGACAGTCCCATTAGTGACATCTCGTTCATGGATGCTGAGGGGCCCCCGCAACAGTGGCTGTCTGTCTGCCAGCATGCTTCTCTGCATGTTCTCTGTTCGCGTTCATCACCTTCACTTATTCTGCCTGATTTCTCCCTCTTCACACTTACTTCCTCTGGGGTGTTTTTTCAAGTGAGCATAGAAACATAACCACCACGCCTGATGTCTCTTCCCAACCCCTTTTTGTTTTCTGTAAATAGATCACTAATAATCAGTTTATGCATGGAAAGTTGCTGAACGGCTTAATTAGATGTAATCAAGATTTCACATGGAAGAAGGCTGTTTTTTGCAGGTGATATTTGGTGTTTGTGTAACCACAGTCTATATTGTCGGAAGTCAGCATTTCTGAGTTTCAAGTGGGTAAAATCAACTCGAATGCCCCCTGAAGTCAGAATTCTGACTCGGAAAGTCAGAGTGCCTGACCAACCCTGAGCTCAAAATCCAATAAGGCTGCCCTCCCCATAGGAAGTTGGGATAGGTGCAGTAATAAACATTTTATTTTCACTTCTATTGGTTTGTATTCCAACAAACCAATCACACACATAATACTTTAAAACCTCTATTAGAAAACCCATTTGAATACTGAATGCTGAAAAATATGGTTTGCTTGTATTGCTATTAATAGTTGGCGTGGTTACTGCACAACAGTGAGTAAATCCTGATGATTTTTGAGTTACAACTGGAACGTGATTAAGATCTCAGTTCTGACGTCTGAGGTTCACTGAACACAGTGACAACCTGGTAAAAATTACTAAAAACGTTCGGATTAAACTTCTTAAATGGTTAATAGTAATCTGAACTACCTGGAATGGTCACTGACAGTTCATGGTAAGTAAGAAAAAAAATATTTTTTATATATATATTTTTTTTTCTGAAAGTAATATGTGGTTTTGATAAAGTAGCAACAACTAAAGCTGACGCTCATCGCAAACTCTAAAACCAGTCATCTTCAGGGAGGACAACCATGCGCCTCAACACATTGTGGGGTTGGCTCAGGAGGGCAGACAAAGAAATACAAAAGCACTAGGCACTAAAATGAAAGAGAAGAAGAAAAGAACACCTCCACCACTGTATCCATCATTGTATTTCACGAACAAAAAGCAAGTCTTGCAATCAGGGCCATGAGCATGTACGTAACTGTCCAAACTGAATGTAATTATTTGAGATTGTGGGCAGCGTGGATAAATAGGTGCACGCAGCACGAGTGCGTGCTTAAACATGATCCAACACCCACGTTACTGTAGAAGTGTAAATAACACAGAGTCTGGGGTTTAATTTCTCTATCAAACCTCATCCTCGTCTTGTCTCTTTGCCTTTGTCTTGAGTATCTCTCCTTATCTGCCCTGTCTGCTGTCAGCCCACAGCACTGTGGGTTTGCTGGGAGATCTTAAGAGCCAAGAGTGATTTATTACTTTTTCCTCCTGCATGCTTCATCATCAAATATTACACCACTGGAGCTTTTTTTTTTTTTTTTTTTCATAGATCTGTGAATCGTTGGAGGCTATAATTCAGAGCACTGTGAGCTTGCTTGCGACTAAAGACTAGTGTAATGTGGTGTAGCGAAATGTCTCCGAGCTGATGGCGGTCTCATATCTGTTTCTGTTGCATCTCGGTATGAAAGAACACCTGGGGGGGTTTAATGAACCTCAGATCCAGGAGAGAGAGAGAGAGAGAGAGAGAGAGAGAGAGAGAGAGAGAGAGAGAGAGAGAGATAACTGAATAAGGTGTAATGATGTTAAAAACTGCTGGTGGTTCAGAAATAACATGAAGCATGACTGGGAAAAGCCAGGTCTGGGGTTAGTGAATCACCGCTGCCTGAGAACTTAAAGCCTTGAATTTGGGTCAAAAACAACACAAGCGCTCCACTGAGACTGAATGGTTTTCTGTTCTGACTTTACCAATCAGAAATGTTGGACAGTATGGTTTTATTTGGGATTTAATGTAAGGCTTGTAATTTTACTCCTGCTTTCACTGCATTTACTGGGGTTTTCAAGAGTAAATCTGGCATGAAGTGGACAATATGTATTTCTTTCTGTAATGCTGGGCCTTTATTAAATTGTGAATTTTATATAATGTAAAAAAAACAAAACATGACAACTTAAAAATCTACAAATTTCAAAAAAAGTCAATCTATTCTGACAGTTAAG
The DNA here is from genome assembly GCF_001649575.2 of Kryptolebias marmoratus. Classification (NCBI taxonomy): domain Eukaryota; kingdom Metazoa; phylum Chordata; class Actinopteri; order Cyprinodontiformes; family Rivulidae; genus Kryptolebias; species Kryptolebias marmoratus. Next base: position 16,296,130 of record NC_051449.1, on the reverse strand, counting down.
AGTCAACAAAAAGATAATCTCAGAAATGTGAGAGAATTGTTTTTATCTGTACAAACTTTACTTGTATAGCATCAGTTGACATGAAATGATGCAAATACATTACAAATGACATTTATACCTGACCTGTGCCAAGGATCAGGACTGCATTTATGCTTAAATCACCTTAAGTCTCTAATCTATGTTCATTATGAACACTTTCCCAAACATCAAACAGAACTAAAATGTTGCTGTCTTACTTTAGGCACACCGACCTAACATTGTACCGTTTGCCAGACTGTTACATAAATCCTTTGGCAAAGAACGTTTGAAGATACAATAAATAGGAGAAAATGAATCATCCTACAAATGCTGGGAGTGAGGAAACAGAGCACCTACAGTAGCATTTCAGACATTTAAAAAGCACAGTTTACTTTGGTCATTTAATAAAAGTAGCTGATTTTTCTTTCTAACCTTTGGATAAAATAAGACTTTTCTGCTCAGGCAGACATACTATCTCATGTTTTGTGCAGTTGAGAGCACATGTTCGGTCTACGTGTTATTACCAGCTCTAAAACTTTGTTTGAGGACCTTCTTGGCTAGAAAGCTGCAAACATTTTTCATTGGCAGTCATAACGTTCAATTGCATTCACAAAAAAGAGCTGATCAATACTTTCTTTAGTGTCATATATTCCAACTAAGCAGTCCAACTTATATATTTTAATTCAGGATTTCTCAGTTAATGACATCTGCAAAGCTGCCAAACAAAATATATATTTTAAAATAGATAGCAGGAAAGATTCAGAGCTTATTTGAGGGTTGTGAAGCTAAATTGGGATGCATGAGAATTTTAATGAGTGGTAGCAAATTTTACTTCAAAAATAGGTATGTGTTACAAAGTAATCATAGAGACCAAATGATTAAAAAATATGCATTTCTGAAAAACCTTCGTGCTAGTTTACCTATTTAAACCTTTTAGTTCTTTACAGCTTTTTTTTTCAAATTTAATAATTCTGGATAAAATAGTCAGAGTTTTGAAAGAGGAGAAACAAGAGGCTGTGAACAACTGACTGCTGAACAGAGAAAAACCGAGAATGAACAGGCTTGTGCTGAAAAAAAGAAAATAATTTGGCAATGTCTAAATTATTCTGCTACCCACAGGTGGCAAAGAATCCCTTCATGCTTCATTAATATGTATTTGTCATTGGGTGGTCAGAGCTATGACAGAACCCCTTTTTTTCCTGATCAGGAAGCTGTTTTCTGTTGTTTATTTTAATAAATAAGGTTGATTCCCTCTTAGTGACCTTCATGGTGTGTTTTGCACGTTCGGTTAAAAAAAGCCACTAAACATGGCTGTCAGTGCAGATTTAAGGTTACAATCTGTGTATTTTAGCAATATCCTTCAAGGAAAAATTTAAAAGACTAAATAAAAAACAATTTCTGTGAAAAAAAAAAAAAAAACAGCAGCAGTAGTCTATGCTCAGTATATTCAGCTGGATTTCAACATTGACTTGCTTTTCATAAAAAAAGACAGACAATGTTCTGAGTGCTTGCAGAGGTGATTTGTCAGCAGTGAATAAATGTGCACTTCAGCCGGAGAAAGAAATGTCTTTTCTACTCATCACTATTCCACCAAAATAAATTTCCTGCCAAAAGATGTAGGTTTTTTTTCTCTTGAGGGACAAAATGCTTGTGACATTGACAACTTATGTTTATGGAGCTTCTTAGCAGGCAGATTAGCCTGTTGCTGCAGCAGAATAAGTTTACTGCTCTTTTTTGATTAAAAAAAAGAAAATAAATAAATCTCATTCCCTTCCTAGCTAGGTACAATTTGAGGGCTATCACCTTGGACATGCTCGCTGCACCAAAAACTCCTCTCCATCAGGCCTGCTGGTGTGTTTCCTGGAGTTTCCACTTGCATGAAACAGACTAACACACACACACACACATACACCAACACTCACCAGTGGAAAACATTCACCAATGAAAGGTGAGGACCATAAAGGTCGACTATGCCACGGGGATTGTTTTTTTCCACGCCAATAAAGATCAATTTGAGCGTCTAAGGCTGTGGTAATAAGATATAAGATGGTTGTAGGGGGGACCTGTCTGCCAAAAATCCATAGCAGAGGCCATCCATTTTCCTCTGCTGACTGGGAGGTAGAGTAAAGACTAGACAATCAGAATGTGTACATGTGCACACACAAAAACTATTGTATACACAACATAAAAAAACAGCTTACACCTGGTTTTCCTTTCTTTGGAATCTACTGATGTGGAACTGCAGGGACTTTTTAAAAATTATTATTAATATCTACATATTTATTTTCCTACCGATATTCCGCTGTGGGTATAAAGGCAGAAGTGATTGGGTTGGACACTTATCTCCCTAAATGAGACTGGCAGCTGACATATTTCTCACTCTGAAATTCCAGAAGAAGTGAAGGAGAAAAGGTTTCTTTACGCTACTTTTATCAGACATGGTGTCGACCTTCGCAGCGGGGTGTCCCAAAGATTCAGCTACTGAACTCTAACGACTTGTGGGGCAGATTGAAAATGGAGAATAAAAGTCCAGGTGAAGCACTCCAGGAGCGTCTGAACTGGTTTCATCATCAGTATATCCAAAGCTCTTTCTACGATAAAATGAAAAGTCAAGATTGTTGGTATTCTGCCCAATAAAAACAAAACAAAACAAACAAAAAGAGAAAATTTGAAATACGTTATATAATCTGTGCTCAGATAAGTGTTTAACATAAGTCAGGTTTGATTGTAAAGTACAATGCATTTCTCAGTGTGCTTAAAAATAAAAACAATAACTAGTACACATTGTAAAAAGGAAATCAAACACGAAATGCCTGCCTCCTTACAGTGAGATGTTTCAGACTGGGCAGCCAAATAATAAAATCAGAATCCTAAACAAGATTTAATTAGAATGCAGCATTCTGATTGTGACCTTTTAACAAACATTTTATGAGAAGGAAATCACTCAAAGCAGCCAAATTTACCTATTTTAAGAAAACGTGTTCAAAGCCATGGGAGACGAGCGTGACTCATGCTTGGAGTTTGTTTTAAACACTTTTCAGTGCAGAAACTCAGAAGTTAAGACTTGATTCTGTGTAGATAAAATCAAAGCAATGAAAAAAAAACAAAAAAACAAAACTTCAACAATTGTCTGACAAATGCACCTGCCAACTCACATTATGTACAGACTCAGAATAATGGATTCATCTTGTCTCTGGTAATTAGCGGAAATTAGGGGAATAGTCAGTCAAAATCAATTATTTGAGCTTCATGTCAGATGTAATTTATAGGTTTGACTCTGTGCACTAATAATGAACACAACACAAGTTCAACTTGTGCTGTTTAAGTGAATTGTTGTGTAAGAATGTTCTGACTCTTGTCAAGCATCATTTTTCTTAGCCATATCGTGTTAATTATTCTTTAATTGGCCATCTTATGGCAGAGCCTGATGGAAGAGCCTGCAGTTGAATGTGAGAGTAAATGCGGGAAGCAATTCATCATAAGTTTAAACAACTTTTTTGGTCCCAGATTTTACTACATTTGCACAGAGTGGTTCTTCTGGCACTTTGGCTGGAAAATGGAAAATCGTCACTTTTTCATGTCTCCTCTTGGAGAGTTAGAAGCTACTCTTAGATTTTACTACTGTTGGGTACACATTACTTTGTTAGTTAGCTCAAACATTAGATAACTCAATTTCATATGTTTTACAGTACATATTGTGTAGAGTTTCTGACTTCATTTTAAATCCATTCTTTGTTGATTGACTGAACCACTTTACATTTATAATTTCAAGCGTCGACTCTGTAATGTCTGTAATGCTCCCTGCTTCTTTTCTATTCCTGGTTCTGTTCTCTCCCTCTTCTGTCCAACAACTTATATTTTTCTCTCCACTGCTCTAGCTCTTTACTAGTGATTATAAATAACCCATGGAAGGCATTTTGAGGAGTGCAGCTACACTGCAGGAGCTGCTCCAGCAAACTGAAAATAATAATCCAGCCCAAACCCGCTCTCCTCTACATCTACATAGCCTGCATGCTGCAGGTCCAATTGGTGGAGCAGGAAATATCAGTAATTAGGCAGAGCAGAGTCTCCCTGCAATTACTGCTTGATATCTGAGATTCGTTAAGCTTGTTAGCGAGGATTTGTGGCTTTATTAAGAGAGGGAAGAGTGGTAAAAACAGCAATAAAGTTGTTACATATCCACAGCGTCTTTGACCTTTGTTACGTACCACTCTTCATCTTCCCATCCTCAATCTTCCAACTTTTTATCACAAAAGGGTGCACAAAACTAAAAGTTTTAAACAAACATATATCTGTTTGTGAAAGAGAATAAATTACTAAAATAAAATAAACTTATTTTTAATGACTGTTGACAGTTAAAGAATGTATGGCTGGTATCGTCGTCCAATGGCTTAGCCAATCGTCTCAAAATGTTGGCCTTTCCAGAGTTAATTAATTGTAAAAGCAGATAATTAGATTAAAAAGCCAAATATAGAGATGCACAGTGTTTATTTAATAAGGTAAAACATAAATAAAATGAAAAAGCAATAATAAAAGTATTTCAGAACATTAAAAAAACTGCAGATGAAAAATGTTTCAGTAAATAAACACCTTTTCAGCAAAGCTTTGAATTCATAGGTAAAAAAAAATACAAAAAAACTTATAGAAAATAAATGTTAAAAACGGAAAGTATTTTTTGTTATTTTTTGTGTTGCTTTGTTGCAAACAAATTTCTTTTTGTCAGCACACTTTAAATATATTTCAAAATCGAGCTAAAACCACCAAATGCAGTGTAATAATAATACAAAAAAGTTAAACTGACACCTTTTAGAAATATAGCTTTAGTTCCAATTGTGCAGGATTCAAAACACTGCATGCATAGAACATTAACATCAGCATTTTCTTAAAGCAGGTAAAATTATTCAATGCAGGAAACAATTGGACTGTCAGGAACAGTACCGAGATCGCTTTACATTAAAATGAAAAATGCCAACACAAACAAATCTTACTCTAATTTCTTGTTCAGTCCTCAAACTTGGCAATTCTATTGTTGAGCCTTTTAAATATTTGAACTAATTCCTGTTTAGAAAACATTTTCTTTGTTAAATCAATGGTGAACAGATCAGTTTAGTTGTAATTTGCGGTTACGGAGTCAGGCTGTGATGGTGCGGGTACTTATAGAGGCGCAGATCCTGCTGTAATTATGGGCTCTTGGTCAGCGTGAATGGTGCCTGCTGACTCCTCTCTCGCTCAAGCATTTCATCAAACAGTGTATTCAGCGGCAGCAGCAAGAGGCAAACACAGTTTCAAAAGCTCAAATGACACATCTCAAATATTTGCTGGTAAACACTGCTGCAGTACTCTGCATACAGATGCAAACTCTAAATATGCTCACACTCTCCTGAATGCTGTTTTCTTTTTTACAACTATGTGATTTTCACAGATAAATGAAATGTACAAGGGTTGTCCCCGGCAGCTAGAGAAGACCAATAAAAAGAGGAACAAAACACTAATTTGTTAATGAATTTCTCACTGAATCCACGTCCTTGCTAAAACCACTATTAGAACTAAATATATTGATAACAGACATTCTATTGTGTAATTATAAATACATTTAAATGTCAATAATTAAATTTCCTTTAATAAAAACTAAAGATTTAAAAACAGCCAATAAAGAGTAATTGTTTTTATGAACAAATCAGTAAACAATCACAATCTAATGGGGTTTTAAGATGGCAATACCATTTTCGAGGAGACTTACTAAACTGTCACATATGGAAAGATACTTTTCTGTCTGACTAAGGAGTACTTTCTCATGTTCTAGCAGCTTTTTTTCTTTTTCTTGGCAGCGTCCACTTTACACTCGAATATATTCAGATTGACGTGCAGGCAAGAAGAGGTGTGTTAAGCGTGAAGGTGTCAAATCACAGTTTTTAAATTATTTTAAGAAAAATCCCTAATCTCACCTTTTTATTTATAATTATTCACATTCTTCACACAAAATATATAGAGCTTAATAACACACAATCGTCCTCTCTCTCTGTCAGACCACTTTGAAATAAATGTTACCTGACAAACCGACTGGTGCTCTTACAAGTAACGTATTACATTTTGATAAGTGAATGACATAGTTTAGCAGCCTCAGAAGATTCAAGTTGAGGAAATATTCTAACAACACAGCTGATTTTAAAGCGACAAAAAATAATTATTTGTATTTTTTTCTACTACAAATCAGGCCAAAACCTGATATTGTGTTGGGATTGTTGCTTATTATGTTTTATTGTTCAACAAAAATAAATTGAGACAAACCCAAAGCAATTTTTCTGGCTATGCTTATTATTTCTATGTAAAAAAAAAATACTAGTACTCCAAGGTAATTCTCTACCTTAATAGAGTCACAATTAATCTGTTGCACAGTCCTGGTCAATTTGTCATCAGGTTAACATCCTAAGGGACTGCAAGGCAAAATTGCCCCACTGAGGCCCAGTTGAAGCTTTATTCTCTGTTCCGTCTTGTAATGTATGTATCATTTATATTACAGCACCTGTAACTCAGTGGAGTCACTGCAGCCAGCAGCAGAATGCTTGTACTGGGCAGCTGCCAAGTAAGACTCTGGGACCTGGTTTAGATGTACAGAGCATGCATGCTCTGCAGTTTTCACCTGTGCACTTCAGCAGCAGCTGCAATCATCCTATGACTTGTAAACACAGCTGTTAGTGGAAGTGTGTGTGGCTTCAAATGACAAAAGAGGGGAAACTTTTTGACTTTTCAGTTCCATAGTCTCCAACATGTTTGCTGTCCTTTAACTCCACAATAAAGCCATACTTGTTCAGGTAAGTCAGTTCAGCATTTATCTACGGCCTTTCCAGTCACATAAAGTTAATCAAACTGAACATCCATGAGATTAGATAATAAGGAGGTTGCCTAGAGGGCATGTTGGAATAGCAGAACGTCTGAGTTAATTTTGACTTACCTCCTCGTTGAAGGTTGTGTCAACTGAACTCGCAAAAGCTGCTCAGGTAGGTAAACAGTTTGGATGGAAGCTTTTAGATTTGATCATATACTAAAATCTGTATTTTCTGTATTTTTGCTGTCAAAGTTTTATCAAATTTAATGTTTTCCTCTCTGCACTCTATCTGTTTTTCAAGGTGTCCGCTTTACGATGTGTGAAATTTCCTCATTGTTGCTATCAGTTGTAAACTACTGTTAGTTGGGACTGGAGCTAGAACCTCCAGGGTTATCTTAAACACTCACACACACACACACACACACACACACCCCACACACACACGGCTGGCAGCCAAACTAGGAGTGAGTGACTAAAGCCGTTATCTCAGACATATCTCCAGACAGCGGTTATCCAAATCTGTGCACTCTTCTTGGCACAGCACCCCACCACAAGCCTTTTAGACACACTTCTGCGGACACATGGATAGGAGCACGAGGAAGAGTCCATGGCAATGCATTACTAAGGAGAGATGGATGGAGCAAAGGTGGAGGGCAAGAAATTCTATAGGAGTGAGGTGAGAGGAAGAGGGGGAGACTTAAACCATTTAGATGTGCCATGATGGAGAGAGGGGAAGAACTTGGACAAATAAAACTAGACTGATGTGGCTGATGGGGAAACAGACACACAGTGAGCAAAGAGAGCCAGGGAGATGACAACATGTCTGTATTAAACTGCTCTGCGTCTGGAACTTGGCCCCTGACCCAATGCTGCTGACTAGACCGGAGACGGTCTGTCGTAACATTCAACTCATTCACTAGATTGAAACAGCGCCACTAAATGTTTCTAGAAACCATGGACACATTTAATGTCATATTTTCAGTTAAAGATGCAGGAATGTCAATTCAAATGATGCATGAGCTTTAAAACAGGTCAGATCTCTGTTCGAAGATCCCACTTTTATAAATCTTGTGGAAATACCAACACAGGAGTTGTGCTAGATCAAGATTTGGTGTCAGTTCTGCAGATGTTTCTCGTTTATGATTTACTGCAACAGTTCTTCCTAAAATTTTGAAAAGCCAAGAACTCTGCTCTCGGCATTGTCTCCAGAACCACATCTACTAAACACACGACTCATGTTCTCCGGCACTGTCAATGTCGAACCTAACAATGTTCTCCTCACTTCAAAGTTGTAATTTTGCTCTTCCACTCCTCTCCGTAATGTTTCAACTTTTACTCCATCCCAAACTCTTCAATTTTCTTTGTCTTTCCAGCTCCCCACTACATCTGCCAACTTATTCACAATAGGCCTCAGAGCCTTTAGCTGTACCCCCACACCCCTTTATCCCTGCCTTTGAAACCCTCTCCACAATCTATCTGTACCACTGAGTCCCGCCTCCTTACCACCGTTAAAAACTTACAATTTTAGGTTGAATATTGTACTTTTAAAATGCAGCATTTTAAAAAATTCTCCACAAACCAACACCATAAAAGGGGTTTTGTGTTATGAAAGCACATTACAGTCACTACTCTCAAATCACTAACAAAGACAGCATGACACATGAACAGAGTAAAGACAAAAAACCCACAAAGACAAACAAAACAAAATATATAGAAACATTTTTGTGTGGTTTCAGTTGTGAAATTCAACACAACTTGCAATGCACAAACTTAAACGTCTTAAATGTGCAGTTGTAGTTTAAAACTCATAACTACCCATCTGGTTTGCAATGAGATGATGGCAATGGCGGGGTATGTAAAAACAGTTTACCCAGAGAATGACATGTATGGCTTGTGTGAATGTAATGCATACTGCTTACGTAAATGGACTGAGCTTGTCACTACAGATGGGAACATGTGCAATTCATTAGAAATTAATGAACACCTGGCTTAAGCTTTGAGACAGCTGGTGTGGACGAGGTGTGAGACATAGGAGGAGGGATGATGAAAGGCTGCTGGCTTTATTGAGCAGTCACCCGACTCAAAGTTTTATGATTTTTTAAAAAGCAATGAAACTTGTTCTGTAGTGTAACAAGAACTTTTCAGATTTACTTTAAATTGCTTTTATGTATGACAGTTCATGCTGTGAGTCAGAGCTAACACTGGCATTCAAATCAATGTCAAAATAGCCGTTTTAAAAAGAGAATTTCGTGTACTAGGTTTTCATTTTATTAGCTGTTCTTTCCCCTTTAACAACAAGTCAGATTATTTGTCAAAGTGGCTGCCACTTGGTAACACTTCATCATTTGTTACGTTACATTTTCCTCTTCACATTTGCAGTTTCTGGTTTCAATTGTATCATAATATACTATATTTAATATGTTAAAGTTTTCTTAGGTAATTCTGGAGGTACTGGTTAAGTACACATAACTGACCCAATTATCTGGAAATGATCTAACATAGATCACGGAATTATGTGACAAAACCCTCACAATTCATCAGAACTAGAGAACAACTTTTGTGAACTTAAATTCTTCACCTGGTGTGAGTGAATCCTTGTATCTCGGCACAAAATGCAGTGCTGACAGAACATGCTGTCCATTTTTGCCATTTCCAAGCAAACCAAGAAGCCTGACCATCCTTTCAAAAGTCTGTTAAGTGCTCTGTCTGTCTGCCCTCTTAGCAGTGAAGTTCTCGTCTGACTTGTTCGTAGCCATCCACAGGCTTACAACCTGAGTAATCATCCTCCTTCTCTTACATTTTGTCAAACCATTGTGGTTTTGTCTTTTATTCCTACTTACTTTCACTTTAGTCCCTCTGCCATATTTCGCCCCCTTCTCTCCCATTTTATAATCTTCTTTTTCCATCTTACCATCACTGCATGGCCTTTCTGTCCTCTTTCTCCTCCACATCTCTTCCTCTGTAATCAACAGGCAATTGTCTCCCTTTCCCAGTCTCTGCCTTCCTGCCACACACACACACACACACATACACACATACACACACACACACTAGTGCAGCTATGAAAGCTTTGAGGACAGAGATCAATAATCATCAACATCTGGAGGGGTTGGTCAGAAACTTTCCACTCTGTCAAAGCGAAACAGATGGACACTGGAATGGTAATGACTGTGCACATTTGCAAACACACACACATACAAATTTAGGTAAACATCTTTCAACCTAAGTGCACACTAGCACACAATTTTCCTAGTTGTAATGATGCAGCTGTCGTTCTGGTTCAATATAGGAGACGAGCGCTGCTGGTTGACAGAGATGGTTTTAAGTATCGATGGAAACGGCTGGACTCTCTGACACCTGCAGCTTGTGTATGTGCGAATGTCTGGTATTGTGTTTGTGAGAAACAGAAAGTTTTAAAAAGCGGAGAAAGTAAAGTGAAAAAAAAAGTTAGGAAAGCAAAATGTTCCAGCGAATGTAAAAACACAGCTGGAAGCTCAATATATCCTTCAGTATCAGCACATATACTCCATATACAGTATAGTGTACATAAGCTGGCACGTTATAAAATACTGTCTTGCACTCTGCTGTGTTATCATTGCAGTAGCTTTACTATTATCAGAGAAGGTAGTGTACATGCTTGGACTTTGAAATCCATTTTCAGTTTTCATCTTCTCCTTCTCATCATCTATCCATCCTGTCTATCCTGTCACAATCACTCGCTGAAAATCCACTCACTGATTTACTTCAGTCCCGGGGGAGCTGAGCATATGTGTGTGTGCCGGTGAGTATATTTGAAGATGAGAAATGGATGTGTGCACGCATGTGTATGAATTTGAATTAGAGGGGCAGAAAAGACATTCCTGTACAAGCACATTTTTTTTTTTATGATGTCAATGTATCTTTGTATGCATGCTTGAACTCGTGTAGCCCAAGGTTTTTCTTTTGTTCTTTTTTTTTGATTACATGTTTTTGCAATGAAAGTGTCTTTCAAGGACTTCAGATAAAAGGTGAACATCGCATGCAACTTGGGCCGCAGGTGACAAGGTGTTGATGTGTCATCATTGCTTTCTGTCAGACGGGGGGATACTGAGCGATCAAATGATTTCTGGGTGGTTTAACGGTTGCCCTCTTTTCTTTTTTTTCCACTGTCTGACAAGGACATGGTCGCAAGTGCAGGAAGAAGACATGCACATATTGAAAAAAAAAAAAAATCTGAATTCAACATGTGTTTTCATAGCAAAAACCCCAAATGGCAAAAAAAAAAAAAAAAATATATCCCTAATCAGAATGCAAGCTACATGCAACTGAAAGCTTATTACTCAAACTTCTTTCACCACAATAATCCAATTAAGGTGTTCTGTTTAAAAATGTTATTGCTTGGCAAATTAAATTTGCATCTCACAAAAACATAATACATCTTCAAATGTGTAAATGAATAAACACAGCTCTCCTTAAGCTTACACATATCCCACAGATCTTCTAATCCCTTACTTATGTAAAACATAAAAAAATAATAATTAGCCATGTAATTACTCAAACTTTTCATGGGTTAGGGAACATATTGCGTATTGTTGACTTTAACAATGAAAAAACACTAAATTTCAGTAATTTTCAAGTTAACCAGAAACCAATTCATTTAGGGGTCTTAAGTACTTTGGAAAGTTTAGACATTTTTAGTGGATTTCCAAGACAGAACACGTTGTATGTCAAAAATATTTTTGTTTTAATTCTTTTTTTCAAACTTTGTTAAACCAGGAAGGTCCTACTGAAATGCAAGATCTCGTTTTAAACTCTCTTCACAGGATCTTCACAAGGTCCTGGCAGGATCCTGACAAGGTCTTTGGGTTAGCATTTAGAACACAGTGGACTCCCCATAATATGTGATAGAACATGTGAGCATGCACAAAACAAGGCAAGGTTGTGGTGATATATCTTTGTAGTGTCAGAAGTGACAGCATATCCATGATGTGGGGCCTGGATTTAGGGTCTAGACGACTAAGTCCGGAATAGATAGTTGTTCAGAATTTGAAGCAGGACTGGCCATGCTGGCCTCAAACCTAAGCTAAGACCATCTTTGTGAGAAGATCATAGCAACCTAGCACAAATCTGATACTTGTAGCTTTATCCTGGCATGCTCTAAGAGAGTCGTGCCGGAGCGTGGGTGTAAAGCATGGCGAGGATGCAGGAGAGCATATCAAAGACACATAAAATAAAAAAACAAACAAAAAAAAACCCATGACATGTACTAAGGGCATAGAGGCATCATGACTGTCTTCACACTGAGGGACACTTTCTAAATTTGTCAAAATCCAGACATGTTCTAATCGGTTTTATAGGATGTGGAGAGTGTTGCAGGGTTGTTATCAGTATTTTAAGGATCCCAAGTTAGGATTATAGCATAAGAAAAATTGTCATTATGCTAGAAGTTTAAATTTGACACTGATACTTTTACTTTATTGTAGGTTTTGTTTCAAATGGCAGATTCCACTTACAGTATGGTTGAATATGTCCTACTAGATTTTATTGTCATGTCATACTCCTTTACAGAATTAGTGAATTCCTGTTAATAAAATGATCAGTCACTCAACCATACATTATTAATCATAGTGGGCAGTTCAATTGTACCGACCTAGTGCACATTCACTTCTAACAGATATCAACAAAAATAAATAAACCATGAATGCTAGTAGTCAAGTTGTGAACATATTTTGGTTGAAAAGGATATCTAAAAGACTTTCAGACATGAGCAACTAGGCTAAAATTGAGCTAAACTTGGTCTAAAAGGTAAATGTTTGTACATGCCTAAATCTAGTTATAAAATCTTAAATGGATGTGTGCATTTTGCTGGGATTGGTAAATGACTAAACAAGGCTGATATGGGAGTCAAACTCAAGATCTTCAGCTTTATAGTCATGCTTAGTCTAGTCTAGTAACCTACTGCCCTAAACAAACACATCCATGAAACAGCACTATTTCCAACCTTTTAAAAACCTGATATGTTGTCACCAAGCAAGATGGTTGTCTAAGGCAATGCTATCATTCATCCCTTTTGATCGGAGCTACAGCTGTTTTTTGTATTAAATAATGAAAGAGTGAATAATAATTTAATACTTACAGGCCAAATTATAGGAGCTCATTTTAGTCTGAAGTGGTTCAGAATGAATGGATCAAATGGCAGCATGTTAAAACAAATCTGAATAGGTCAATCAGTCAATCATGATTCAAATGGTAAAACAACATGATTATTTCATAAAATTGATAGACAGAATTGGTAAAAAAAAGAGAAAAAATCTCTGGTTTCCACATAATGACAGGCATGTGGTAGGTAGAGGTTTATGAGATATGTCAACATACAACTTTTTGAAAATTGAGCATGGAGTAATTGTTAAATTTTCAACAATAGCAATTCTTTCCAGCTATAATAATTCTTGGACGGATCCACTACTTCTCTGTAATGACAGCATGCAGAATAAGCAGAAAAGTTTACTTCATTAAAAAGAGAAAGTAACACAGGCCTGTCTTGATGCATGCTGAGGTGTCATATTTAAAAATGGCAATGGTTATTTAATGAACCTGCACCGAGGTGTTGATTCAAGTCTTCCATAAACTTTAGCCTTTGAGTGATTAGACTACATGCACTGTATGTGTTATATATAGGCTTTTCACAGAGAAATGACATCTCAGTGCCAGACTGGAACACAGCCCCTCTGGGGCTCAGAGATAAGCTTCTGGTATGAGAGATCATCAGCCTCAAAGGTTAACTAGGAGGGTGATAAAAGCTTTGTTATTTGGGTCATGCAAGCAGTAAAGAGCTGTCAGCCACAGAGTTGCAGCTAGTTAAGGAATTGCACAAACTCTTACAGAGTGTATAAGAATGCAGAAAAAAACCTAACCTGTGATAGTTATACCATAATACAACAGTAGCTTTTTTATTAATTTTCAAGCAGTTTATTTGCTGAAATCTGTGAAATGGGAAAACAATTTTGAGATGCAGTGAGTTTGAAAAAATAAAAAGTCAGTAAAATGGTTAGATTATTCAGGCACCTAAAGGTAAACTTAAATGTGACACACTTTGACCTTGCATAAAAACAAAGTTGAGAAAAATACAAGGTTTTTAGATGTTTCAAAACTGTTCCTTTGGTATTAGAAATAGCTGATGTCAGTCTAAAAGGCTGTTGATTAATGAATAATGACCTAACCTGAAAGCAGAAGTTTTGGCAGTTTTTATTTTAGTGATATCAGGTTCCAGTGTTGTGTAAGATACAAATACAGAGGGTTCCTGCTGTTGTTAAAAGGCATGTGCATGTTAACAGGTTTTAATTTCAAGTGTGTAAGTACCAAGCCATGATTGGTAGTCCAAATAAAGAACTGCTGGTTGATTGGCTTTCTGAAGAGATAGCAAGGCATAAGATGACAATTCAGCAATGACCAAGAGCATCCATCCTTTACCCATCCCAAAGAGCCACACTCATTCCATTCCATACGTCAGCATCAAATTGTAAAAATAACTGTGAGGAGTTTCTAAGGCTTGGCTGCTGCTTATTTTGGAATAATTTTTCTCCTGTTTATGTTTGTTAAGTAGGTCAAATATTGACTTTTAGTTTTGCTGTTTTTGGGTAGGAAAATTGCTAAAATTAAGAGTTTCATTTTGTCTGATATCTTGGCCTTAAGGTCAGCCTGGAGCTATAATAAACTCCATATTCTGTATTTTAACAAACACCTGTAAATAAATATATAATAAAAAAATCCTAAAATAAATTAATTCAAACATTAAAATAATCGTAATGTCTTTATTGCTGCTTAAGATTCGAAGAAGGTGGATCCCAATGATGTTATGTCTTGGCCACCCCCTAGACACACTGTTTTGTTTTACTTAGTTTTGCCTTGTGATTCACATGTAAGTCATTTATAAAACTAGAGAGCTTTGCTTTTGCCAATCCCAGTTAAATCCAGTGTTAAACTTGTCTTAAACACAGTAATGGAAGATTTAAATTAATGTTTTCCACAGCTTTATAACAAAGGTTTTTGTTTTATTTTTTGCAAAAAATGTCATCATTTACCGCTGCTTTTTCTTACTGCCTATTAGTATCCATACATAGAAATCATCTCCCTCCATAACCAGTAAAGGTCAGTGCCATCTAATTCAACAGCAGTTACACTCCACAAAAGGTCACATATTTGTCATGTACATAAGTGCATAATTAAAAGGTGGATAACTTTAATGTATTAGAGTTTAGTTTCCAAAAGAACACACAGAAGTTTATTACCACAGCAATTCTGTCACATTAAATGCATGCCTTTTTAAAAATGCCAACATTAACAGGTCTGAGTGTTTATTCCTGGACATTTCTATTTGTGGGAGTAAGCTAGTCTCTTTAAGTCCCATAGTTCACGCTTTTGTTGCAGACCTTTTGAAGTGTGAAAATCGACTGACGCCAAATGGCGTCAAAAAGAATCCTCATGCCACCCACTCATGTACTAAACATTGAACAAAAATCTAGGGGATAGGATACTCTGGAAAGCTGACCTTTCTTCTATCTAGGAAAGTTTGACTGAGCACTTTGCAGCAGGCTCTCTATTTACAATTACAGCCCTTATTTTGTCCCATTGAACTGAACCATTGGAGGGTAATTGCCTCACTCAAAAGAGCATCAGCAATGTTTCTACAGGGTGGATCATTGTAGAAGTTGTACCTTATCCAATTTATACCCCATTCTTTAGCCTAAGTAACAATAGCAGCTTTTAAATTGTTATACTCAGTCCCCCCAGGATACATTTTCCCCTCAGTATTTTGTCATTTAAAAAAAAAATCCAATTTCAATAATTCAATATCAACAAGAGAGAAAATGCTTAAGTCATGTTATGGTTTGGATCATTACCTCACCAAATGAAATGAGTCTCTATATCATTTCAATGAGCCTTCTTCAGATAAAGCGGCATCAATGCCAACTTGCCAGATTACAACAAATCCATGTCCAAAAACCAGGGTTTTACAGTGAAAAATCCAGTCTAACGTCTTCAAATCATTTGGATTTGATATGAAAAAAGAAAAATTGTCATCTCTTAAGTATATAAATAGCAAGACAAGCTTGAGCTCTAAACTGCAAGATGGAACCTTCTATGTTAATGCAGCTCACACAAACAGCAGAAACTCAACAACCTGAGCAACTCAACACAAGACTAGAGTAGTTACAGAATGTGTTGACTATTTCTCATTATGCTTCAGAGTGACAGCTTTGAGTATTTGTGAGGTAGATAAACAGTTTTCAAAATCAAGATTCAGATACATTTACTCTTGAAAAAGAAATTGAAAATGCCCTGTTTCAGCATGATGTCTCATAGCAATGAACAACACATTTTGGCTGAGTTAAGCTGGCAATTTTTGGGGTAAATTTGGGTAATTGAACAATTTTACTTACTTTTTTTAGCACCTAGTGGCACATCTGCAAATCCTCCAGACTGCTTACAGTATTACATCTCCAAAAAAACAAAAAACAAACCCAGAATATTTCACTTTTTTAGCAGACACATAAACCTCATCTGTCAATTCAGCCACCTTGGCATCTATAACTTTAATGATTGTGGCTAATGTCAGTGGGCTATCCACCAGTTAAAATGTACAAATGGTGTTTAAGCGTGGTGACAATTTATAGTGGCTACATTAAATTTCGTATTTGTTTAATCTGTTTTTTATCAAGTTTGAACAGATCGTATCCGAAAACAAATCCATGTCCATTTGAAAACACATAGTTTTCTGTACTCCTTTTGTCCCCACAATCCAGGTATGTAAAATAATTACTTTTTTGATCTAATTATGGTTGATTTACTGTACATGTCAGCATGCTGCTTTTTTATACAGAGCTTCTAAGTGTCCCTATATCAGAAAAAACAACTATTCTTACTGTTCTAAGCTTTCATTTTCTTCCACTCTGGGCAACAAGGTGGAATATTCTACACCAGGCAAAAACATGTAAGTTTTTTTTTATGATGATGGGAGAGCAAGTGGAGAAAAAAAAAGTACAAGACAGGAAGTTTTAAAAAAAAAAAGTACCATTGTAGAGGTAAGACATGGTGAAGCATTTAAAAAATAGAAGAAAGGTGAAATGAAAAAAAAGCACAAACTAGTGGTTTGTCGAGCATGTGAGAAAAAGGTAAAAACAGAGCAAGGTGACGGTTGAAGGTTGGGTGAGCCAAGTTGCCAAAACGGAACAAAAACTGAGCAGGGAGCCATACCGTTAATAGGCAGCAAGAGAAGGAAAAGGTGGAGGAGGAAAGTATGATGAGGGCAGAGGAAGGGAGGGGAACTAAGTGTTTCCCAAAAGCAGGCCAGTGTGTAAGTGTGGCAGACTTAGCTACCCCCAGGCTTCTTTTACTCTCAACCTCCCCAGAGAAGCAATTAACAAAGAAATTAAGGTAGAACAATTCACCCAGAGGCCCTGGGTGTCTCTCTTGCCATTTAAGTGTGCTAATCACTTTTTCCATTACAGTACGGAGACAGTGAGAGCGATAGAGAGAGAGGGGAGAGACAGGAAAAGTATGGAACACAAATGGACAGAAAGATAATGATTATGATAGACAAAGACAGATAACATGTATAGATTGTGCAGGGCTTCATGGTGGATTCAGGAGGGATGACATGTAGATGTGATGCATTAGCTGTTTAATGTGGTTTTAACTTCACAACCAGGCTGCACAGATAATCATTTATTCTTAATGGCATGATAATGTTTAGACTATTAGACATGTTAGCTTGTGTAATTATCAACAACTGGCCGAGTGACGAACATAGGCACTAGGCCTGTTGTATGATTACTTCATGTAAGTAAGAAATACTGGAAGTAGCAAATGTATTGATGATTATATTTCATACTATAACTGTGATATGCGTGGAGACCTGAGGTTGTGGCAAACATTATTCTAATTTAAAATAATTCGTTGTACAAAATGCTGCAACCTATTTTTGGAACCCTATTAAAAAACACAAAAATTTACCAGCCTTTCCCTTGTCTCATTACTCAGAGGATTTTATCATTCAAAATTGTTTTTAAGAGTTGACAAACATGGCTTTACCTCCACCATTTTTCACATAAGGTGATTTTAGTTCTAAACTGTGGCATGAAAGAAATACGGGGCCTCTGATTGTATGCAGTAAGATTTGAAGATTACTTGCAGATCATCAAATTCAGAAAAATAAAAAAAAAAACTTGTCATGTAATGTAATTCATTCATAAGCTAAAATTAACACAGTGGTGCTTATAAAGCCAACTAAAGCTTGAGTTACAAATAAACCTATTTTCATCCTCATTTACTCATGGAAACAAACATAAACTGACTTTAATTACCTTTGCACTTTTATATGCTAATAGCTCTTCATTTTACACCCTAACAGAAGGAATTATCAACTTGGAAATTTAACCCTGCAACAATGTGTGACTGACTTTTTTTCCTACAATCTGGAAATAATACACCACACCTTGATGAAATCTCACAAAAAAAACCAAACAAAAACACTTCTTACTAAAACTGAACGTGACTCAGAACAACAGTCCTTGAGGGGAAGGAGGTATAAAAGTGCAGAACACAAATACCTGACAACTGCCTCCCGCAGGTACTTTACTGTACAACCAGAGGAAGCAGCTTCCAGCCCTCCGGTATTTCTAACCAAACGTCTCTAGAACAAATATCTGCATCTTAATTAAGTCTAATCAAACCAAGCAGATCTAACAGTTACACTAAACAGAGCTCTATAAATAAAATGGATCCTTTCTAATTTAGGCACTTGAGCATGAAAGGCTTAGTAACAGCACCTGAACCCTTTTCCGCCATGCTGGAAGGAACAAACAAATTAGCCAACTTATATTAAAGAAGACCCGCTGTGCACGACAGGTAGCTATTTTCAGGTTGAATATTTCTCTCAGATCTAAAGCAGGAGATGACATCTCTCGAAGAAGTCATGCTGGGTTTTATTTTGTTTTGTTTTACTATAGAAGAGGGTAAGTTTCTCACGCAATGTTTTTGAAAAGTCTTCCAGATTCAATTTTTCATTTTTTGCATTTGTTGTTTTGAGGGCAACTTGTTTTTTATCTACTATATATATCCTATTGTAACGGATCACCCAATGAGGACAAGATAAGGAGCAGAAGGGATATATATTTGTGTATTCTGATATCAGCAAGGGCATCAATTTTCAAACAACACAGAGGCACAAAACAACAATTAACTTATGGAGTTGTTGACACTCTGGAACACAACAAGATCTCAGTTTATCATGGCATTTGGGGTAAAACCTCCAATTTTTATAAGTGCAAATACATGTGTGTGCATTGTGCATACAGCAACCAGAAGACTTGTGGAGTATGGAATAGCAGATTGCAGCTTGGACGGCTCTATTTGTGAGACACAAATAAACACAAAGGACTACAGCTGCAAAGACAAGAATACTTAGTGTTTTAGGAGACAAAGGCTAAAAAGGTGAAATACACTAACTGCCTGTCCAAGTTCAATAAAACATTCAAATGAAAAAAAATAAATAAAAATATTTTCTTTGCTGAAATCGTCTTTGTGTATTGCATTATCAAATATAGTTTGTTCACAACTTGTTCAAATATATTAGAGCAGACTATGTATTATAAAGCCCTGGTGTGACCATCACAGAACAATTTAGTCTCTATAATGACCATACCGTTGAATAATACCTTTCTATGGGAAGAAAAACAACATAATAGAGGGTAATATAGGTTGGATATTGCACGACTGCTGTTTTACTAAGTGGACCTTAGAGTATGATTGTGGGCCTTTGCTCTAAAGCAATTTTGTGTGCTTCAAGCAATGATACAATTCAAAGCATGCAATAAGACCATAGACTTTTTGGACCACCTATTGTTTCGATGAGGTATGAAGGAGTCTGACAAGCCTGTGCATATTTTCAGCCTAGATGTCATACAAGACTTTGGAACATAGTTGGACCTAAACAGTACAGTGTGAGTCTGGTTGTACATCTACACAGTCAGGTGGAGGACTGACACAAGATCAGTAATTTCCAGTACAATGATTTTAGTCTAATGTTCAAATCTCTAATTATTATTTTTATTATTATTATTATTCTTTTGGCAAGATCAAATATTTCACATGCTTTCTCCTTATAAATACCAAATGGAGAAGATTTTCCAAATTTGCTCTTTATGTGTGATGATTCTGGCGTTGACTGCTGCTTTCTAAATACAAAGTCTTCAAATGAACCTAAGTGGATGCCCACACACTGAAGCATGCTTTCAGAGCAATTACTGCCTCCTCATGTTATTTGTTCTTTTTTAAGAAACACAGTTGCTTTGTGTGTATGTGTGAAGTCTGACAATTTTGGCAATCAGTTTTTTCTTCATTTCACTTCATCTTTATGCACATTTAGTAATGACATTTGAAGCTGCCACACACTTCATCTTACTTTGTTCCTGAAAAAAGGGCCCTGCTTTAAATTTGTTTTGTGTTTCCTAGGCCTAAAATTGGAAAACTACTTGGCTCCCTCAAGGGCAAAACACTCTGGAACCCTTTGAGCGCAGCTCCATTGTAAATGTGCAACACTTTTCGAACCTTAATTCTAGCCTCGGCTAGGGATTGAACAGTTGAATCACAAGTCTGTAAACCGTGGCGTCTTTTGATTGAAGCGGGTTGTTTCCAAATGAGAGCGGAGACCAGTTTTCCCTCCGTCCATCTTGTCCATCCATCCTCGTTACAAAACCCCCTCTTGCCTCCGAGGCATCCTGCGCCTCGACATTACTCCACTCCCGAAACCAGCTGGTATTAAGACTGACTCTTCAATCCCAGACGATCGATGCCGTCACTTACCAACTGAGTCACACCGCTGATTACAGCGTCCCCCAATTTACAGCACTATTGGTAAAAGTGGAGGAACAGAGGAAAGAGGGTAAAGGGAGGGTGGACTGCCAGATGAGGTGGACTTCCTGCTGTGCTGGTGTGAACATGGTGAGTTTCTGCTGCTTTCAGGTGCAAATGCTTGCAAGAAAATAACTTTACTGCTTACAGTGTAATTAATGTTTTTATTTTAATTTTTTACCATTTTATCTTTGGATGACTTGGAAAGTAACACCACCAGGAGGGCTACTTCCTCAACAACCAGATAAAACCATCAGGAGAGCAAAGGCTATGTCTTAATGTCAAAGAACATGTTTGACAATCTTTTGCTGGCTGATAATTAGAAACACACTTGCATCCTACGGCTAAGCAAAAGAGCATTGTTTGAAGTATTTGTAATAATTGTTCACATGCACATTAAAAAAAAGAATAGTCAATAAATTCCTGACAGTTCAATGCAATCTGGTACAAAAAAAAACAATTAAAAAAAGACCAATCCATCCAAATATAATAAAGATTAACTCAATACAGTCAGATTCAGTACAATACTTATTAAAACAGGACCATTTGTAAAAAGTTGTTGTGCTAAAGAAACCAACTGGCTCTATAAAATCTTTATTTTGATCTAATAAAAGTGAAGCGTTTCGTCTGTAATACTGCTTATATTGATGAGCAGTATTACAAAGGAAAAAAAAAACCTTTTAACAAGAAGAGATTTCCAGCAGATCCAGACTAAGGACATGAGGATGTTTATTTGAGAAGAGAATGAGAAAAAAAACCAAACAGTGTTACATAAAAATCTTCAAAAGTCATTAAAACAGTTTTCTTCTATTCATCCATCCATCCATCCATCCATCCATCCATCCATCCATCCATCCATCCATCCATCCATCCATCCATCCATCCATCCATCCATCCATCCGTGTTATTGTCTGGACCTATCTTCATTAGCCATCTTAATGAGTTCCATTGGAGCTAATTTAAAGCTGTGATTAGATTTCTGCTAATAAATTATGTGTGTTCACAGCAGGTCGACGTCTTTATGCAAGCCACTGCTCACTGTGAGCCTTTTCTGCTTATTTGCGTGCTAAAATGGGATTGAAAAGAGCAGAATAAAACAAAAACACACTTTAATGTAGATTTCAGTGATTAGATTTTGGCTTGATGTAAACTGAACTGATGATTGAATTGATTTCTTTGCTGGTGTGACATAAACAAGCCTAATAGCTTCCTGATGACATAACTAGTGTTCATTATTACAAGTTGTTTAACATTCCTAAAAATAAATCCTGCACACAAAAAAAACATCTCTTTTGGCAGCAGCTAAGATTGAAATTATGTTCTTATTGATTGATTTCAGCCTTTTTCAGTTTGACTTCAAACAAGGCAATGGTTTAAACTTAAATTAATGATGTGTAGAATATCATTATATGAATATATGAGTTAGAGTTTTAAAATGGTGGATGGCCATGTTTGAACAATTTATGAGATATATCTGTGAAGAGAACTGAAGGTCAAGCGCCAACACAAATCTTTTACTTTTTGTGTTGCCTTGAAGATTCTGCATTCAATATTTTGTAAGACTTTGAGCAAAT
Source organism: Kryptolebias marmoratus (assembly GCF_001649575.2). Taxonomy (NCBI): domain Eukaryota; kingdom Metazoa; phylum Chordata; class Actinopteri; order Cyprinodontiformes; family Rivulidae; genus Kryptolebias; species Kryptolebias marmoratus. The sequence goes on along the minus strand of NC_051449.1, from coordinate 16,273,822 downwards.
AAGACAAGGTCTGATTTGTGAGATCCAAAAGGAAGCAGGTATTTAATTGCTTTGAAACTATATCCACAGAGAAAGCTCGAGTCCTACAATTCATGTAGAGGTTACCATGACGTGTATCACCTAAAATTTGCCACTGACCAAATAGTCACCGAACTAGTGGCTTTTTTAACAGGAAAATGCTCCTCTGAATAAATGGTTATAAATTGTTTGCAAAACACAACAAAACTGAGGCATTGGCTCAGTTTTCAGGTACAGATATCTCAATCCAAACAAGCATCTGTGGGATTAGCTGGAAAAACAAGTTCTACCCATGGAGGCTTCACTTTACAACTTTCAGGACTTAAAGAATCTGCTGCTGTCGGCTTGGTGCCAGATACTACAGCAGGAACTGAGAGGTTTAGTCGAGTCAACAATACTCCAAATATATGCAAGAGCTGTAAACATGTAAATGCTGCCATTTGTGCAAGTGAACGAGTCTTATATGAAGACTTTTTGGACACTTCGATGCACAGGAGTTTGTACCATTTTCAGTGGAATATGTAATATACTAGAACAGTGCTGCAAGGTTTTCAGTCTGCAGAAGAAGCATTCTGTTCTGAGTTGCTGGATGGAACTGCTTTGCACTGCAGCAACAACAGTACCAGTACTAACTGTTAAGCTGAACTAACCTAAGATGACAGCAACCACAGCAGCACAAACAGCAGTCTCATCAAATTCATAAACTTTTTATGATTTTTTTTTCTTCTGAGCCTTGCAGACACTGAATACTTTTTGCACCGAACATCTACTTGGGTTCTAGTCTGTGCGATCTGCTTTGATCAGCACAAGCTGGTGCACAAACTTACTTTGTTGCCTAGATGCATCAATAGTTTTTTTTAAACTCTCTCTCTCTTAAGGCAATAACTAAAAAAAATGACAACTATATTTGGCTTACAGTTTAAATTTTACCATTTTAAAAACAACCAAAATTCAATTTGTTAATGTAGAATTTATTACATTCAACTTGGTAATTATAAATGCAGATTTTTACATTATTAGAGGGCATTAATTTGACCTCAGTGGATATAAATTGTTTATACTAAGGCTAGACATTATGCTTTTACAGTCAATTTATTGATTCCTTCAGGATGCTTTACTTGCCCAGAAGCCAAACTTTATTTTTAGAACAAAAAAGGCATACTTTAATAATAATGATAATAATGTAATTTGTTAAGAAAACAAAGTGTATCTTTGCTTATGCAAGCACAATTTTCATCCATTTTCCAGGTACCTATAAAACTTGTATTTGTTCATAATAGCATAACAGTAAAACAATTCTATCCAGATCTTTGAGTTTACAGCTGATGTGTACAGCTTTTTAAATGGTTCTCTGGCAGCTCGCAAAGCTTATAGCCTTGTACATACAATATGAAATAAGTTGGACACTGATTTCACCTACGCCTCACATTCAAAGGCTTTCAAAGTGTGCATAAAAAACAATCTGAACAACAATCATCTGAATCATGTAACAAATGAAATTTCAAATCTACAGTTGGCAATTGTTTTTGAGCACAGAACTGAGACTGCACTTTGAAATGTTTTAACAATGACACATTAAGAACTTCTGTCTTACTATTATTTTAAGAACACTTCAAGAATTCATGGGAGACTCCTGTCTAAACAGGACACATAACAACTGGGACATGATTTAATTTGAGTTGGATAGATTATTGTGATTCTGTCTTTACTGGTGTCAATAAAAGAAAATCAACTCATTTAAAATGGACCAAAATCTGAAAAATGAAACATATCACACAAGTCCTTATAACACTGCACTGGCTTCCTGTTTGTAAAATGATAAGTTTAAAAATCTTATTATTTGTCTATAAGGCCCTAAACAGCCTTGGGCCTAAATGCATCTTGGAGTTACTTGCCAGGCATGAACCATCCAGCCCCCTCAGGTCATCAGGGACATGTTTACTCAGTGTTCCTAGGACCAGAGCTAAACAAAAAAAGGTGGCATTTAGTTTCTATGCTTCTAAACTCTGGAACCAACTTCCCAAAAGCCTGAGATGTGCAGAAGTTGCTGGCTCCTTTAAACCAGGACTGAAAACAATAGTTTACTGCAGCTTTCCCATAAAGGTGAAAGCTTATTTTTATTAGTTAAGCAATTTGTTTTATTAGTTATTTATTTATTTATGTAAAATTTTATTTTTTTATTGTTTATTTTTAGAATATATATACTGTCTATTTTAATTAAGTTTTATTTATTATCACCAGTAACACTGCATATACAAGGACTCACTTTTAGCCCTTTTTAAATCCAGTAACTTGACCACACCGTTGCACCTGTAGGGATGAAATATTTAGACTCTGCTGACCTGTCCTAATGTGTTTCAGCAAAGACAGTTGGATCATAGTATGAAACATGGATAGAATCCAGTGACCACTGAGACAGTATTAGATAGAGTTCTAAATATTAGAACTGGGTTTAAGCTGTCAGGTTATTGCCATGGTAGAGGGCTTTGAAGTAATTGAATTAATAATAGAAAAAAGAGCTCACACTGCTTATTTACCCGTATTCCTGTATCACACTTCAAAAACCTCCAAGCAAACCCTTGTGAGAAAAAAATAACCCCAAACCGCACCCACGTGCACATCACGATTATCAATATTAAATACCTACAGAGGCCGCTGCACAGCTGGCTGGGAAGACTCTAATGCAGCTCTGCAGGGTTGGAGACACCGCGAGTATCCGTGCAGCAGAGGCTTTATTTATTTATTTATTTCAGCGAGACTAGAATTTTTATTTTGTTTGGAGCAGCTCGCATTAGTTTGTTCCCAGCAAGTGACACACAAAAAAAGGAGAGATAGAGCTGCATGCGATATGAATGTAAGTCATGTTCATATCAGTGGTGTCACCACAGCACAATGAAGCCTATTCTCTGGAGCCACTGAGGAACTCCAGATATAATTTTCAGGCTACAATAAGAATCCTGATATGGAATCCCCCCTCCCTCCCCTCCTCAGTGTAAAATCTTTTGTGATATGTTTATCTGGGCTGTGCTGGGTTTGTAATAAACAAATTTTTATCTTATTTTATTTTAGTTTTTGTGATTTACTAATAACCTGTGTCAACATGAAAATGACACATTCTAACAGAGTCATGCCAGTTTTTTAAACACCTACATGCATTAAGCTTTAATAAGTCCAATATGTCATATGCATCATATCACTACCCACTTCTGACAAAGAACAAAGGGTCTATACTGGGTTTTAAATGACTGCAGAACTGGTGTGTATAAGTTATTGTTGGCATGTACATACATTAATGTCTCCAACATTCAAATTCTTACCAGCAGGACCAACTCTGTTACGCAGCCTACATGTGGATTAGCTCAGGCATTTCTCGACCTGAATTAGTAAAAAGAAGTGTTCCTATAATAGCTGTTTTTGGACGACCCTTTTCTTTTCAGAAACTTTTTGTTTGTGCAAGTTGTAAAAACAGCAACATGGGTCTAAGGTAAAATGCATTTCAAACTAAAATTAAAGCATAATCTATCTTCTTTTCTTTGTCTCGTCAATGCATCAATTTCTAGTGCAATTAAGTGCCCATTTACCTGTGTAGCTGCTGCCATCTGGAACTTAAGATAATGCAGCTAAAACCGACCTTTTCTCATAATTTTGTGTTTTGCTATTCAGCAACGAAGTTGAGAATTTGTGAAAAAGTTTCGTTTTTATGTTGGTTTGAAAAAAGGTAATGCACTGCATTATGGATAGTTCTTACTGTGCCACATCTGGCAATATGCTGGTACTGTGTTTCAGAATGATGTTGCAGAATCCCCCACCACGTAAACGGCACCCTGCCTGCTCTCCTTTCTTGTTTGGCTATATTAATAAACCATGACAGTCTGTTACGTCGCAGTAGGTGCATGCTTATCCTTTGACATGTTCATAAAATGCTTGTGTTGATTATAAGGAGTTAGCCTATATTGTGCTAATGCCTAATTTATTCAAGAGGACGGGGGTGATAATCACTGATTTTTGTCACTACATGTTCTGGTCTTATAAATGTTCTTGATTTTGTTCATAAGATGCTGAACTTCTCCAAACAGTCAAACAAATTCCCAAACTTCTAAAAGTGCTCCGCTCTGCCATAAAGTTGCTGCTGCAGCTCTTTTTTCAAAGTGAGTCCCTTTCTGTGCCCCCTTTGGCAGCTCTGCACTGTTTTAAGGGAGGAAATTGGAAATTTGTCAAAAAGGGGAGTAAAACAACAAAAAGATTCCGTTACTAGACGTGCATGGAAATACCAACTGTGGCTCGTTATTAAGGTTTTGCAGCAAAAATTCCAAAAGAAATATACATTAGTCAGATAAAACCATAAAACTGGATAATACTCTCATCTAGCAAATGTATCTGTAATGTCTCTATATCTCATAAGTTTTTTTGTGACAATCATATTACAAAGAGCTGCCGTTGTATATTTTTTTAATAATAGTTTTTCAGTTTGTGTGACTCCAGAGCAACTAACAATGCTCTCTGATGCCATTGGTACTGAAAAACAGTATAAGCTATGAGGGAATATAATAACTTTAATCGAGTTTAGAGTTTTCTGATTTTGATTGTACTGATTTGTTTTACTATGATTTTGATTTTACTGCCAGTTGTGGTTGTAGTACTAAATATATCAGCTACAACTGGAAATAATTAATATACAGATTTTCTTTTTGTTGTTGTAGAAAATAGAAAAAACAGTGTATGTCGAGTAAAGCTCCTTAAAACTGTTAAGTATTGGTGAGTTAGTAGAAGTAGAAGTAGGGGACCCCTGGTATAGGTCTCTGCATGGTTCAATTGTCTTCTGTATGTCTTGAGTGCTATTCTTTAAATAGGAGGTGTTTTTTTTTTTTTCTTTCATGGCATAAGTATTGCCGGTGTGCATACTGCATGGGGTCACAAAAAAACTGGGCTGCACAAAGTCAGCTGCAGAGGAACCAGAAGGACCCTCACCAACTATTTCAGATGACAAAATTCAGGTCACACAGTCCTTGCTGTTGAATGAATGATGAAATCGTAATTTACTTTAGCGCTACTATTCAGCACTGATTTATGGTATGTAAATCCAGCTCCACCTCTCCACAAATCAAACCCTTAAGTCCTCTGTTTCTATGTTGGCAGCTTTCCTATTGATATTAAAACCTCAGACTCCTTCTCTTTAAGTCCTTCTGATACTGATCCATATTGTTTTTCTCCCTGCTGATCACTATTCCACTAAACCAAAATATAAAACATACCAATCAGAATGCCTGAAATGCTGCAGTAACAGTTACACTAAGAGTTTGTATTGTTAGCTTTAAGAAACAGATGTCAAAATAATTAATCATGATGTGTTAATCAGTTTTATTTTTGTTTGTTTGTGTCTCCTTCTGAGGATCAGGCTGTTTCTAACAAATTATTCCTCTCCAACAGTGTGTGTGTGTGTGTAAACAAATTAAATTATCTATGTTTTGCAGTGTGATGCTCTGCATGATTTCTCTACTCTTTTAACGTCTGAAAACATACATTTTTTTCCTGATTACTTGAGCTGCAGAAACACAAATTGAGCTCTGCTTATTATTTTTCAAAAGTTTGCATCAAATTTCATCCCACTAATATATTCTCTGCACAATGACAAATAAACTGACAGCAACAAAATCTTGCTTAATTTCCCTCTTATTGCTCAGATGCATAATGTTTTCCATCACACATCACAAGAAACCCCAAGCCATGAATGTGAAATGTGGTAACTACAAGAGACAACGGCCTCTAGCTGGAAACTCGACTTTAGGCTAAGTGCAACTGATGGAGCTTCAGAAGAAAGTCAAGATGGTTTGACTTTTAAAGTGCTACAGAACAGATGGCAGAGTGTTGCAAGCTTCCAGAAATCTGTCTCCAACACAGAATTCATAATTGTTTTTTAAAATATACAACGCCAAACAATGGCAAATGAAACTATCAACATCAAAGTAGAGATTTAAAAAAAAAAAAGAATAATGGCTATAGTTAATAGAGGCATGAAAGCAAAACAAAAATGCTTTTGTGCTCGAAAAATTAAACAAAAGTGATATTTTGTTACTCTACATTCCTACTAAGTGAAAGAGATGTGTCACAAAAATATGACAATAGTATAGTTATAGCAATAATTATATGACAAATGTGAAAATTGACAGTGTCATATTTGATTGAACATTTATGACAAAAAGATGTCCTACATGCTGGCTGTAAGAATTATACAGTCAAAGACTCAACTAGAGCAAGTCACAAAGTTTTGAAGACAAGGCAAAAAAACCAACTAAATTTCATCTGCACAATATGAAATTTTTTAAATAAAAAAATCGGTGAGCAAAATTTGTGACCAGACGCCACCTAGCACACACATTTGTTTACCCACAAAAAGAGCCAATGTGACTGAAAATAGACCCGTCTCAGCTTAGAGTGGCAAGGGGAAAGCCTCTGTTGAAGAAAACTCATTAAATCTAGTCTAGAGTTTATCAAATGGCATGTGGAAGACTATATGGTCAAGTGTTTCTCGGCAGCTGGCACTGGGAGGCTTGTAAAGATAGAGGGTAAAATGAATTTAATAAAATATAGGGAAATCCTGGAGGACGATTTGATGCTGTCTGCAAAAGAACTGTGTTGTAGCTCAGTCTCTCCCATCTCACCTGCTGAAGCTTGGAACTCCTTCAGAATAGTCACAGGTGTCTTGGTGGGCTCTCTCATTATTCGCCTTCCTGCATGGTCACTTAGTTTGTGTGTCTGCTTTTTGGTAGATTTACACATGTCTCATATCCCTTCAATTTCTTGATGATGGATTTAACAAAACTCCTGGAGATGTTTAGGGCCTTGAAAATCCTTTTGTAACCAGCCCCTGACATGTACTTTTCAATAATCTTTTGACCATAGCTGATTTATAATAGCAATAAAAGAGTAAAACATTCAAGGGGATAAAGACTTTTTTTACAGGCACTGTAAATACCAACCGTTGTTGGTATTTGTTATTAAAACATTCTACAAAGGCTATAAGCAAATATGTTCAACAATTATGTCATGAAATACAGTAAATAAAAAAAAAGACTGGACAACAAAAAATATTTTAGTTTGCTCCTATACAAAAGAAAAAAAAGACAGTTCTGATAACTAGTTTTAGGTTTGACCTCATATATAAAAGCCATACATTATACTGAATTAAAGCATTACAAAATCTAATTAATAATGATAATTTATGCTGTGTTTAATCGTTGCTTATTTATCTTTGTTAATAGCAACCAAATGAGCCATTCAAGGTCAGCGCCAACACTAATTTTTGACATCTGTTCGGCTAACGCAATGGGAGTTCCGGAGGTCATGGAAATACACCAGATTTTTAATGGTTCATCTCAGAGCATACCCTTCTGAGACTGGATGCTGAGAATTGAGTTATAATTAGGTAAGAGTGACAGCATCTTTGAGGTAATTAACCAGAAAAAGCTGATGAAATTCCCTCAGGTGGGTAGGGAAGAAGCCATGGTAGGAAGGAAGCGCTTTCCAGTCTGGGATTAAGAAATGATTATTGGAGGGTAATGTGTGAGGACGCAGCCTAAGAGAGAGAGGTGACACAGACAGAGGCAGAGCACAACAGAAAAGGCCCCTGGGTTCATCTCTGTCTTATTTGTCATGCCTATTTGCTTTTATGTTAGTACTGCCGATGCAACCTCAGCGCAGCGCCGCCCACTTCAGCGCCGATACTTTATGATGCTATAATAGTTTGCCATGACAATATGCATCCAATTAACAGGCTTTATGTGATTAGTAAGCCTATCCATTCATCTAATGTGATTCGCATCATTACCGGATGACTTCGCAGGGAAGATGATCTGACTGCGGATACACACAGGAGGGAGGGGTGTGTAAGGAAGATGATGAAAGCTCATTTAATCAGAGAGCCAATTCCATACGACGGGGGAACCAATGTTTCCTCCTCTCAATGATAATGATTTGAAAGGATAAAACCATCTGGACTGATAATGCTAAATGAAAAAAGCCCATTTCTGTGTAGAGAATATATAGCACTGTCAGTTCATGTAAGGATAACCTGTAAAGAGTATTTCAGAGGAGAGTTCCTTAGCTGTAAAAGCCTCAAAAAGACTGTTTATTTCAGGTTTTGAGTAGCTTTTAGGTTTGACATGCTAAGTAAGCCAGCAGCTCCCTCACAATAACAAAACTATGAATTTGATTAGAGGAGTGAACTTAATAACTTGAGAAAAAAAAAAGCCACAATTCTGTCATGAAGTACCTACAATGTCTCAAGCCTAACTCGCAGTCGTTAAACAGTTATTTCAGTAAAATCATCTCATAAATGTCTGTGTGATGGCAAAACCAACAAGAAGAAAGTGCCTGAACCATCATAAATATCTAAAATAGCAATAAAATAAAATAATATATTACCTAGTAAAATATCTGACAAATAAACATTTTCCCTGTGGCACAGTGGAATAAAAGTGTAGTAATTCTATAATTACATAAGTACAAAAGCATTATCATGATTAAAGCAACACTGTTGCTTATCGTTGTGGTTACATGCATGCTATAAAGTGCTAACAAAAAGAAAGCACTAAGAAAAATACAGGAGGTGAGGTGATTTGCATTAGGAGTGACCAATATGGACAGGATTAGAAATCAGTGTATCAGAGGGACAGGTCAGGGTGAACAGTTTGGATACAAAGTTAGAGAGGTTGAGGTGGTTTGGACATGTGCAGAGGAGGAAGAGCAAATTTATGGACAAAGGATGTTGAGTCAGGAGCTGCCAGGGAGGAAGAAAAATAGGAAGACCACAGAGAAGGTACATGGCATTGACACTGATTAGTAACTAGCCACAGAAACCTTAAGCAGCTGTAGGCCGGCTGCAAGATAGGTTTTTAAGTCTGTGTAAGTTTGCCCAATTAAAAAAGAAAAATACATCTCAGGTGTTGACCTCTGTTGAGTCACGTAATGTAGAAAGTGAAAATTACAAATGATACTAAAGCCTTATTTAGTTTTAACAATGATTAATGTTTCTTTAGTCCATATTACACAGTTTCAGGGAAACTTTGCTTAGAGTTAGAATGTCTACCGTTGTTTTTTAAAACACATTGACCTGTAAAGACAATGTCTGTCGTAGAGTGTAATGTTTTGTCTACTTCTTAGAGATAACGAGGGAATGTAAGCGTTTTTGCTGCATCTGGTAGAGAGGGAGACAGACAGTGACAGAGAGACAAAGAGAGACAGAGAGAGATCACAGGCTGTCCAACTCATGTAAAATATAATGGACTGTATAAATCCTATCCAGCTGTCAATCCTTGAGTCTTTTGTTTAATTATGAATAACCCACAACAGTAGGTCTTACCTTGCTGCTACGTTAAAACTTTGATTTAAAGGCACCATGACTGTATGCGGGTGAGAAGTCAACCCCACATCCCTCATGTGCTGGCTCTGGGTTTAAAAAACACAATATAGCTGGCTCTTAAACCAGTTATTATGGCTTCACTTTGAACAACAGAAGTAGATGGAGATCCTGCCTCCATCATTATGCATTGGTTTTGATTAAAGGATGTAATGAAGGAGGATATGCAGAGGGTTGATGTGTTGATGCTAGGGTGAGGTGATCCTCTGTGGTGAGCCCTAAGCAGAGCAGCTGAAGGAAAAAAAGGAAGATGCTATAATGTGCTAAAAAGCTAAAATTGTTGTATGTAATATTGTGTGGATATCACCATTATCTGACATTCTGAATTTATTCCCCCCTGAGAAATTTGCGGGAGGGAGTTTGGCATCTCCTCTAATGATGCTGTTCAAGAGATGAACAAAGTAAATATGACATACATGTAACATAAATACAAAATAGTGAAGCGGAAAGTTGGAAGCCTACAACTCATCCAATCATCCACATAGTCACATTTATTGACAAAAAATAAACAACAAAAAAAGTAAATAAAAGTGCTGAAATAAGCTGCTGTTGGTACCCTTAGCTTAATAAATTTTCTAACCACACTGAAAAAGACAAAAAGGTCAAATTTAGAAAGTTAACTTTCTCAGTGACACAACATGCTATTATAATAATTCTCACTGATTTAGCTCAAACGTTGGATGTCTGTTACCTACTAGACTCCTATTTTCCCTCCAATTGATCTGTTCTGCATCCCTGCTACACTCATCCTACTAGTGTGCGACAGCTACAACAGCTGACTATGGGTCAGCTGGGACCTAATTGGTGCATTGTTTGACAAAAACCTAACAATCTCAACCAACAAGTCTGCAAATAATGTCTTTTGATGTATGAAACAAAACAGCATTTGAAGAACAACTGCCCTCAGGAGAAAAACAGAAAAAAAAATAGGAGAATGTGGACTTGCTAATCACTACAACATAGAAAAACAACATGTTTCTTTTTGAGCAATGACTTTGTACACTCGTAACTGATTTTTTTCAGCTCTAAAAGGCAAACTAGAAAACAGAAAAGCCTTTTTTAATGTTAGACCATTAAACTAAATAACAAAAACCCAAAAAATTTAAAAAGAGTTTCTTAGAGTAAACTAGGCAAAAATTAAGGTTTACAAAAATATTGTGCACTTGTTAAATGAACAAAGCTCTGGATGTCACCACCTAATATCTTGAATTGCACTCGTCCTTGTTATGCTCACGTGTATTCACTTCTGTTAACCTGCAGGATGTTTGTTGCTCCTGCAAAGTTAGATAAACGCTGCAGATCATCTGTGTTTTATAGCAGGGCTCCCTCTGCCTTTTCTCATTTGATAACCGTGACTAGTCATGCTGTAGGAGTAATTTAGGACTATCCAGACACCTCCCGGATGGTATTGCATTATGAATATAAACCCATTTATCGAAATTTCCTAAAACTTTCATCAGGATTTTGGAGTGAATGATTGTACAGCAGCAAATGTCTACCAGTATCCCGGTGTAATCTGCATTTTCCTATCTTTTGTTGAAACTTATTTTACTTCAAACTAGCTTCCCCAACAAAAGCTCATTGACATGAACTCCAGCCACTGACAAAATACTACAATATTAGAACAAGGCTGCAAAATAGCAGAAAATCTTGTGATGTGCGATATTATTGTTTAGAATTGCAATGATGATATCAGTTGTGACAAATTTCCATTTTCCTCTCTCATCGCTTTTTTTCTGTCATTACCATCCTCCAAACCAAGTGTGAGCATCAAGGCCAGTGAGAGTCTGCTGGATTGACCAAATATAATATTATCATCCAGAACACGAATGCATGAGGGAAGAAGAAAATTGTGATAAATTGCGCAGCCCTATACACATTCCAAACATGTACCACAAGTCTTTTCACAAAGAAATGCATGAAAACAGCCTGATGCTAAGTCAGTTTTGTTAGGCACATTATATCACTATCACCCGCAGCCATAAGACAAAATGCGGGTGATCACAATCAACCCGCCAACCCGACTCAAGATGGCTGCCACAGCTAATCAGTCTAAGTCAAGACAAAACTGTTTGTAACTATGTTACATTTACAGACACTGAGCCAAAATTTGTTGTGTTAGGAGCTGAGAGTCATCCTAAACAAATACTCTTCTTAAATCCTACACTCTGACTCTTATATTGTACATTGCACAAGACTTTTGTCTCACCCTCCTGAAGCCCTCAAAAGAGGGAGAGATAGACAGAGGTAGAGAAGCCCTTGTATCTTTGGGTCAATTTGACCTGAAGGCCACAGGACTGTTAAAACTTTAGCATTAAATTTTAAAGTCAGCCCTGTTTGCTCTTAGCAAAATATCCCATGAACCACTGGATGGATTTTAATGAAACTAAAAAAATAAATAAGTCAATCCAGTTAAAGAAGACTGATCAACTTTAGGCAACTCCAAAATGGGTATAACTGAGTCACTTTTACAGGTACTGAGCTAAACATTGATGTAGTGATGGCTGAGTCATTTACAAAAAATACTGGACGTGCTAACATCTTGTGAGATCAAGATTAAAACAGCTACAACTTTTAGCTTAAGAGTTTAAGGGTTTAAGAGCTTAAGAGATGCCTAATGAAAAAAAAACAACAACTTTGTTTGAAGAGTAATTGCAATAATGTATATTATGCCTTGATATTGGTTTTCATTTTATCATTGTCTCCTTTTTTAAAAGCCTGATACTGATTTCAAACAACATTTTTTTGTACAAGGGGATTTTATGCAAAAAACAAATCGCACATTCATAATTGCTGGATATATATTGATATTATTCAATAACAAAATGTGTCATTTTCCAGCTTGGCTATTTTTTTTTCCTATAAAATATTTAGAACATTTCAGGTTTGTTGCACATGCAGGTGCATCTTTTTGCAAAGAAGAGTACTTTTGACATAGTTTCAAAGAGTTTGCTGAAGATAAACTAGAACTTTTTCTGAGGCAACAGAACTGTGCTGTTGCAATGGGAGCATTGGGGAATGGGTTTGCACACACAGAATGTAGAACATAAAAAGGCAAAAAAAAAACAAAAAAAAAAAAAACTTTTTTGCAAAATAATAATAAAACATCTTATTTTTTCAGGCTCAGCAAGAAAGTAAACACTATTATATTTCATACAAGTATAAGTTTGTTTAAAGTGCTCATTTTTTTGGATGCAGCAACAACATTTTTTCCTTTTTTTATGAAACATTTTGATGTCGTAAATGCACTATGAAAGTTGAAATGTTTTACTTATGAATAAATAAAAGCAGGGATACCGTGAACTGACTTTTGTGGCCTTCTTGTTGCCATGTTTAGACAAGCAGATTCACCCTCCTAATTAATGTGAGGACACACTCCAGGGAAACCACCGAGGTAAAATACTGCACAACATCCCTGGGAAAGAAAGAAGCACTAAACACACACACAAGCATCAGGAGTGCCATGAGACATTCGATGCAATTAAGCCCATTCCATGCTTTATCTGTTCACCTATAGTGTGAGAGCAGCCTGTGGATGTGTTAACTGAGCTCAGCTCCAGCCTTCACTCTGTGTCAGTCACTCTTGTGCCCCTTCCTTCTGTCTGTCTCTAACAATTGTCTTTAGCTCTCCACGTCTCTTTGAGCTGCTGGAGCTCTGTCCTGCCGTTTTAGTCTCAGTCATGTGGGTTCCCATCTATCTTTATCTATCAACAGCCTTTGGGTGTGGCTGAGTGCCAGCCACTGGAGGAATTTATGGGGTAGATAGGCACCCACCCTCACCCACACACGCTTCCACATCACCAACCCCCACAACACACCATGTCTGTTTGAATGCTAATCAATTTTTCTGAAATTTCTACTGGCCTACTTATGGTTTCAGAGCAACTGCTCCGTCCTCTAAACTCCTCCTCCGGCTCTTTTTCAGCCTTATTTTCCTCCATCTTCATCTTTCCTTTTCTTATTGCATACAAACCATTTTCCTTCACCATTCGTACTTTCTATACCGTTAGTTCTCTACTCATCTTCTTTTTTTCTTCATGCATTCATTTCTCCTTTTTCCTGTTTTAAACCCTCTCCATTCTCACTCCGTTTCTTTCCTTGTTTACCGCACTCTCTCCCAAGGCCCTTCCCTTATCTTCTGACTTCTCCCCACATCAATACATTTGTCTCTGTCTTATTTCTTGCACCGTCTTTTCCATCCTCTCCTGTGAGCTTACATGCATGCACAAGTGAAGAAAGGCGTAATCCTCTACCTTTCTCACACTCTCACTTTCTCGCTCATGCCTGTGGCGTACAGATGTAATCACCCTGTGGACAGGACCAGGTGGAAGAGGGCGAGGGTGTGGAGGTTAGATCAACCCTGGCAGCTTCAGGAAGTTTAGATAAAATGACGAAAGGATGGAAGGAGGGGGAGAATATTTGGGATATTTTCTTCCCACTATGAGTGGAAATTTCTACTCAGTCTATCCTCATTTCCAGGCCCCAAACGCCCAGAGATATAGCTGCTTGGAGAAAAAAAAAAAAATCAGCATATGGAGGACGGAAGAACACGTAGAGGAAGTAAGGAAAAAAGGCAGTGAAGAAATTCAGAGACGAGATACTAAGGCAAAGGTTTAAAAAAAAAAAAACTTCAGGGGGTGAAGAGTAGGAGGGAAAGTCAGCTCCAGGATGAATGCCTTCTTGAAACATTAATAGCTGACAGAATACCATTAAAACTAAACGTTGACATATGGTAAAGAAGCAGATAGAAAAAAAAGAAAGAAAGAAAGCTCAGCTCTGAAAGAAGCCAACACACCTGGGATATGCAAAGAAAGAGGGAGGCCAGATCAGATGAGAGGAGGAAGGATGCAATTTGGAGGAAATATAAAATTAAAGCTTTGGAGGGAATCAGCTGCACTGAGGTGAGGAAAAAAAAAGCTAAGGTGTATTGAGATGGCATCTGTTTGGCAGTAAGAGTCCTTGAGCAAGGCATAAATTGTTGGCAATCTAGGGTCAATTACACTAATTATACTAAGCAGAGGAGCTAAACAATGATGGAGAGAGTTCAAACCACTGCAGAAAACATGTTGCTCCTCAAAAAAAAAAAAAAAAAAAAAAAAATCATGTTAATAAGCATTTTAATGTGGGCTCTGTACTTGGAAGACATTCCTGAAGTATGAAAGTTCAATCCTATAATGCAATTTTATCTGGAAACTTAAGTAAGAAACAAACAAACAACAAAAAAAAAGAATAAATAAATGAGTGAGTGAATGTGTGAGTGAGTGAGTGAGTGAGTGAGTGAGTGAGTGAGTGAGTGAGTGAATAAATAAATAAATAAATTAGTACTTCTAGTTGGAATGCTTATCCACCTTGCACTCTAAAGTTTTAAACAAAGATCTTGTGTGAACTCTTAGTGTTCAGAGTATGTGTAGGAACGGCAACATTTTAGCTCAATATCTGTACAATTGACTGAGTTATAACCATTTTTGTTTGCTAAGGTGGCGGTCATCTTTAATGGATGATGATTGCCTCCAAAAGATAATCAGTTGTAGACGTAGATCTAATGGTTACTTCCTGAGAGTTTCATTAAAATTTAATCACTGGTTTCTGCACTTTTATGAGTACAGAAAGACATTACATTATCATCTGCCTTTCATGGTCAATGGTAAATTATCCTGAATAAGTCACTTCAGAAAACACTGCAAAGAATAACACAGTGAGGAGTATAATAACCTGCAAAAAAGTGTGAGTAACTGATTAACTTTAAACCCTGAATTTGGTTGATCCCTTTTTTCCCCCCATAAATGCCTATTTTGGTATGTTGGAGTTTTTTTGGGAGAAATAATCTACAAATTTATTTGACATTGTATTAAAAACATAAAAAATCATACTTTGTAAATAAGTTAATTGATTTTATTATATTGTATCATATTCTATTGCACTGAACCCTTTATTAGGGGTTTTCATGAAAACATACAGGTAAATAAAGGGAGCTTTGTGTTTAAATGTTCAAAATAAGAAAGTAGATCAAATTTGTATGAACGGACCTTGTAAATAGTTAAACTCATTCCATGTATCCTACTTCATGTAACATAGAGATAAATTAAATATTTAGCAGAGCTCATTGAGATACCTGGCCATTTAGCTTAATTATTCAACATCCGGTGCAGACAATGATTCCCATTGCCTTTCAAAGGTCAGTACACACACCAGCACTTCCACCAGTTAGTTTGTTATTCATGCAAATCTATTCACCGTGCACTTTGTTTAATATAAAAGTTCACCATTCAAGAGCAAAGGCAAAAGCAGAGGTTAATATAGTAGCTTGTGCTACAATCTGAAGATTGTGATTGTGCATTTTAATGAAAAGAAACGTTGGAATTCTGAAACTTAGTAAGCTACCCGATTGAAAAAAAACCCCTCCAATCTAGACAATGTCATAGTCACAGATTGAAGGTAGGGATGATGAGAGGAAAATACGTTTTTTTCCCCCCAATTTGGGTGTGGAGGGTTATAACTCATCCCAGGTTCGAGATGAAACTCATTCTTGTCCCAATATGCACCAAACAGTCAGTCATTCTCCACATATTTACAAAACTACAGCTGAATATGTTTCATTGCTGCTTGGGCGATGTCCTTTTTTCTGTTTTCCATCGTATTTTCATTTCCTTCCTAAGTAGGTACTGTAAGTAGCAAGGCTGGCACTCCGCTCATTAACATTCCCATCTATCCTCCTCCAACATTTGTCCAATCTGTGGCCCTTTAGCCGTGTTCTGATTCAGAAGCTGGCACACTGGTGTGAGAAGGCAATTATTCACACTGCTTAATAGAGGAGATGTGATAGAAGGGCTCAAGGTGCAAGTTTTCATGCTACACTGACAACTGATTAGATCATTAAAAAAATAAAATGAAATGTAAGGCTTGTTTGGCTCTGAAGCAGTGTTGCTCAATTAATTCTTCAAAGAAGTTTCACAGGGGACATATTTGATTATCCAGACCTGTGTCTCTCCATAATTTTGAGTTTGTCCTTAACTGACACATTTTAGTTTTATTTAAATTAAGTAATCAGCTAATTTGCATTTGAGAAGCAGCATGTGGTTGTGGAGAACTTCAATTCTTAACCAGTGTTAAATGAAAGATGATAAGGTACAAGGACACTAATCAGAAATCTACATGCAGTCTCCATCATCCACCTGCAATTATTCATGTCTGTCTGATAAATTTTCGTTATCTGTTTGATCTAAATGATGTTGTAATAATTAAACTTTTTAACTTACTGTACACTGCTTTCATGGTGGGATTAACCAGTTTGACTCTGATAAATACTGAGACGATAACCCAAGCAAACAGCTTAGTTATTTGGACATTTTTTCTTACAATAAAAAAAAGACAGGAGCGTGGTTCCACTAAAAGTGTATTTTTTTAATCTGTAAAGTACTTTACATGTCACACTGAGTGAGCTTGACATTATAAAACCTCTATAGTACCAGGTGTCACACTGTACAATGTCAGATTTAATAAATACTGGACTGAACCATTTCTTACCGCAGCGGAATTACGTTTGTCACAAAGACCCAACAGAGATATCTGTCAAAATGTAAATGGAAATTAGGTATTGGCTTTAATGCTCTTTTTAATAGGTTAGATTCTACAAAGAGAGGGATGATGATGATGATGAAAAGGAGACATATGTAGACATGCTCATGGGTGGGAAAAAGTCATGGTCCACAGCAGCAGTCCCTCTTCTGCTGTGGACCTCTCTCAAGTTTTTTTCCCATTTCTTTTCTTTTAAAATATTGTTTGAGATAGACTGTCTCAAGTTGTACTCTTGCCACACTGAATGACCAACAACGTAAGCTTACAACTAAAGATTTTCTTCAGATTCTTTCAAGACACAAAAATTTATAAACACCAAAATATTGTCTAGTCAGAAGCCAGCTTAAAAGGCGTTTACAGCAACCGCAGTTTCAAAGTCTCAAATATCATAAAGGTTTTATCAAATATAACTTGGATCGATGTGCTATTGCTAAAGGCATGTTTTAGCATTGGTTTGTTACATAGTTGTCACAGGCTTTTTCATTAGATTTTAGGCATAGTACAATCTTTTAATATCACAGTAATTTTTCATCCTTTGTCTTCTAACTGGTGCTGACCTCCGCTTTCTCTGCTGTCATGGCAGCATTAGGAAAAAGTTGGACTCAACAGCATTTTTTCTTCATATCACTCAGATTTGACCTTCACATTGGAGCTTTTCACACAAGCTTCAAAAAAGCCAACATGAATAAAAACCGATGCTACATTGAGTCCTGTTTTATACAGCGCAACTTGTCTGTATTACAGACACAGAGTATGTTACATAATATGTTATTACATGGTGATGGCGCAACATGGGAAACTCAGCAGAAGATCCTCCTCAGCTGTCAACAATAATAAAAAAAAAAACTACGGCAGGAAAGACGGCCAAAAGCCATAAAAACTACATGTGATTTAAAAAGAAAATGTGTACAGATTTCTGATCTTCCGTACAAACGGATGGAGAGTGTTAGATCAAAAGTCCACAGCTCTGCAACAGGGGAAAAGAACCAGAGGAAGCAAGGAAAGGTAAGCTAAGCTGCTGCTGCACTGATACTGCCAGAAGGAAAAAATTTTCTTTTTTCGAAAAAGTCAAGATTTTTTGTAAAACTTCTTCATGGTATAATATATCAGAAGTCATGGCTATTTTGTTCTCATTTGATTATTATTTTTCTAATCATTTTTTGTCATGGTTACATCTTCCAATGATGAAAAAATGTATTTAAAAAAAAAGTTTTTGATCTGATTGCGTTTCTAACTCAGGAAACGATCAGTAAGATGTTGCAACGTCTTCTCTGTGTGTGTACATTTCTGACACGATATGTAAATTAATTGTAGTCCAACATTTAGATTTACATGTTTACATGCTGGGATTCCAATTAGGGCTTGGGGAATTGTAGACTTAGTTTGGCTGATTAGCATCTGAATCAGTGGAAAACTGCTCTTATGATATTTATCCTCGTCTCTCACATGTGCAACCTCTGCAAAGCTGACTGAAAAACAGCTGTGGTAAAAAAAAATCTTTTGCTGAAAACAGCAACAAAGCACAAAGCAGAAAACACTAATTTCCTCATTAGTTTTTGCAGTTCTTGTAAAAAAATAAAAAATAATAAAAATCACACTCTGTGAAAGTCAAAGCTGAACCAAAAGTGGAATGTAAGAGTGGGCATTTGGCACCTTCTACCACACCTGCTACTTTTGTTTGTGTGTAGGTGCAACAGCGGAATATGTAAAAAGGCAAGGCTGGAGATGAAACAGATTGGGGGGTGTATGTATTAATAAATTCACTCTTAGGCAGTCACCTCGCCAATATCAGTGCTCTGAAACAGCTGGTTTAATCACAGAGGCACATTACGGCGACAGGTAACAAATGGAGAAAGGCTTCTTCAGGAAATGAGACTGTTGTCAAAAATAAAACATTAAATGTTAATTCATCAGAAACTGGGAAGAAGGCAGTAAAAGCTCCCCTGTGAACATCAAACAGTCTGAAGGGTAAAACGCTGAAGGAATCAGGTTTCTTTGTAGCAGCCTGATGTCACAGCCCGTGATTTAATAAAGGTAAAAATAGTTGACCATCAATGACTCACTGCCCTCTGGCATGAATGTTCTACAGCTGCATCCTGCAGGGAAAAAAACAAACAAACAAACAAAAAAACAGCCTTGATGCCAAATTGAAAAGCATCATTCCTAGAATCTTATTCTTGTTAAAACTAAGTGCTAGCAGAAGGCTAATGTTTACTGGGTTTTAAGTAACTACTCTTGCTGCAAAGTCAGACACGTTTGCAGCCAAAACACCAGGAAACCGCCTCATTTTTACGAACCTCCCACGTGTGTTGCTGAGCGCTCTGCACAGGGCAGCAAAATATCACACATATGTGCTAAGCAAATTTCAAGGTTAGGGAATGACCAAATGGTCAGACTGCTGCTCATTGTGCCACCCACACACGATGCATACATGTAAAGTGTCACTTGCTCTCCCAGAGGATGAACCTGTTTCTGTTGGAAATAAGTGTTCATTGGTAGAGGAAAGATAATAGCTTCTGAGATTCATGTTTTGTTGGTAATTCGGAAATTACTGAATATACAGCTATGTTTTTTTTTTAGCACAAGTAGTGACTTGAAACCGTTTTATTTTCTATAGAAATGCAAGATGAATAAAACAACAAGTATAGCTCACTGAATGAATGCCATCATTACAAGTTTTTGAAGGAATTGGCCATGCAGGTCATGTCACATTTTCTAAGGCTTTCATTCTGGGGAGTTGTGTGTGTGGGGGTGTGTGTGTGCATGTGGGTGTGTGTATAGAAGTGTTTCAGACTGTTCATACATGGACAGGTTTGATCTTTAAAGTGGAACTGAACCCTGTGGACCTCCAGCACTCATCATAATTCCAATGGTAGGAAAAGAAATCCATTAAAAATGTATGTAGCAGTTGTTGATTTTGCACAGAAACCTGCAGAAATATCAAACAGCCAGAGCTCTGCAAATCAGTGTACTGACAAGAAATTTGGTTCTTGGACTTTGTGCACTAATGACAATTTAGCTGTATTCTATCTGATGCTGACCATGAATATTTTGTGTGATTCTTGCACAGCCATTAAATGTAAGTTCTTCATTTATTGTCTCAAACATATAAAAACAACAACATTTATTACTTCATATTAATGTTTATCGCTTGCTTTTAAATTGTCTTGTATTTCCATGTGGCCACACTGCACATTCCATTAGTTCAGAAATTAAAACAGCCCTTATAATATTTTTATGAAGTACATAAAAGTAAACATTCGGTTAAAATGTTTGATCTTATTAGTTTTTAGAAACGTTGTAAATTCCTGGTACTGAAGTTCATGATGTGTCTAATTATTGCCTGCCTTTAATGGTGGTGGGCAATCATGTAATTGCCTTCATCTGTGTGTGTTCATTTGTCTGTCTGTTAGCAAAATATCTTGTGAACCACTGGACCGACTTTAAAGAAACCCTCAGAAAGTAATCACTGCATGTACATCTGCAACTGAATAAATATCGGCGTCAACCCAATTCAAAATGGCCACCACAGCTGATTAATCTTAGAAAACATGTAGAGGGCTATACCTCAGTCATATTTACAAATATTGAGTTATGATTTGGTGGGGTAGTAGTTGAGACTCTTCCCCAACATTTAAACTGTCAACATCTTTATCGTCTTTATGTTTTCATTAAGGAATTTCTTTAAGTCAGTCCAATTGTGTAACAAAAAAATAATGTACAATTGCCAATAATCAGTCATATTTAGAGAAAATTAAAAAAAATAAAACAAAAACATTTTTTATATTTTACCAAAACAACTTAAAGACGCAGCAACTATTAAAACATGACAGGAAGCTACAAAGAAACATTGTCTCTCAGTAAAACAGCACAGCCAGAAGGCTTTTTTTTGCTTCTTTTTTCCCTTCCCTTTTACCTGGTGTTCAAATTGCCAAACAAAATTAAAGAAACAAAGAAAAAGCCAAACTGGTGCATATTTATGTCAAAACTTCACACCTATTTGTCACAGCTGACAGCAGTTTATCCCACTGAAGGTTTGTGCATGTAAAAAAAAAAACAATGCCCAAAAACATAATTCAGAACATAATCTCCTTTTTTTATTCCTGACAAAATTATAGTCTCCCACTCCTCTGTGGGGAAAGAAAAAAAAAGGAAATCTTTTGTTTTAATTTAACCAAATCCAACATTCTGTTCAAACATGAGCAAAAAGAGTCCTCGTCTTTCATTTCTTTCATTTAAGCCGATCACAGCCACCAGATGGTAGTGGAAGTATAAGCCACATGTTCGAGTCAATGACAAATGTCACACTAAATCAAATAACACAACTCGCTCACATTTGAACAGCCACCCCCTCACGCTAACATTAAAACACATCTCAGCTGCCATCTCAGAGTTGAAGCATTCTGTCCAAAGCCAGACAGCTTGTTGGAATTCAGCAGGGGAAGTCTTATCTAAACGAGATTGAAAAACATGTGGAAAGACAGTATGGCTTAGTTAAAATAAATAAATAAATAAAAACGACAAAAAAAAAAAAAACTTTTTTGATAGTCCGAAGTCATGTGGAGATACCACGAGGTCTTCTTAATGTGTGCAGGAAAGATTTCACAATATCCACAAAATGAAGGCACGCTGGTTTTGATACAGATTGTTGCCGCTTTTACATCTTTCTGTAAATTATGTGTCTCAAACTGCTCCAAGAAGCATGTTTGTCATTTTAGATAGGTTTTTGTTGGCATTACCTCTATCTGTTATCAATCTGTCAGTACTAGCTTCTAACTAACTGAACTGTAACAATGTAATGTTAATCATAGATATCATCAAATAAGAAAGAAACGCTGAACCTTCCTTAGATGTTGGCTTTTTCATTGCCGTGTCTTTAGGTTTAGGTTTAGATTGTGTTGGTTTTCTTTTGTTTTGTTTTGTCATTTTCACTGAGTAATGCTTGGGTCAACCTAATTCAAGATGGCCACCATAACTACCTTTAGCAAACACAAAACTGGCAGCCACTCATCCAGTTTTAAAGTTATTGGACTACATTTGATGAGTTGGTTGTCATCCCCAGCACAAACTGAACAAGGTCTTTGTTTAAATTTTTATCATGCCAGGCGGTGAGCAATACGCGTCACTGGAAGTTTTGTTAAAATGAGTATTTGAATCATGAGTAGCTGCATTCTCATGTCTGCATTTGGGTCCTTCACCTGCCTTGGTATTGGTATATTCAGATATTCATCAAATATAAAAAGGTTGGGCAAAGGGCAAATTCAGACTAACTTCACTGAAGAAAAAATTCATAAAGTAAGAAACAAAATCTGCACAATATTTTCTTCATATTGATGGTTAATGTGTCCTTTAACTAAAACCTTGTGAGCAAATTTTTTTACCTACGGGAAGAACCGAACAGACTAAAAATAAGTCAAATATTTAACTTACCAGAACTATTTGTTTACCTACACAGGCTAAAGTCAGCCATGTGACTCAAGCTTCCACCTGGTTTTCGGTGAATTCAGCTATATGCTTTGTTTACACTGACTGCGTACCTGCATTTCAGAATCGCATTCAATGTATATGGAAAATTACTGCAGTAATTGTTTTCAAATTGCATTATTTTATAGTATGGAATACCTATATAATGTTTGATTTCATACTTTACAAACTTGTGTTTTTGCTCCCCCATATTTTAATTTAAATACAACATGCTATCACTTACTAAAAAGACAAAAGCAATTTTTGTTTATTCATCCATGATGTAGACTTACAATAAAACTTATCTACTTTTGTCTTCAGCCTTGTAAAGCATATATTAGGCATCTTATCTGGACAAACAAACTGCTAAATATTCTGACTTCCTTTTTTGTTTTATGTATATAGAAAAAAGGTGCTGCAATAATAGATTGGTGCGGTTATATGTTGGAAAACAATAGAAACCAGAGGGAAAAAAAGCCCATTCATCTGGTTAAAAAAGCACTGCGTGTTATCTTTAATTTTCTAGTAGGGTGCTCAGTCATGATCTGTATTCCTATAGTTGTGGTAATTGTTTGTATTGCTGCAACAACTGATGGGCTTTACACTGGTGCATTCAGCCAACATTTTCCCCTCTTTTTTTTTTTGCTCATTATGCATTTTGACGGCCTGCTGCGCAGCACAGTGGAAAGAACGCAGTAATATTTGCATCAAGGTGCCAGTTTGGAAACAAGGCACAATCATTGTTAACATGTGATTGCTTCTGAAGCTTACCATCTGCGCCACATCCAGCCACAAAACACTAAACTGCTTCAACATCCCCCCCCCCTGCAGATGGTACATATGACTGTAATCCTATGCATTGTCTATAGAAACCTGAGGAAACCCACTCATCTGTGATATGAGGAACAGAATCCATCCTATCCCTCAAGTTTAATATTTTTTTAATATGTTAAAAAATTTACATTTTGAGTAAAATTGTCAGGGTATTCTTCGGAGCTGAACCTTAAAATGTTAATTTCTTTGTTCTAACAGTAATTCTTTTGTTCGTTTGTTTCTACATGTAGTCAAACTGAGGTAAAATCTCTAATTTTACTTTTTTTCAGCCTCAGCTACAATATGTTGCAGTGTCCTAAAGCTTGCTGTTACTGTAAAAAGTTTGCAATGTTATATTTTATAACTAATCAATATGATAATGTGTGTTACTTGAAAATAACCTCCTCTATAAATGAGAAAATAATAGGTGGACTGATGCAGCTTACGTATCATATAAAAGGAGGCAGCAAACAATGCAGAGGTCTCAGGCTACTATGCTATTTATTATTCATAAATCCACTGAAATGGATTTGGCAATGCCCCCACCCATTCCAGGCTGTGTGGCAAAACATGAACTCAAACTGCAGGCACTCAGACTTCCTTTTACTGAAGTTGTTTTGGTGCTTTTGGCCTGTAGGGGGCAATTTAGTAGCGCAACACCACTTGTGATGAAGAGAACCACTTTTGGAGAGCTAGGTGTGTGTGTGTGTGTGTGTGTGTGTGTGTGTGTGGTGTTGGGAGCTTCTGTGTTTAGTGCAGAATCCATTCAGTTTAAGTTGATTTCCTGCAGAATGCAGATGCTGAACAGAATTTGGCAGGAGTGGGTTGATACAGCCAACCAAACAAGTAATAATTCAAGATGAATGGTTTTTCATCAACAAATTAATTGCTGCCTCAATTTACATTTGGAAGTGACAGTTAATTAAGAGTGCATGTGTATCAATGTCTCTGTGTGTGTGTGTGTGTGTGTGCATGAAAATACTTCTTTTTTTCCTCCCTCTTTTCAATGCCACCATGTGGTGAGGATTAGAGGTGGTGGTTTTATTTGGTGTTTTAACTGAAAGGCCCGTGAAAAATGAAGTGCTCTATATCCCAATCACACATATTTAACCTCATGAAATGGAATTTGTGGTTCAGTTGTTTCCTTTGATAAAAAAAGAAATACGGGTGGGAGTTACTGTAAGGTAGAGTAGCATCTCAATGGTAACGCTGGCACAGCTGCAGGAACAAAGAAGTGATGATGAAATGGAACCAATCAAAGAGATTTTACCATCATGCTTGCTTGCAGCATCCTGCCGGGAAGCTTTGGGATTTTTTTCTCTCCTGCAAGCTTATATGTGGCAAAAATGAACTAAGAGCATTATGTATACACTTCACCTAGAAAATAAACCCTCAGCTGAGGGCCTTGAGTTTGTTAAGAGATGCTAATCAGAATGTTTTGCTCCCACATGCAGGCTGAATTTACTGCCCTCCACACGGCGCCGATCAGTCAAAGTGGAGAGAAATGATTTTGTGCTGGCTTTAGGAAGCCTATCTCCTTACCATAATCTTTCGCTATCAGATTTTATTTTATTTTTTTTATTTTTACCTGACGATTATGCAAAGCACTCAGGTGATTTGCCACCTCAGTTCACAGACCTGAGTTTGTTATGACGATATGATGACTGGCACGCAGCGCTGCTCATATGGCGAGGGAGGATTTCTCACAATTTATTGGTAAACAAGGAGCGAGCTGTGACTGTAACTGATCTAACTGATCAGTTGCCAGCACTTTCACGCTTCGGCACAGTTAGTAAATATGATGCAGAAAGCTATAAAAAAGGAATTAGAAGCAGTTGTTCCTTGTTTAAATGAATTACCCCGGTATAGATTTCCCTTCCTGCAATCACAACAACTGCTGTAACAGTTGTTATTTGTTTTAAACACTTTCTCCCCCTTAACACTTTATGTAAAATGGACGAATAGAAAAAGCTGCACTGACTTGAATTAGACGCTTGTCATTATTTTCAGCGAGAGTTCATTTGTATAACATCAACTCACAATAAGTCCTCTGAGGGCACAGAAACATTTACATACAGTATATTCATGAGTAAGATGGTCAGTCCTAAACTTTTTGCACACCAGATCTGAACATATACCTCGATCGAACAGTTGCGCCTGGATAAAAATTCTCAATGGGAGAAGGTTCAGTTTTCAAGGGCAAGTGAAAGGTTTGCTGTGATGAGATTATATTGCGATCAAAGGTGCGTTGTTACATGGTTTAACGGAGTTGAAGTATTCTGTTAGTTCTGTTGGAAAGTTGAAAGATCAAGTGTTTGATTTGTGCATGACTGAATTTCAAACTTCCCATATCAGGATCCAGCAAGAAGTCCATTTAAAATTGACCATAATCCGTGACTGTAAATGTAGAAAATCATCCATGATGGGATTATCTGGGAATATCACCAGGTCCTTTCACATCCTTATTATATTATATATATTATAAAGTTGACTGACCTCTAGAGCCAAAGACGCAAAGGAGGGAAATGGACATAAAGGATGTGAAACAAATAGAGACAACTAAAAGAGAAAAGCAAGAAACAGAAGTGATAGAGACTGATTAGCACAGATTAAGAAGATGAGCCTGTTACTATATCCCATGGCATTTAGCTTAGAAGTCAAATGCATGACTTTTTATAAATAATTAAAATATTTGGGATACAGAAAAGTAAGAAATTTGCTAAACAAATTTGGCACACTACATATGTTATATTTCTTTTAACTGGTTATAATAAACTAAAGGGCAAAAATAAAGCATAAATATAAAAATGAGTCAAATAGTAGGACTACTTTATTTTAGCTGTATATTAAAACAGTATAAGTGTCTTATATTCTTTCACACTGAGTGGTTTAAAAGCTGGTCCTAGATTAGATGCTGATCAGGTGGGAAACAGAACGGAACAAGGAGTTTTGGCTCATTTATTTGTAAAGCAAATAAAGCATCAAACTGTGTTGACCAACATGTGTTGACATTGGACAGTTATTTATTTTGAACAATGACAGTTGAAAACGGTATATTTATCTAATCAAGAATTACCTTTAAATCAGATATTTTAGTCATTTTTATGGATATTTAATAGTAAGTGATTACTATTTTTCAATATATATTTTTTTGTTGTTTTTGTCATCATAAATCTCATATAAATTATAAAACACCAAAAGGGAGCATGTGTGGGTATGAGCAACTGCATTTTGTGATCAGATGAAGTCATCTCAAGTTTAAACAGG
Source organism: Kryptolebias marmoratus (assembly GCF_001649575.2). Lineage (NCBI taxonomy): Eukaryota > Metazoa > Chordata > Actinopteri > Cyprinodontiformes > Rivulidae > Kryptolebias > Kryptolebias marmoratus. The sequence goes on along the minus strand of NC_051449.1, from coordinate 16,247,271 downwards.
AAAGAATCTACTGATCCAGACATGCAGAGCTTGAGCAGATAATTGGTAAAAATTTGCAAAGAGACAAAAAAAACACCTAGTACTTCATTAAGTACTCAATGTTTGCAGAGAAAACTAGTTTTACGTCAGTCTTTAGGCAAAAACAGAAACACTGGTGAAGTGGGAGAACAGAGTAACACAATCTGTTAACAAACATCTGCGGTGACATGGCACGCCACATCTGCCAGCAGCTTTTTACAGGCACATACCAGCAAATCACTTATATTTATCTCGTTTCATCCAGCCACTTTGTAAAAAAAAGGCTCCGTTAATTACATTTCTGGGTCACATTCAAATGCTTTTATTAAAAAGTACAGCTCAAGTAAATGAGAGTCAGAAACAACAGGTGCTCAGGTCAATGGAAATGGCACTTGTGTGATAACAAGCAAACTTACTGTTGACAGCAGTTCAACATATTATTATTATTACATCATTACTGCATCACTGATAAGTGATGTAGGGGCTGCATGGTGAAACAATTGGTTAGCCTTGCGGCAATAAGGTTGAATTGTCCCTACTGGGCCTTTCTGTGTGGAGTCTGCATGTTCTCCCCATGCATACCTGCTTTCTTCTTCATGGTTTCCTCCCATGTGAGGTAAGCTGGCTACTCTAAATTGTCCCTTGGTGTGAGTGTGAATGATTGTCTGTCTCGTTTGTCTCTATGAGTCCCTGTGTTGGTCTAGCAGCCAAACTCCCAGCAACCCTAAACTGGAACAAGTTGTTAAAAATTGGATATTGACACACCCACCCACCCACAGACTCACACATACACACATATATCTTTTAGGAATGAGCAACAGTCTTGCTAAAACAAAAGAAAAAAAGAGCTGCTTTTACAGTTATTATCATTATATACAGTAGTTGTAAAAATCACATGGTTGTATATTTGGTTGTTATGAAAAGTGCAAAACCAGCAAACGGAATTAAGAGCAATGAAAAGTCATAGTTTTAAATCATAAACTCGATGATTTATTTATTTATTTCACCTGTATCCATCACAGGTATGACTGTGAAAATGCCAAGGTAGATTAAACATGGATTAAACAAAGCAGCCACATGTCCAGGATCACTCCAGGATTGATCTTACTTCCACACAAACACACACACAACTCCAGAGAAACAGGTTCTCACTTTATGAATATATTTAAATACATTGACTGAACGTGTGTGTTCAACACGAACGGCCACCTCCTCACTTCCATCTGGTATGCAAGCGCAGACCTGATGCTGTCGTGCTCAGCTTACTTTACAACCTTGCATGGGACGGGATGAAACCGACTGCATGTGAGCGCACAAATGTGTCGGTGTGTGTGCGCGTGTGTATGCTGTGAAACATGTGAAATCTCCCAACTGTTGGCGTAATCCAAACACATATGCAAACACACACATGCAGGCACAAACCAAATATGGTGGGCTCGTCAGCTTGAAAGTCTGAGGTGTTCTTCCTGAAGACACAGACACAAATTTAATCACTCTGAATCAGCCAAAAGCTGATTCTTCAAATTTATTAAATGATGCAGGAGGAGGAGTGGGCAGCTTTTGATGGGTTCACCGAGGAAACAGGAAACAATGAACTTGCGGAAGTGGCAAAAATGGGAAAGCAAATTTTGAGTCAGTGTAAGATTAGTTATTTGTTTAAATTCAACATTGTCTCTCAAGTTTGAGCAAGGGAAGATGTGGAAGGATCGAGCATTGTCATCAGTCCTCATTTACTCCGAGGGCCACCACAACCAGCCTAACCTGCCACCACACACACACACAAAGGAGCAAAAATCACAAGGTCCTATCTCACCCTGTTTCCATGTGACTTATCCTTTAGACCACATTCTATAACTTCAGCAATTTTCCATCCGTGACCATCTCAATCTTCTGCAACAAAAACTCTGCCGAAGCGTGAAGCCTCTGCCATGTGAGCGGTAATTAAAATACTTAGGGAGTCGATCTGAAGTTTTCACACTTGCTCCAAATGGGGGCAAAAAGGTTTCAATCTGGGTTTAATTAGCGGGATTTCGGGAACCAGGCTAAGGCTTTCACAGTTCAGCGCAACTTTTAAATGTCCTCAGCTGCTGTCAGGAGTCTGTAAATATCAGCAAAAAGACCTGAGTGGTAACAGGCTCAGTGGGAACAGAAGGAACGCACACATGTACGAGTGGTATGCTATCTGACTTACAAGCTGTTTGGCCATGATTCACAACAACTAAAATAAAATAAAAAAAATAAAAAAATAAATAAAAAAAAGTTCACATTTTCATTGGGTTTCATTTTCCCAGAGTTTCATTTAACTACTCAAAGCACTGGCAGCTTATGAGTGCTTTACGGTTTAAAGATACGCTCAAAAATGAGAAAGTTTCAGCGTCTATTTTGAAGGTCTTAAATTCCAAGGGACGTCGATATGTTTATGTATTGTGTATCCATTTTCCTCCACACAAAGGACTGCATTATTTATGACTTTATTGAGCAGCATTTCGAGGAGCAGAGGAGTAAACGGAGCAGATGGAACTCCTTGATGAGTGAGGAGTGTTTTGACTAATACGTGTAAATTAAGATGTGCTTCATTAAGGCAGCATGATGTTTTTAAATCATCACAATTCGTGTTATAACATGCCAGCAGTGCAAACAACATAGAAACCATCTGTCAAATTTCACTCCTTCCTCTTTCAATAGATATAGTTAAACTTGAATACATATATTATTGCACAACCATGAAAGTCTAGAAAAAGGTTGTATTTTTTTTCCTCTCTGCTTAGTAATCTCTACAAACAGCCATTCATATCCCCTGAATGTGCCACTGCTATTGCTGTAAAATTCCTTTATTGTCTGCATTTGAAAGCTATTTCCCAGATTTTTATTTGTATCTGAATGCTATTTCTCATACCATCAGTCTGGTGGAGACAGTGTGGCTATTTCCTGATTTCTTTTTTTTTTCAACCACAGCACAATGGTGACAGGCAGCTAGAGATTGAGATCTTTTGTGCATTTTCATTACTCAGTTGTAAGGTAGAAAATTGTTTAACTTTACTGATTGATACAGCATAGAATGTTGTATTAACACGCTTATTGTGACAAGGTTATTGTTTAGTAGGCAACACTTGCTATCAGCACAGGGTCAGGATTAGATAATTAGGAGTGTCTTTGTTCAAAGTTTTTATAAAGTGCTTTAAATACAGTGAATTACAGCCTGTTCTTCTTGCAACAGGTAAAAGCTAAAATTGACCCAATGATGTCACTAATTATAATACAAACTGATATTTTTTCACCTCTCAACCAAAAGTTTAAAAATATCAATCTGAAAGATGCAGCACCTCATTTTGCTTCAAAGAAAAACTCAAGTTTTTGACAACATATGCTAGGATTTGACCAAAAGTTATTGTTGGTAATCAAGAGTACCCTTGATTACCAAACCCAAAGAATGCAGAGTTCCTGTAGTGGAGGAGGAGCCATATTGTAAACTGCTGAGGTAGCTAGAGAACCAAGGCACAGAAAGGTGTGTGCCTGGAAACATATGTAGGTGGTATACAGGTGGTATAAACTGCACAAACTTATGATATTGCTTTTTATCACCAGTGTTCTTTTTTTGGAAAACAAGATGGGTGCAATTACACAAGAGCATGAAGTAAGAAATCGCTGCTGATTTGGTTTGACCTAAAAACATCTTCATGTCATTGTTTTTGACACTGAATTCGACTGGACAGGATAACATTTATTTTTTGAGCAGACAGAAAATTAGAACATTATGGAACATAAATAAACAGCTCAGCAGCAATGAAAATGACAGAAACTCAACTGGAGCGTTAAAGACAGCTGTAGGTTAGTACAGCAGCGCTACAGAGGTCACGAGTGCAGGCTGATGTAGAGTTTGTAGACCAAAAGGCCACGCAGATTGTTTAAAGGAGCAAGTTCATCTGCTACCCGCGCTTCTTGTCTCTCTTTCTCTTCACTAAACTTGTAAAATTAGCTGTCTGCAGCATGAAGTTAACAACGAGGGGGATGATATAAGTGCATCGAAGAAGATAGGTGTCTCAGCAGATGGAAAGCTTATATGTTCTTTTTGCTGCCTGCTGCCATAAAAGGTTGGAAGCCATGCAGATAGCTGTCTATTGTGTGTGTGTGACTGTCTGTCTCTGTAAGCAAAATATCTCTTGAAACACAAGACAGTTACGCTCAAAAAAGTAATTATTGAATGTTTCAAAAACCATAAAATCAATACTCGAGCAGCTATTTCTTTTAGATCATTCTCCAATTATCTGCAAGTAGCCAACACCAGACCAATGCTTTTAGATTACATGGGGTCTAATGATGGTGCTAAAACTTAAAAGTTCACGAAAGTATCAACCACAGCTTGTAAGAGTGGAATCTGAAGGTTGCCAGTAACTTTATTTTCCAATGTGTTAAAAGGAAGCTGACAGATTGGAGTTTAAGCACACTGCCAGACTGGATGTGCCGGATGGCAAGAATGTGTGAAAAGAGCCCTGACTTGGCAATCTATTCCACTGTAAAACACACCAAGCGTGTTGATTATGAGAAAAAATAAATCTAATTATAGGACGCTAAAAAGAAAAGATTTAAAGTATGTAAATCATTTAAAGTTACAGAGTCGATAAATTAGCCAACAAAGTGTCCTTATCTGACTGGTTTATCATTTGTAAGATGTTTATTTTCTCTAAAGTCTATCTAAGAAGTAGTTCGAACCGAAGCTTTATTTGCTTTGCACTTCATTCAGAAATTCCTTTGACTGTCATGTTTACGTACATTCTGTCCAGGGATTTTAAACCAGACAAAGAAGAGCTTTTACTGAGACCCTGTTTGAGAAGCAATCCCTACACTGAACATGGAATAACATCTAATGAATTCTAGCTGCCAGTTGTATTTCAGCACTCATGTAAGGTGAAACTGTATGCAATTACATGTGTCTGCAGCTGGTAACATTCTGCAGAAACATGCATTGATTTTTTTTCATACATGTCCCCATAATTTATTCTAATCAATAAATGATATAGTAGGGTTTATATGATATTGATATATTTCAGTTTCTAGAGTGTCAACGCTTGCAAAGCTCCTTTTAAAACCTTATTTACCAATAAAAAAGTAGGTACAATTAAAATAACCCACATCATTCTTTTGTTTCCAGTCATTGTTGTTTATGAGTGTAATAAAGTGAAAAGAACTTCCATCTGCACCAACATAATGGGTTTTTATCTGCAGCAGTAGCTTATTTGTTAGGCTTGTTAAACTATCCATCTATCCATTCATTTTTTATACCCGCTTCCTCCTGTGAAGGGGTTGCAGAATATTGTTGAACTACTCATGATTAAACTTGATTTTTTACAAATATGTAAAGTTTTGTCTCATCAGACTTTTTTTGTTTTTAAATAATCTCATTTTACATTAGAAATATTTGTCACATCTTGTGCCTCCATTTTTGCAGACAAGTGGAAATCAAAGTGACATGAGCTATCTGACAAGAAGAAAGAGTGATGCATAATCAACATGATACCAACTTTCCAAAAGTGGAAAACATAATTCAGCATCGGCAATTGAAAGAAAAAGGTTTTTTTTTCTATTTATAAAAGAGAAGCTGTTTTCTTTTTTATTGTAAAAGTTGCAAATTAAGTGATGATTCTGTCTTAATAAAGAATGTTTAATTAATGCTTATCTGACGTGGGAAATCGTGTTTTATATTGCTTTGTCATTACAATAGAAAAAAACCTAAAGGAATATATGATGCAACAATAGTAAAATTAGCACACAAATACAAATCCTCCACAGAAAGATGAATCCTGCTGCATCAAAACACACAGATCTCACTTAAGTCCCTTGGTTGGAAACTAAAATAGCTCAAGACAAGATTATGGAGCTGGCAAAGCTGCTGCTTTTAGACGTTTGTGAAGACACTAGGGTAAGGACATGGATTTACCACTAAGACATCCCATCTGACTTTACAGATACTTCTCCAAATGTCCTTGATTGCTTCCTGTCTTGTTTCCCCCTCACTCTTTCCTTCTAGCTTCCGGTCTCTCTGTGGACAAGATATTTCTGTCTTGTGTCCTCATTAAATCATCGAGCAGCTGGACTTTATACTTTCAAAAACTGCCTTCAAAAACACTCACGCACACACACACGTTATTGTAAATGAACAGTACACAGAAGCTTAATCCTTTGGTAATGAAAGAAGCATGGCTGGGTCCAGCAAACCCCTATAGTTAGCCGGTTTATACAAATCCCCAGAGAAATTAACGCTATTTATAGAATTGCTAATATCACAATAAGACTGGATTAGCTCATCAATATCCAATAAAAGCCACAGTCATCAATTATGAATGGTATTTGTTTGTGCACCAACAAAGTGAACTCAGCGAACTGGAACTAAGGATGAAATAACCTGTTTCCAGTTGTCATAAGACCAATAAAAAATGGATTTTTCTACTTCAGGATCATCAGCTGTAATTACATATAACTAAGAAACACAAGACTGAAAGACACAGAATGAGATAGAGAGAGAGACAGAGAAACAGGATAAAGATGTAGAAGGAAGTCAGAGCAGCAGATGGGCCGTGTAGTCAGGACAAATGGCCGACCAGCTCATCAGTGTTGACAAACTTAATTGTACCAGAGGAAGCTGGTGATGGCACTGTAGAGTGGAGGGACAGATCCAATAATAACACACAAAGGTAAATCCAATATTCAGTTTAACACAGCAGGTGTTAAATCTTATATGCAAAGAACACTTATAAAACAATAAAGAAAGGGATTATATTTAGCTGTGTGAGATTAATGAGTCCTTGTTTTGTTTTGGCTTTTTTGCTGTGTCACTGAAATCTCAAATAGTGAAAAGCAACTTTTCAAACCTTTCCACTTGATTTAGTGCGTATCTGCACGAATCAAGCACAACAGAAAAAAGCCGGATATATGGGACACCAAGTGTTGATCTTAGCTTGAATTTTCCTTACTAACTTCACTTTAAATTGTGTAAACTTTATATCTGTGAAAAAAAACTTCCTTTTTAACAGCTTTTATTCAACCACCTGCAAAAAATCCCCCCACACACACCAAATAAAACTCATGCTGTTTCCATGACATTTATGGCACCATTAGGGCAGCCTTTTTTGAAGATGTAAATATTCTATTTAAATCTTGGTAGATCTACACGTCCCATATTCCTTCCATTTCTTAATGATTTTTTTTCTTGCCTATCTGTTTAATAATCTGTCTGGCAAAACAAATAAAACAATCTGTCATAAATAAATAAGCACATAACGCCTCACACAAGTTAAAATGTGCAGAACAGAAATAAATCTATTAATTTTCAATTGGAAGAACATTTTGAGAATTGGGTAGTAGGAAAAATCTACAGGGGACAAAAAAGGCTGTTTACTGTTTGGAAACAAAAACAAAGTTAATGTGTCTGTGTTGCTCTTTTGTTTCCTGGCAGAAGCAAAGCCCAAGGTATGAAGCGAGGGGAGGGGAAGTGATGAAAAGGAAGGAGAGCGATGATGGTACCAGGCTGGCTAACCTTCTGCTCCAGCACCTCCTCCCCCACGTGTTCCCAACAAGGAGAATAAAATGTTTAAATCTCATCTGTGGGATGACCTTGACTGGCTGAGAGCTGGATTAAATTTCTGTGGAGAAGAGTGGGTATTCAAGTGGCAAGACCCGAAATGGATCATGTAGGACATGATTAGAAAATACAGAGCATCACAGGGAGGGCTGCAATACATAATGGATCACAACTGCCTTGTCGATTGTACTTCAGGGCATGTCAGTCGTTGTCTCCCTGGGTAATCTTTTTCAGAGAATCTAAATGCGTATTAAATAACAATAAGAAACCCAAAGGATGAAATGAGGCCACTGCTCGGGTCTGACAGCTTGATTTATCAATTTAACTCTTCCTGTAAGTCAATATGAGATCAGTTTTTTAATGTATCTTATCTACAGCTGTCTCATGTGGGAAAAAAACAAAACAGAAAACTGTTGAGCTGCTTATGGAAATGATTTGGGATTGACCCATTTTGACACCAGATCTGCTTCATTCTGAATCAGCTCAAAAACATACAATAAAAGTCTCTAATCTTGACTTTCAGATCAAGTTACTGATAACTTTTTAAATTATGTTCAACTGAAACACATTATTGAAAATATGCTGTGACCAGTGTATGAATATATTGCAAGTTAAAGCTTTAATTAAAGTTAGATTTGCTTCATATTTTCATTCAAACCTAATTAATTTTAAGGGATGCAGGACAGGATCCCATACAAATCATTTACATTTAAGGAAAAAAAAGAACATTTTACAACTCAACCTACTGCTTGCTTTTTCTTTCACTAAGTTGTTTAACCATAAGCTGATTAAAATACACTTAGATCTTATGATATCTTCTGGTTTCCTCTTTAAAATAACATGGCCTATAACAGCTGTTTTAATAAATGAGGAAAACAAGAAGCAGCTGTTTCACAGACAACAGATTTAAAGTTTCCTGCCTAGTTTTTGTGAATATGTTTGAGGAAATAAATAAGTCACTGAGATCCAACTTTTCTTTGCAAACATCTGAATTATGCTCTATGTGACATTTCAAATATTTTATGTGGGCATGAAAATATGGTTATTACTTGAATTAAGCCTTGATTTAATGATGGGTGAGTTCTGAAATGTGACAAACTATCTTGAGGCTACAGTGAAACCCTTTAATCAAAATAGTAAATGATGTCTATCAGTAAAGAAGAGATGAAGTTATACTTTGGAAAGTTCCTCATTTGTCCGTGAAGCTATTTGCTTGGCATTTCAGTGCATTCATTATTTTAAACTTGCTGTAATTAATATTTTTTCTTTCTGCAAAATAAATTCTCCAGCATGCTTCTAAAGCTGAAGGTGGTAGTTCCTAATGATGAATGTTTTTTAATTATTCTTCTCTTCTTGTTCTGCACACTGTCAGTTTGTCAACAGTTTTTTGTTCCGTATTCCTCGTCCAGAGTTTACAGAGCCTTATTTTAAAAAAATAGCACTTCTTTGCCAGTTTTTTATTATGAAGTTTCTCTCTCTCTCTCTCTCTCTCTGTATATACAGTATATACATATATATATACATCCATACACACACATATATGGCATATCCAAAAGATACATAAAAAAAAAGACAACAATAACTGCACTTCTATTCTTTAATGAAGATGTTTTGCTTCCAGTCAGAAGAGCTTTCTCAATTCAAATCTGGAGAGAGCAAAGTTCCAATTTATCATTAAAAAATGCAAACAAATTATTGTTTATTTGACACTACACTGGTTCTTAGATTATTGTTATTATCCACTGCCAATGGTGAATAATTGATAGAACATCTTGCTGATACACGTGTTTATGCTTTCTGTTAGGGTCTGCTCAGGTCCACTGCATTTTTTATCAGGACTAATTATTCATGAGTCTACTCAGGTTGTTTAATGTGTACACATCAGGTTTGTGTAGCTTGTTTATAGGTCCACAATGGTGCGCCAATGAGAACCTTTTCTTCTTCCACAGATCCACAGCTGTTTTGATGCCTTGATGTAGTTTCTTGAATGTCACATTTAGTTAAGGTGGTAATACATAAAATAGTTTTAAAATGGTGGAAAGCATGCAACGCTGATCAGAGTTTGTCTTGCCAAATATGACACACTCAAATACCCCACTGCTTCATCTCATTTTCAAAGGTTTGTGAAACTTGATTCAAAATGTCTCAAAACAAGAAGTTCTTCCTCTTTGTCACATAATCTTGCTGCAAGTAGACTCGTACACCGTTGGCTCTGCATTTTCTGATTAGGCTGGATGTCCGTGATTGTGCTGACGAGGTTCGATATCATCCAGTTTCGTGGCAGAGCAGCCGGACAATCTGTTTCTCAGCTCCAGCTCCAAGTTATGCTGCAAGTGCCGTTCCCCTTCATTAGACCTGATGAGCTGGACGAGGTCCTTCTTCTGTCTTCCTGGGCAAAATGATTCTTTCATGCAGACACATTTTCAGTGTCAAATTGATAAACAATTACAGAAGAAATGCTTTTCCGTACAGAAACAAAAGTAGATTCATTTCAGCGTGCAGGAGACAGACCTTTTGGAGTTAGCAGACATCTGCTACATGTCTGTCTGTAATTGTCTGGTGACTGAACAAGGAGAGGACATTTATCACCCTGTCTCCTCCTCAGGGAGACAGATGACATCTCCTCCAACACCTCCACCCACACCTCCTCCGATCTTCTCTGCTGCCGCCACATAACAGCTTCTCTAGCGTTCGCCTCCTCTCCCCAGCACCTTCACTGTTTGTTCTCCTCCTTGTCACACCCATTATGCGCTATTTATAATCTTCTCCTCTCAGCTCTTTCTACAAGTCTATCCCATCATTTATTCCTCTTTTTTTTTAGAAGTCAGCTCTTCCTCTATCCGGCTCTACTGTCTATTTCTTTTTGCCTAATGACTCCAACACACATCTAATTGTGTTCACCTTCGACTCTGCCCTTCCCACAGTCCTCACCACCTTCAAGGCATATCTTAAACTAAGCTTTGCACGCTTTTCTGGGAGCTGTCCCAAAAATAAACTCGTAAGTGGTAACTTTTTAATAATAAATTTCACTTTTATTACGCATACAGTTGTTTATAGACTGCATACAAATATAAATCAATTTTATTAATCAACAGACTCCTCTGACAGATTAGCGTTGGAATGGTTTTAGCTTTTCCACATAGAACAAAGCTCACTTAATCTGCAGACTTCAGTGGATTTTTGTGGTTTAATTTGTTAGAAAAGGGTTTCTCACATTCCCTTTATTGGCTCTGCCTGCCTCAGACAATAACACTCGGATTATAGGTTTTAGCCGTATTAATTAATTTATTTTTCCAGAGGTGAAATGGTCTGCTGCTGCATATAGGATGGACTGATGGATTACAGTTTCATACTGAATCTCTACCTAAAAAGTATAAATAATAATAAAAACATAGATGCAAAGAATCTCAGCCAAATGTTTGACTAATAGCAAATATAGCATGGAAAATGATGATACTGAGATTTAATTTAAAAAAAAAAATCTATTTGAGAGTTTGAAATTAGAAGTAGGTTTTCTTAAATGAATAAGAATTGATGCAATTTGGGTTTAAAAAAGTCCTGTGATTTGATGAGTTTAATTGAATATTTTAAATTCTATCTGAAGTTCATGGCCGATCTACTGGGACAAGAAGAGGAGGATCATTCTTTGATATCGGCACATAGTTTAACATCATTTGCAGTGATACAGGGGTAAATGTGAGCACATGGCATCAGACATCTGTAATGTCCTTGCCTTTCCAAAAGAAATCTTCTTCAGTGAAGAACAGTGCCAGAGCACACTCTGCGTGTATTACAACAGCTCTGTGGCTTTAAAAAAAAAGCTGCTTAATGAACCTGTCTGCAATCCAGAAGTGTCAACCACTGAAAACATCTGGAGCATTATCATGGGACAAACACCACGGAGGCAGCTCAGACTAATAAGCAACAAAGAAATAAAAATAGAATAAAACACTTTTGAAACTTTAAAAAGCTCATCATAGTGTTAAGAAGAAGACAGTAACATATAGCAACACAGGAAAAAACAAACACAACAAAATCTTTTACCATTCTTTTAAAAATTAGAAACAACTAACAAAATGATAATGTATTTATATGAAACAGGGGATGATACCTTTTCAGTGTATTAGATGCTGTTTTACAAAGATCAAATTGTCAGGGTTTGGGTATTTTGAGTTATTTTTTGATCTCCTGTGTTTGATTTTCGTGTTTTTTATGTTCTTGCGATCCTTGTGTTTTAAGTTTGTTCCTCGTGTTTCTATTATATATTCTTGTGTAGTTCTGCTCTCTGTGCCCTCCTTGTCCCTTGTGCAACTATTCACGTTCCCTCTGTTGATCTCCTCAGTGTTTTTCCAGTCAGCCTGCTACGCCCACTTCACCTGTTCCCCGTTACCTGTTAGTCTCAGCTGTTGTGAATCTTCCCTCAGTCCTTTATGTTCAGTCACTTCTATCCCATCCTTGCTGGTTTATTGTTGATTTTCATGCCACAGTCAGGTCGCTCCTGTTTCCTTGCCATCCTGAGTGTTAAGTTATTTTTGTTGTAAGGTTTGCTGCCATGTCAGCCCCCCCCCCCCCCCCATTAAATAATAATGAATTGTTTTTTGCTTTTATTAAGAGGAGTCTGTACTCTGGGATCATTGCCCTTACACCTGATACAAATCAATGATTTTAAATTATTTTTCAAATATTTACATTTCAGTTAACTTCACTGCAAAACAAGCCACTGCAGAACTGCTGCTGCTGGTAAGAAAAAAGATCTGATTCCTTTTAATATATTACCGCAGGTAGCTGCAGGCTGCTGTGTAAAGGAAAGAAACATTTTCCACTAATATTCAATGAAAAATGTATTATTGGCAGTGTTAAGGGCTTTATTTGACTGTATTAGTACTAAAATATTCCGGCACTATGGGTCTGTTAGAAAACTGTATGACTCTAGCCAGCCTTTGGACCTGGACCTGAACATGTAGAATATTTATAGTAGACTTTATAGCCTAAGGGTAAAGGCTCGCTGCATGACATTTTACCACAACACATTTTATATTTCTGTTACTGTTATTTCTGGCTTAAGTTAGGAACAGTGTGCGCTCCTAAATAATATTCAGCAAATAGGGAAACAAAAAAGGCTGGTAATAAATATACCATTAGATACAGCAGGTCAGATACCAGCTTGAGCCCTAAAAATACAGTATTTTAAAAATTTTCCATGTATAAAAAAAAAAACCCCAGACTTGTCATCTAAAAAAAACACACCAATTGTCCTTCTTTTTTGATGGTGCACAGACAAAGTTTGAGTCCTTGTACCCTTTTAAAAGCAGTCCTTCAAAAGTTGCCAGTTTCTATTTGTCTAACTATCAATAAAAGCCAACTCTTACAAACCTAAAATCCCTTTTTATATATATGAAAGTCCTCGCGCAGTACATTCAAAACTCAGAAAACTGACAGTCTAGATTGTGAGTCAAGGTTCTTGAGTTGCTGGCTACTTTTCATTACGAACCACCACTAAAGGTTGCAATATTTTCTGTTTAACACAAACAAAAACAGAATCAGAATTTAGGTGTAACAAAAGAAGACCTTTGTGACCTGCAACTTGGATCACCTGGCCTGGGACCTTTCTGAGTGGAGTTTGCATGTTCTCCCTGTACATGTATTAGTTTACTTCTGGCTCTCCGGTTTCCTCCCGCAGACCAAAACCATACAAGTTAGATCAATTGGTAACTCTAAATTGTCCCTAGGTGTGAATGAGTGTGAAGGGTTGTTTAACTTATTTGTCTCTATGTGGTTTTGTATTAGACTTGCAACCCTTCCAGGGTATCCCCTGTCCAGTGAAAGAAAAAGAGGTTAAAGAAAATGGATGGATGGGTGAAAGGTAAGCAATAAGAAAGACAATAAAGCACAGTATTTCTTGAAGGAATGCATATTGCCCATGGCCTTGCGTGTAAAAGTTTTGTGCAATCTGTTAGTTGTCAGCAAGCGTCTTTGGGATGACTCTCACCAAAGTTAAAACACTTAAGCCATGAGGCCAGTTATGTTTACACATACTGTCTGTCAGCTCTGTGACTACCTTGCTTAATGGCTCAGATGCATAAGGCTTAATTGGCCCGGCTTGAAGTCTTTTGTGACAGGATTTCTAAGTTTTTTATTCCTCTGTTTTATGTTCAATTTAATCTGTGCACTGACTTTGAAACCTTTATTTTTTTATTGTTCAATAATTCCCTCTTTTTGATTGCTTTAAAATACCCAGTGGATTTTACAGTGAACTGAACACAAAAGTATAAAGACACAGACAATGAAGTAAACCTAAGGAGGCATTTTATCAGAAATCAGCAACATAATTCCCAGTTGGTAACTTGACAGGGCATGTGGTGTTAATTCGAGGTGTTTGTGTTGTGTGCGGGTGTAGAGGGGTCACAAAGGTCAGGCTGAGTCCTGAATAATTTCTCTCATGTCTGTACTGCTATTCTTCAGCACTGTCCTCCCCCCTCCTAATGCTCTCCTCTCTCTTTTTTGAAGCTAGACTTATTCTAGGGCGTCTTTGTGAAAACAACAGGCTCTAATAAAATGAATAAGGCACCTATTATTTTTTACCTGGCTTCAGGCAGGATGATCACACAAAACACACCAGCATGAATCGCTGCTTGGGAGGTTGGTAAAGAGCTGACACTTGACTCTGTGGGGGAGGACAGTCAGGGAGAGAAAGGAGGTCATGGTGATTTAACTGAGCTAGAAAGTAGGGAGGAAACTAATAAACAATATAAAGGGCTGTAATTCTGAGAGGCACTGCTGACTCTTTACCAAGCACAAACTTTTACTTGTGTTTAAAAGTTAGCACAAGTATTTTGAATTTCATTTGACATTTAGCAATTAAGCAAGCTCTCCAACGTCACCTTCTCTTATTAAAGTGTGCTCCTCTTTTAATTAAAGTTAGAGTGTTCTGACAGATCTCCGAAGTACTTATTTTGAAGCTGTTTTTAAGTAAAGTTGGGTTTCTGCAAATGTTCTATGACAGGTCACCAAGAGATGAGGCAAACTAAATTAGGCTAATCATATTCACATCCACGTCTTTAGATAAATGTGGGATTTTTATTTTTTTTCATTAAGTTTTCATGCACTTTTGATGGGTTTTAGAACAGCCTGCACATGAAAAAAGTTTTTTGTTTTTTTTTCACAAATAGAAAAGTAAATAACAGCTAGATTTTAAGTTTAGTCACTTGATTAGTGGAGTCTCATTAAAAATTTAAGTGACGGAAAAGAAAACCGACATAGTTAAAAAGCCATCTGTCTGAAAACATGAGCATCTATTCATTTTTCTTTATTTCAATGAAATTCAATTTCAAATTTTACTACAACTTGTTACAACTATTTAGGATATAGTAAATGCATGCTAAAACAAAACAAAACAAAATCACCCCAACATCCAGATGGATTAAATTGCTGTCGAGTATAGCAGTCAACAGAATATTACCTCATTATAAACATTTGTAGCCAAGTTAGCAGTACCTAACATGCACATCAGATGTAGCAAGAAGTTGAATGTCCACATAATCATTTCTAGTAAGATGTAACCTGCCTTTCTGAATATAAACAAAGGCCTGGCATTCCTTGAAGAAATGTATATCACATGCTGCCTTTTAGACTAAGATCATCTTATAACGGGGAATGACAGTGTTGGAGCCGTTTTTGGTCAAACACTGAAAAGCTTGTGCAATAAATATTACAAGATAGCATGCAAGATAGGGTAAGAATTGTGAAGAACTCTCAACTACTACCACATCACGTTTTAAACTGACTGATTTGGAGCCATTTTTGTGTTTGAGGTCAATTAGATGTGACTGACTCTAAAATTTAAGCAGTTGTCAATTTACATAAATGAACATTTTCTGAAATCTTATGAAATTCATTTAGTGGTTCAAGAGATGTTTTGCTAAGAGACAAACAGGGCTGACTTCAAATAGTTAATGGGAAAGTTTGGAAAACAAAGATTTTGTGCAATCTGTTAGCACTGATATTAAGCACCGCAGATGACTTCTAACAACTACTACACCAGATCTTAGCTCAATAGTTGTAAAATTGACTGAGATTTTGGGATTTTGCAGTTTTTTTTAAGTCAGTTTGCTGTGGCAGCCATCTTGAATCAGGTTGACTCCAAAAGTTAATCAGTTGTAGATGTGCATTTAGTGGTTATTTTCTATAAGTTTCATTACAATTTGTCCAGTGTTCCATAAAATACTTTTGTAACAAGCAGACACATGAACACACACACAGGAAGAAATATACTTGTCTGTCTTTGTCTTTTGGCAGCAGACAATAACAAAGGGCAATTATTATGAAAAGCTTAGTCCTGTACAGTTTTTCAGACTTTATTTTTATACTGCAAAGTTTCACGATGGAATGTAACTTCACACCACTGTATTTAGATCAAATTTTAATGGGAAAAACTCCTGTGGTTAAGATGCATAATGCACCTGTCGGTTTTAGAAGCATCAAATGATGTGATTTGCTAATTTGTGATCTGACTTTTACAGCAGTAGCAGTAAAAAAAAAAATAAGCCAAAATAAAGATGAGAATTAATAATGTTAATAGAAGTCCTAAATGCTTCCTTGGAGGTATGGAAAACTCTAAAGCAAAGGAGACAATTCTTAAAAGGTTTATCTAAACAAATGTCTCATTTTAAGTCTCACTGTTAAAATATTTAGTTTAAAAACACATTAATGCAATTTAAAACTTTTAATTTTGTCAACCAGTTCTAAAAAAAACATATAATAAGAAGAACCCAAACATATTGCATCAACTGAACTTCTACAAAAAAAAAGAGCCTCAAGCAGAAATATCTTTCACATCAAATGTTTTTTCTCCGTTTAATAAACGGTGGAAACATGTGCAGAGCAGCAGTAGCTTTCATGCTACTCTTGTCTGATCTCTGGCGTGGTAATTGAGGTCATGTGTCTGACAATAGGAAACTCACATCAAAACCTTGAGCAGGGTACAAAGAGCTATTAATCACCCAGGGACGGCATCATGACCAAAAACACACTGAGACCCACACACAAGGGCTGACCGCAGTTAATGAGCTATGGCGGCGTCGACACCGACGTGACTGATCCAGCAGTCAGCGTCTTGCAGTGTGTATGTGGACGTGTGTTCTTAGTGTGTGTTTTTAGATCTGTGGGTCATTAGGAAACAACTGAACTAAGTCTACAATTAACTTTACGGACTGTGGAGCACTGTGTGTATGGTTTTTCCACCTACTGAGCTCGCGTAGGTCTGTTGAGTTGTAATTCGCAGCTGATGCACAAAATAGCACATTTCTGGAGAACCGGAAAGATAAATTTTCCTTTTTTTTCTTAAGTTGCCAACTTATTCTTTGATTGTGATAAAAAATCCCTGTGAGTTTAAGCGAATTTAGCCCAGATGAATACAGATCATTTAGACGAGCTGTTCGCACACCCTGCTGGATGTTACAGGGTGGCTTTCTTTTATTGCAGTCCAAAACTGAAACCCTTACAAATCATGTTTTCTTTAGAGCTCTTTGACACAAAAAAATCGACACAATGACCTACATACCTAAGCCTTTAAACCACTGGTAGCAGCTGTGACCAAATCGGTAAAGAATTTGAAGATGTTAAGCCCGACTTCTCCCTGAATATGGAGGGAAAAGCTGCAGTCAGGCACATCTTGCATTTGGAGCAAAGGGTGAGGACATGGATCATCAAACTCTCCTGTGAGCTCATTACTCCCTGCGAAAGGGCAGGATGCTTCCAAGATGCCAGGAAGAGATTAAGAAAGATGGCTCTGATTTCAGGTTTTTGCCAATGGAATCAATTTCTTTTCCTAGAAACGAATGGTCCTGGGCCAAGCTGAAACAGTTACCCACTTAGATTGAATCGTTTCAGATCTTTCCAGCCAAGCGTAAACATTTTGCTCCCGTTGGACAGAAAATCTAAGGATTCTAAATGAATTTTGTTCAGACAAGCAGGTTATAAGTCCTGTATCAACCAGTACCAGTGGTATTCTGTTGTTTTAACAACGCGCTTGATAAGTATACCAGTCAGAACAGGTCCAGCAAGACTTTACTCTTCAAAACTGTGACTATTTTACCTGGAGGAGTAGCAGCATTTTGTTACAGCTTATTGCTACGATATTCAAAATAGTCAGACTATCACAAATAATACAAAAAATCCAACTTTTTTTTGTTTTTGAGCTATAAAGATGATTTTTTCCTTTTATCCTTTTCTGTTTAAGGTTTAATAATAGTCTAGAACAGCGGTTCCCAACCCTGGTCCTCGAGGAACACTATCCTGCACAATTTCATTGTTTCCATGCTCTTCAGCAGGTCCTTTCTGTCTGCAGAAGCCTGTTAATCACTCCCTCATTCAAATCAGGTGTTTCAAAGCAGGGAAACAACTGAAACATGCAGGATAGTGTTCCTCGAGGACCAGGGTTGGGAATCACAGGTCTAGAACCATAGAAAGTTCTGCAAACATGTCTCAAAGTTATTATTATTATTTATCTGTGGTAAACAACACATTAAGAAACCATAAACAATACAATATGATGATTTACACAACATGCTTTAACATGTTTTAACTCACTTTTATTATTGCTTTTTGCCATGAAAGATGGGTAATCATGTAACTGCCTCGGTATGTGTGTGTTTTCATTTGTCTGTTTGTTAGCAAAATATCACATGAACCACTGGGTGGATTTTAATTAAACTCTAAGAAAGTAATCCTTGGGCATACATCTTCAACTGGCCACCACATCTAATCAACCTTAGTAAATCCTAGAAGTTATAAGATAGTCAAATTGACAAAGATTCCTTCAAGGAATGCTACTTTTTAATATTTGCTATACTTTGGTTCTAAGACAGATCTTAGAAGATTCAACAAAAATGCTTGGAAGAAGAATGTGAAGAAATAGGAGATGACTTAAGACTTGTTAATAATAATTTTAAAATAATAAAGCTGTGGTTCACTATGTCATTTAGTGAAGTGGAGAGCCACATAATTATTTTCAGTCATCTACTGATGATTTAGTCAGTAATTTGAAGTCATAATATTTGCTTTGCTATAACTTCTATGTGTTTTATATAAAAATATATATGAACATATTTTAAAAACTAGACCTGTAAAATGTTGGCATTGGTACATAGAATAGAACATCTATTCAAATATTTCTAAAATAGATCCTTGTTAGCTGATTTTAAACAAGTATGCAAACAACCCCCCCCCCCAAAAAAAAAAAAACAAAACAAAACAAAACAAAACAAAAAATAACAGTTATTAATTAGTTTAGTATTTTAAGCAAATTTACTTACACTTATTATTTTTATCTAATCTGCTCAAACTAACTCAAAGCTAATTACGATACAGGAATCCTACTGATAGTTACATAAATTTCTTTTAAGGTTCCTAATTACCAATTCTTGAGAAACTAAACAAAAAAAAAAAACAACAACAACAAAAAGTAGAGACACAAAATAATTAGTGCATGTTAAAGTATATGTAATTATTCATGAGAGTTCATGTTTATGCTAGCTACTCAAATCAGGGCAATGAACTTATAACTACAAATATTGACAATATAATGAAGAAAAGACTCTGTTAAAGGCCAGTTCTTACAAATAAATAGAAACTACACTAGTACATTTGTCTTCCTGTGTTCTAACTGTGTTGGCAGAGGTTCACAACAGGTCTATAAATAAGTGTTAGTATTTGCAGGTTTACTGACAATATTTCAAATAAAATTCCTGCATCTAAGTTCTCAGTTAAATAATAAGTGAAAGAGAAAAAAAAATGAAGTGTAGTACTTTTTTTATCATATTAAATTATCAAGCATCATGTCAGAGGCAGCAAAAGAATATGATGAATGTGCTTCTTATGGGAGAAGGTACACTTTTTCAAACAGATGTCATCTATCAGAACCGGTAACTCACAGCAAACAGCTGAACACGGTAACCACTGTCTTTGGACAAAGAAAGAGAAAGAAGCCAAAGTAGGCAGGATGAACACAGGAAACGACAGAAAACATTTTGGAGTCACTGGGGTGAAATGGCTGGGAGAGATGGGTTATTACCCATCACTGCTGTGACTTACCCAACAACAGCAACAAAAAACACGCTGAAAAGAGATGGCTGGCTGACGTAAACTCCCTTTTAGATTCATACAAAAGAAAGCTGAGACACTGGTTCTTTGATTGCTTGAAAATCTTCAAGCACTGAGCAGTTCAGTTCAGAGTGACCGTTTCAAGGGGAATAAATGGTGATTTTAGTGCAAAGCAACACTGATCAAAAAACATCGATATTACACTGCCTGTCATATGGGAAAAATACTGCATCTAGTGTAGAAGACAAAGAGATAAAACACACAAACGGGGTTTGATCTTACTGAGCAAAAGAACTGCAGACAGCATGAAGCTGTCAGTCATCTTGATAAATTGTTACAGAGGCTGAAATACTAAAACAATGAAATATTAAAGGGTAAAAATTGTTTTTATTTACTGCACAACATATAAAAGAAAAGAAAACTCTCAAATTACAATACTTTTCCTGGTTTATTCATGTGTAAAAAACATTTTAGGCTTTAGGTGAAGTGAACTAGGTTTGTATGAGAAAAAAAAAACTGAAGCTGTATGTATAAATATATATCTTTTCAGTACCACTGGTGCTAAATTTACATTTAATTCTATTCTATCCAATAAATGAAACAGAAGTTCAATTTAATTGCCCAGTAAATGTTGCACAGTTTCTGATGCTGTCTGCTGTGGGCAATTGATAGTCAGGACATATATCAAAACTAACTAAATCAACACCTCGGTAGTTCTTTTAAAACGTACTTATTAGTTAATCTGAAATACCTTCAGTGTGAGTGTTTGTTTCCCCTACCTTTGCTAATGTCCTGGTACTCTAGCCACAGCTGTCTCTGGACCTGCTTGTTGGGGTACCAGATGGTGCAGGACTCCTGGAAGCCGTACACTGCCTCCTGCACATAGTGATTCCCAAACTCCCTGAGGATGGAGACAAAGTCGCTCCGCTGTGTTGCCCCGTCCAGAGAATGGATGGCCGAGCTAAAAGCTGAGACGAAGGAGAAGAAAATATTTGCTGTTAGCAACAGCTGGCATGCCGGGAGTTTTAGGGTGCAGGTACAGAAATGAAGACATATAACAAAGTCAGATCTGAACTGATGCCCAGATTGCACTTGAAAAATCAAAATGGGTGGATTTCACATAAAACTAAAAGAAAGGGTTTCTGTACTAAAATTGACCAACAGTTAATGGACAACGCAGAATATGTGGTAGTAACCAAAACCCTGAGTTTTAGAGAACAATGAACAAAATATATTATTGTAATTGGTCTTGGTCAGTTTTTTATGACTGTAACTACATCATTTAAACATGAACACAATATGATAATACAAGGTTTAATAAGAGTGAAATGGCTTGATAAAATACATTATTCCTAACTGTTCAAAATAGCAAACATGGATGAAAATCATCCAGTGTACCCATAACATGTTGGTAATGTGATTTCTAGCATCAGAGATGTTATTGAAGTTTCCAGCTTGGCCTTAAAGTCCTCATTTGACCTTTTATATCTGGTTTGTCCCACTTCAGGAGCTACAAAAAGGTATTAATCGTCTCAGTTGTGAGGTGGAAGTTGAAGCTGAATGTTCAACTACATGTTTCTCCTATGGAAGGGGGTGGACATCTGAACCAGCTGCTTACTATTCATGAACTCTTTCAACCAAAGCACGTCGATTATCCACACTGTCCACACATGGATATGAACAAGCTTTGGGCCCACATGAAGGGAAAAAAGGAAAGTCTAACACACTGTGAAATCCTTTTTAACGTTAAAGCTGTTTCAGAAACATCGAATTTATCACAGCTGAGATTTGGAACATATCCAACTTTGAGACTGTCCCATGAAATCTCATGAAGGATCAAAATAAGAAAATCTAGGTCTGGTACAGTACAAGTGCTGTTTTCTGTACGCCTTTGAGTGTCTACAAGTTTCAAGCAGAATGCAGAACTTTTATGTGTGCAACTTGCCACTGAGAGCATTTTTCTTTTTACTTTTTTTTTTAAAACCGATGTGACAAAACTGACAAAAAAATACTAATTAAAGAAAAAACAGCTCTCAATGCAAATATAACAACTTTACCAGCTGAAGTGGTGTACACATACTGCACACAGCTCCAACTTGGTCATTATCTTATATCACTGCTCTGAACTTTTGAAAGAAAAAAAGAAAACAAACAACTGAAAACATGAACTTACTGATTTACTGGTGTTCATGAAAACTATAAAAGTACTTTATTTTCATAAAGAACTTATAGGCCTACATAAATTTATTTGAGCTTTTGAGGTCTTTGATGTTCCTTTTTATATCTTTTTTTTTAAACAGCAAACAAAAATTTAGAAGAAAAAAATCACAAGTTGTTTTTTTTTTTTTTAGTTTTAAAAACTTTACTCTAAGACATTTGACCACCATACAAGTGATGTCTTTTTTTCTTTAGACCTCTTTCACTCTGGATGATGATGCCAATATGCTCTCCATGACCTACTCAACCTATTAAAATGTGGCTGGATTGCAGCAAATTTGGAAAACCTCTTTTGGTGTGAAGGCAATCACACTCTTAGCACTTGACAAACAGCATTCCCAAGTCTCTCTCTTGTATCCTCACTATGCTTTACAGTGTGTATACCAGTGTGTTCCCAGAACCAGAATGCACCATGCCCCAAGCCCTACCCTGGCACTGCATCGAAATGCAGCTACGTGTTAGGAGATCACACCACGTTTGAATGACACTACTGTCACAAGCATCACATCTGTGGTGGGTTGTCCCATGTTTTTGTCATGATTTTGTAGCCTAAGCCTGAGGTTTTCAACGTCCAAGCCGTGCCGGTGTACACAAGCACCATGTCATGGACACTCCATCACCATGCCTATCCAGGCTCCATCCAGAACCTCCATACGCTGCCACCATGATCATAAACCAACAAAACTTTACAACAGAAGTGTTGTGCACAATTAAAAGCCTCCATGACCTATCACGCTCTACCACGTGCGATGGTGAGCCCACTCTGCACCATCTTATTTGGTGTTTATTGAGAACAAAGACCATCCATCCATCCATTTTCTTTAACCGCTTCTCCATTCCGGGTCGCGGGTAGCTGGTGCCTATCCCCAGCAGTCACTGTGCGAGAGGCGGGGTACACCCTGGACAGGTTGCAAGTCCATCGCAGGGCCAGAACAAAGACCATCTTGCTGATTCTTTTATGATGTATCATATTTAATGATTACACTTGAACAGCGCACTGTATACCTTTCTGCAGGATTACAAAATAACTCGAATGTGGTTTGTCATGTAGGGAAAAAAAAATCCTAATGCTTCATCCTTGAGTTCTATTAGTGAGAAGAACAAGGACATAAAAAGCATAAGAAGGCATGTTTGGTGGGATACATTAATCAGGATACAACAAAAAGTCCATGTGCTCAGTGGGATTTTCATTCAGCAAATATTAGAAAGCAAAAATGCTATAGCAGTTCATCATTAGGATTTGCAGGAGAAGCGGTATTAATATCCCAGCTCTCATGCTTCGCTCACTCTAACTTCTCCTCCAAAATTTAATTAGGAGGTCGCTGAAGTGAGAGACAGAGCACAGTGAGGATGAGAGATGGGGGCTTTGCTATCAGATGTAAAAATCAGTGGCCTCACCCTCCAGTGGCTGTTGAAATATGATGAGCTAAAGTGGGAAATGGGAGTTAAAAGAAGGGGGGGTGAGGGGTAGTTGGAAGCTGTTGAGTCGCTTCTGATGGAAGAGAAAATAGAAAGTGTATCCTCAGCAGACGCAGCAGACACTTTTAAACCACAGCAGCACCATCGGAAATGCATTAGAGGTGTCATGCCTGTATTTATAGAGGAGTGGGTGCACTTATCAGAATAGAAACTATTTAGGATGGATTTTTGAATTATACATGATAAAACATGATGAAAAACAAATTCAATGATATTTCTAGTCAGCCGGAATTACTGAAAGCAATGTTTCAACAAGTTTAACTTCAACCTTAAAACCCTCCAACAAAATATCATAAGTGGAGTAGTGTAACCCAAATGTCTTTTTTTCGTTTAGCATAAAAATATATCTTAGTGGAAAGAAAGCTGTAAGAAGATATTAAATATAATCACGGATGTGTCAGCAGGCAAATGGGGCTTTCACTTTTTACAAAAAGCTGTCCAGCTATCTTGTTTTTTTTTTAAATGTTCAAGACGTGTTTTAGTCTTATTGCAGAAAGTTTTGTGATATATGACAACTAGCTGGAGAGTAAAAGAAAAAGAAAGAAAGAAAGAAAAAAAGAAAAATAAATGAAATGAAATACATATTCCTGTACAGTATGCTGACCTCCTTTTCAACAACTCATCAGTCAATCCTTCCATCTGTTTCTGTCTCAACATCCATCACTATATTTGCATTTGACACCACTTCAGACTTGGTCCTATTGTTTTTAATAGAAATTCTCCTTCAAGTTTGGAAACAAACAATATTTCAGAACGTCACAGTCATATGAAAGAAATGTTCTGTAAATTACTTTCTTGTGGCCTAAACAATATGTGTTAAAATCAGTTAAGTTCATTTTTTAAACTGTAGTTCTGCATGCTTATAGTAAAAAAAGTATAATAGTGCATAGTATACTACAGTGACAAAAACAAAATCTAACACAACTGTGCACATGAAAACAAGAGATCCATGTGACTGGTGTTTATGGAATGTAAAACATATTTAAATTCTTTTTCTTTTGGCTCTAGTACCTTTTAGTCATGTGCATGGCTCTCTGCTCAACCAGCACCATATTTGTTGATTTATAAAAAAAATACAATATTGTCAGGATCTATGAATTTAATTGTTTTTTTTTTCAGTGTCTCCTTTTTTTTCTTGTAAGATTTTGTGTTTTATAGTTTTTGTTTCTTTCCTATCTTGGCTCTTATTTCCCTGTTTTGTATCAGTGTTTTGCTGCACCATTGAGAAGGATTAGTGTCTCAGTTTTAGGATGTATCAACACAATGACAAATGCTGGAAATCTGATCTCTTGGCAAAATAATTTTCTTCATTAAATCAGTAAAGTAAATATTTAACTGCTCTGGACAGGCTGGTTTTCGAGATAAGCGATCAACACATGTAAAAGCATTACCCCATGTCCTGTCAATTTATTAGAAATTGAAAAAAAAAACCCAGTGCTGTGAGGATGAGAAATTGTTTGCTCCCTCCTTCGTTTCCCTCTGAGTTAAATTTTTAATATGTCTTTACGAAGGCAAAAGTTACCCTAAAACAAAATCCGACCAAGCCTACTCTGAAGTTTGTTCCTGTAAATATTAAATCTTACAGTAGAAACTAACACAGATTTAATTTTCTTTTTTAAATTTTTAATGACCTATAAAAGATTTTTCTTTTAGTGGATGAAAGGGTCTGAGTGCAGGGGGTATCATATTTGCTCAATTACATCAGATTGTGTCTGTAAGCTCATTTCCCACATCTCTTTTTAAAAAATCGTTAAAAGACTAAATAAAACCACAGTAGGACCGAATGCCCTTGAAACTGGACTGAATTATATTTTTAAATGTTGATAAAACAGCTAATAGATATGAAATAATACATTATTTGTCAAATCTAATAATACTTTAATAATCTAGGTGTTACATTGATAACACACAGGTATCCAGTGTCAGAGAACCCATGTGTAAGTACAAACTAGCTTTGTGTTACCTTGTAGGCCCCCTTCTCACTGGACAACAACCTCACTGCTCTCCTCAACCTACATGGCCAACAACACTTGGCTGGATCTAGGCATATTTGGAAAACAACCTTCAGACTGAAGGTAGTTGCGACTCTGATAGTCTTAGTACTCTTCAAATCTGTTTTTTATTGCCCTGTCCCCTCATCACGTTCTCTATGCCTGTCCTGGCGTGGGTCACTCAAAACCGAGTCAAAATGTAGCTATGGTTTACCACATATGTGTTAAGTTGTTTCCATGAATTTGTTACAGTTATGGTTGTAGCCAAGGCATGAAGCCAGTGTGACCAGACCTGCTTCAAATTTCTGACAGCCAAGCCTCATGCTGGTGTGTGAAGGGCTCCATGTCATAGATATGATACCATCATTCCCAACACTCTCCCCCATGCCTCACCCAGGATGTGCTGCCATCACGGTGATTAAACTTCCACAACCTTCCAACGGATGCATGCACAGGGCCATTCTCCACCAATCACACTGTATCTCTGTGAAGAGCCAACTGCGTTCCTTATACACACCCATGGACACTGCAAAGACATGGATGGTCTTTGCAGGGCCATCCACATTCTAACTGATGTTTTACATCATAATAAGGTTGTTATTCACAGTGAAAAGGTCTTAGCAGGATGATAATACTCAGGGTTAGTCAAGCCAGGTTAAGCCTGAGGCTTCAAGTTACTAATTATTTCACAATATTTTCATTATTTTGTTTCTCGTTACCTCTCCAAGAGTAAATGTAGTTCTCAGCTTGCACTTGTTCTTTCCCAGATGCTTGCTCCTAATGTCAATTATTTTTTTCCTGCCGTGCATTATTTATATTTTGGCTCTTTTATTTTGAACAACTTGTCAATGCACCCTGTTTTCTTGTACAAAATTGAATGTTATTCTTCTTCAACACATCTCCTTTCAGAGTGTGTCTACCACTTTCAGTTAAAATTATCTTAGCAAAGTTATGACAATTAAAAAGATGTAGTAATAATTGTATGAAACTACAAGTTGCTAAACTCTTTTGATAGATATATAATGTGCATTATGTGTTGAATGCATATAGTTTGTTTATGTTTAGGGCTACACATTCTGCATATCATAGTGACTGAATTTGGACAAAAAAAAAATGACTAAAAGAAGAAAGTTCAGTATTTGCAGTAAATGCAGTATATAGCTAGGTGATGTGAAAACTAGCTTGAATGTCAGTAATGACAACAGATCTATCAAACTCTTTCAGCATGAATTTGTTTTTGACACAGGAGATGGCAGATCCCGTCCCACTTTAATCATCACTCATCCCTCTCTGACACTTCCACATCGCTCTTCCATTATACAGTGCATAAAGCTGTCTGAAGCACCCATTCCCCCAGGCGCAGACTGTTGTGTGTTTTCATTTGCTTTTCCTGCGAGGCAATAACCTTACTTTTAAACTGTAGAACCCCATTACTGAGCCGCAGGTTTTGGCTCATCTTAAAAAAGGCACTTTTTATGTAAACTATTGAACATCTTTGCTTTTCAGTGTCGCCTTCCTGAGAAAAAAAAAAAACAACATGTTTATGCATTATATTTTCATTTTCATGGAATACTTTTCTCTTTTGTCCCTGTGCAGTGTTAGATATTAGAAGTTATTTAGAGGTATTATGCATAAAATCAGAGTTGCAGTTCTTGATGCAATTGTCAACGAATAATGTGACTCAATGCTCCATGCCCCTGTTGTTCGATTGTGATTGATGAGCTTCTGTTGGTTTGCACCCTTTGAGTGAAAATATATATCTAATTTGTAATTAAAACAAAGCTGACCTTCACATTTCTATTGCCTTGTAGAGTTTTCTGCAAGCACTGCAGCTAAAAAGTAACAGCACAAAAAGTCTATTACTGAGTGAACAAGGGTTTAATTTTAAATGAGACCATCCTAAAAGCCTCAATCCATGTTACACAACCACCTGCAAATTGCCCTGTAGTGTTTGTTTCTGCTGCTTCTACATTTAAAACCCTTTTTTCCTGCATGTAGTTTCCAAACATTTGTATATTTTCTAAGAATTAAAATACCGTCAGCAGAGACACTTCCACAAAATCACTTTGATTTCACAGCCGGCTAATAATGTACTTAGTTCTGTAATTTTACCAAAAAAACTAAAAACTTTAAACAAACAAACAAAAAGAAAGAAAACTTATGCATCAAGACATAGTGGTAGAAATGAAACAAAACGGCACATTGGACAATTATTGCAATGATAATACCACATCAAATGTCAGATTAATGCAGGCACAATGATGGTCCCATGTCAGTAGGGTGTGGCACCCCCTTGGGCTTGGATACAAGCAGCAATCTGGTGTGGAACAGAGTTGTACAACTGCTATAACCTCTTTTTGTGTTTAGTCAGACTATAGCTGTTGCAACTAGCTCTTGAGATCCAACAGATCTTTCTGGGTTGAAGTTGTTGTTTTGCCTGATCCCACACATGGTTGAATAGGAAAGATTAGGGGACCCGGATAGCCATAGGGAGACTTCAGAATGCAGGCAATGCATAAAAACACATACTTTGTGTGGACGAGCATTGTCTTGTTGAAAGACTGTACCAGGATGAAGTCTCAGGAGGGGTAAGACACATTGACAGGAGTAACAATGGTGTGATTCTCTACAACATTGGCATCCTTGGTCCTTTCACCTCTGTGTCACCATAGTCACACATGATGGTCATTTGTGAAAACACAGAACTGCAATTCATTGCTGAACCACTCCAAACACAGCCATCTCTGCTCTGATGTTAATGGCAGTCTATGCATGGGACTGTGAACCACCTGTCTGGCTGACAATTTAGTACCTGTGTCTGGATGGCAGGCACAGATGCTATGGTGTTCTGTAATGCTTGGAACTCAGTACAATGATGTGGTGGTCTTTGATGCAGTCTGTCACAGGAGACCAGAACATAAATGGGTGCCCTTACATACCTACTGGTTCCAACACTTGGCCACACATCTGTACAGCCCCACATGCTGAATAATGTGTTCTACACATGCCAGCACATTGTAAATCAATTCATTTAAATACCCATCACAGGTCTGTACATGTACAAAATTACATCTCAATAAAAAACATTCCTTCCAGGTGCTTAGCTTTGTTTTGTCAGTGAGTGTATTTTTAAATATGTACTGACAAGGTAGACACAAAAAAAAAAATTAGGACAACAAAGATATATTTTGTAAGATCTAAAAAAAAGTTTGAAATATCTAAAATGGCAAAAAAGCACAGAAACATAACGATAATTTAATTTCTTAATAATAGTTTTCTATAAATGCCTTAGCAATATGATTATGAAATATTGCTTGATTTAGAAATATATCCGGTTTAAATGTTTTATGTTGAAAACCATAGATGTGTAAGAATATTTAAACTGTCAGGTGCCACAATGCTTGCCAAGTCTGCTAAAAAAAAAAAAAACATGCCAGTCTGCCAAGTAGTTACAAAACCAAACACATATTAAAATTAAAGCATCCAAGCTGTTACAGTGAGTGGGTAACCTTGACATATCATATTAACTACAATGTGATAAATAACGTCTGATGGTGCTGTTTTTGTTCTTTTGTTTTACTTCCTTTTTTCCTCCCTTAGAGTCTGGAGCAAAGTTCCGCTCAGCACAATGAAACAATAATAACAGTTTCTGGGGGTTTTTTTTGGATAAAGTTAGAGTAATTTACCTTGAGACAGGACCCACTGGTTGAGCTTGACATGGTACAGTACAGAGCGAAGACTCCAGTGCTGAACGAGGGGATAGCCAGAAACTTCACTGTAGTTCACCATACCTTCGGGAGCATACAGAAAAGACAACTTATTAACATGGATGCGGTCCCCTGGAGCTATAATGTTGCAAGGTTTAAGGCAGTGTGTTTCCCCATGTGTAAATCCCTCCAGAAAACACTCAACTCCCCATTAATGTTTTATTTACTCCTCAGTAGTGGGTGAGATTGCAGACTTCAGTGTCAGATCAAAGGTTGGCCCTACGTTTCATTCTTGTTTACTTTACCCGAAGAACCAAGAAGCAAAATCTAACAAATCTAAATACTATATTGGATGATAAGAGACAGGAGCACGGAGTGTCTCTGGTGTTCGATCAAAGGGGAAACCCATCAGCCGCTCGTCCTCCACCAGAAACTATAAACTCAGGATGTGGCAACATTAATGTAAAACCTATTTGGAAACAGAGATAGAGGAGAGAAGAAGGGAGGCTGCAGGTCTGCGATGTTAGATGAAAAGAAAGGCAAACCTCTCACATGAATACATAATACAGTCATTTACTTCCCGAGTATTTTCATATTAGTCACCAGACAGACATCCAACTCTTCCAATGTCAACATTATTTCTTTTTATCTAAGGGTGTTTAAAACTGGTAAGAACTTAATTTTACAAAGAATTTAGATGTAAATTTTCAGCATTGCTGACAGGTTTAAATGGAGTTTCATCCCATTTTTTTTTTGGCTTTTAATTTACTGTTTTCTTTCAAAGAGTTTTTCTTTTACATAAAAAATAAATATCTTAATTAAAATGCAAGTTAAAGTTGAAATGTGACCACTATGGGGTATTCAGCAGCGAACAAGCTGCAGTACAAACCTCTCAGCAAATGATTAAGGTAAAAGATCTGACATACGGATAAAATTTCCTACAATAAAGAAATGTTTATACATTTATAGATGTTTGTACTCTTTGATGTACAGTTTTATGTGATAAAACCTTTGTTATAATGGGAAGTAGAATAGACATACAGTACCCTCCTATTATTTAAATGTAAAAGGTCCAATAAGTATTTACAACTATTAGTCTGTTTTGTAGGATTTAACTTTAGCTGTAAATGCTGGGACACTATGCAATGTAGGATTTTTTTTCCAAGATTAGGCTCTCAGACTTGATGGCTGATGTAAATCTTATACATTGTGTTTTCAGTCGTAATTAAGAATCCATGTTTGCATTCTATAAAATGGATAACAAAACATAAACATATCACAACAGCTACACAGAACAGTATTCATATTTTTAAAGTGTAGCTTTACCCAGTGTTCCTTTACAGCCTAGTATATTATCCTTATTGATTTTGTCTCATTTAGCAATCTTTTACATGCTGAAATCAATAGTGCCCATTTCTTCTGCCTGAAGTAGTCACCCATGTACAAATGTTTTTCATTCTGATGCACTGCTCAGTCTCTCAAACGCTATGCACGCGACGCGCCGCCATGACCGACGACCTTTCAATGTATTCAGCTAAATCAAAGCCAGTAGTAGATGAAACGCAACTTGCAATGGCATTCCTGAGAAAGTGGAAGCCTTAATCATACAAAACAGATGGGGAAATCCAGGTGGTTTTAAGAGTAGATAAAGGAGCAATCTACCTTTTTTAAAACAGGTTGTTTATAGATGGAATATTTCTTATTAGTAAGCATGATGGACAGTAGATGCACAATCTTATTTTTTGTAAGGATTACTGCAAAATATGTTGACATGTTTTAATTCCATAACTTTCTTTGTTAAAAGATTGAATTTGTGTTGTGGCAGGGTTCACTCAGATTTGCACAATGATGCAGGAACAGGCCCTTAACATCACTTTTATCAAAACCATAGGCAGAGCTGCAGAGTATAAATCATGTCGTCTCCCATGGCAACTGACAGCCGTGTCATGCTGCAGCAGTGGGATTATGGCCATATATCACTGTGACTGCCCCCACCGTGTTCACAACCACATCCAGAAGGTATCTGAATCATGCTGGTGGCAGAGACAGGTATCCTGCAACCACAGACACGGAAGAAGGGAAAGGAAAAAAAAGAGATGAAGGTGAGGAACAGATAAGAACTGTGTGTGAGAATGTGTGTGTGTGTGTGTGTGTGCATTTGTGAGATTTCACTTGGTTTGTTTGAGTGAGATAAATCGATGCATGAGGCACAACGAAAAGGAAAAGGGCTGCAAAAGTACATCTAACCATATGAAAAGGTGAGCGGGGTAGAGAGGACGATGAACAAATAAAAGGAAGCCTGCCATCTCCAGTGATGGGTGGCGCTTTTGCATGCATGTCACAAAAATGAAGATGTATCAGTTTCCAACACAAAGAAGAAGGCTGTTGTAATGTACATGTTGGATCTGAGACTGGTTGAACACCATCACAGATAATCATCTATCTGGGGATAAAATGTTTATTTCTTCACAGGGAATCTCACTGTAATGAGGTAAACTTTAGTCAGGGGAAATATAAAGCTCTCTAAATTAGAGGCAAAAAAAATAGTAAACAGATAGTAATGATAAATTATTTCAGGCCTTTTAAAAGGAAAAAGCAAAGGTTCTTCACAACAATTTCCATCCTAAAACTGTTTCAGCTGGCACAAAAATATAACTGTTAATATAGTTTGGAGACCATTGTTGTTATTATTTTATTATTAGATTAAGTAAACACTGACCTGCTGACAGCAGGAAGCACAATGTCTGTATTTCTGTTTACTATCATTATTATCATGTACAGTTGCTGTTGTTTGGTGTTCCTGCAGTTTTTGCTTTTAGGCATTTAAAGGAAAACAATATGCAGTATGTTTGGTTGTCTAAACAGCAGCAGTTCATCAACGTTGTGCTTTGATACAGCAGTGTGGCTCAGCTTGAGACTTTGTGACAACAATACATTAAGATGATAAACATAACTACACGAAAAAAATATGCATTTTAATTTACTTCACGAGTAATTTGTGTGTGTAAATGTACTTTTCTTCCCTCTGAATCTTACTTAACAAACAGCAGGAAGTCATACCACTTCATTGAACAGTTCTTGAATTCCTCTATTCAACACCACCAAGGGTTTAAACATTTTAAAAGAGTCGTATGCAACTCTGCCTCAATAGCTGAGCTGTTGGCAACAAGCAGTAGTACCTTGTAAATATCTTGTAGGTACCACGCGAGTACCCCATAGGTAACAGGATGTATTATGTGCTGCCACCCTGGTTCTTTTATCAGTTTCTCCTGCTTTTCTCTCATTAGGTTCAGTAGCATTGTAAATAACTTTTGACTGTTTTGTTTAAATTAATCTCTAGCCTATTTGATATCATTGTATAAAAATGGTTTGAAAATAAATCCTTAATTATTTTACAAACTATCTCTGTCTGTATATTATTAGTAAATGAATTGCAAACAAACATACAGAGTGATAAAAGTGGCCACATTTGAATGGATTTTAATAGAAGCATGAATATGTTAAAAAAAACAACTCATGTTTTAGTATATGGTTTTGTAGAAGAAACTATAAATAAATAAATCACTGACATTTTTTGTTATAACACATTTACATTGCTTGTGGTTTTGGTAAAACAGCAAAACTACATTAAAAAGTCAGAGTTCAAAGAAACATGACAGTAAAATTTAAGCAAAATCATTCTGTTCACTTAGTTGGACAGCTTGTAATCAAAAAGTCAGACATTGGCCTAACCCCTAAAATGAGCTAATAATTATGTTGCACATTTAGGACAATGTTTCCTGGTCTGAATTAGAAGAAAAAAAAAGAAATAAAGTTGGGGGAAGAAAACCGGTTAAAAATAACGCTGCAGCTGAGGAGCAAAAAGCAGGTGTGTTTCTCAGTTTGGAGGTTACACATGCAGACACAAATTAGACAAAGTGTAAGTGTTGAAGACACAAGCGCGCCCAGTAACAGGGATGCTGTGAAAAAGCAACATTTGGCAGAGGCCTGACACCAGCTATGAACTTGATGAATTAGACTCTGAATGTGATGTTCCTGCATTGTCCTCACCTTCAGCTACATACATTTATCCCCTCTTAGGGGAAATGGCTCCCCAGAACGATAGATATATTTGCTGGCATCTTGAAAGTGAAAGCACACCACTACATAACCCACCCCCACTCCCTCCATCCTTGCTGCTTTAGTGAAAATGAATAACAAGCCCAAAACACATACAGTAGCGCAGCATATTCTTCTTCTTGCTGAAAGGCCTTGTCTCCCTTTTAGCCCTGGGGTGCTCTGCTCTCATTGTCTGACAGAATGATTAATTTGACTGAACTTCACTTTGCAAACATCCCAAGTTCACTTTCTCTCCCTGTACAGCTGGTGCCAAAGCCTCTCAGAGAGGCGGCGTGGTCAGGGCTGCGCTGTGCACGACAGCTGATTCTCTCTGTAAAAATACAAGGTGCGAAAATGTCTCATCAAAGCTACACTGCAAAAAAGATAAAAGGGGCCAAATAAGTAGAAATCACTTTCTTTAAAGCAGCTGAGCACACAGAGCAAATATGGCTGTCATATACCATCGCTGTGGCTCTTACTGCAGTTTTCCGCAGCCGTGATCAGAGCAGCTCTGCCTCCAGCTGAGAGGAGAATGTGGGGGTCTGAGGAGAAAGGGGTCTGACTGTAATTTCCACTGAAACTAAAGCTGGTATCTCACTGCTTCGACTAGTTGGCAAACAGCATTCATGAGAGAATCTCCCGAATGTCGAGTGATTTTCACAGGGTTCTCAACTTCCTTGCATGAGGCACAGAGGCACTCAGCCCTGTTGCTCGAGTTTTGAACATGTTTAAGCTTTAAAATGTGTGCAACAACTTTTCTCTCAAAAAATAGTCACAAAGTTGCTGTGGGCATCTGCAACCCATCTGAATTGTGCTGTGGGTGTCTCCAATCCGTCTTAAGAGCCAGAGATGGTTTGGTCATCTGGTCAGTCGGCCACAAACATTGAGAGTTCAGTGAAACTGCAGCTAAAAGTTCACATATTGTTGGTCTCCCAACAGTCACGGCTCAATGATTTACCACTGTATCTGTTCTCTAATGACACAAACTGTAACTTTAGTAGGTTTCCTTTTGTAATAAATACAAATATTTGCAACAACAAGACAGACTTAGGCATATAAATGTGGTACATGTGGGCAACATGTGAAAATTAGTATAAATATAAAACAGCAAAAGCTGACCACCTTTTATTTTAGAATCAACTTTTCATGCTCCTATGAATACCATCACTGTGAGCCTGAGGCATCTGTATTTCTCAATCACCATGTTTTAAAGCAGCTCTAGAGAAATGGTTGGAATGGTGCATTCGCATGAAAACGACACAATGCATAAAAAGTAACATAAAGTCTAAAAACTATGAGCTTTACTTTTAGTGGTTTTATTTCAGAATCCAACCTCTGCTTTTATCTCGTCTTAATTAAAACTGCTGTCGTTAAAATGTCAAATGTCAAACTGAACAGTCTGCAGGATCAATGTTGTTTCATAAGTTTTAAACCCTCATGTTGACATTTTCACCAACAGATCTAAGCAAATCCAAAGCATTCTTAATTAGTGCAACAGCAACAAATGTTTGCTTTTATTTTACAGTAAATAAAATTCACCTTCACTCTAATTTAGTCTTTAATGTGATTTTTTTGCTTGCTTTTTCCAATGTTTTTATTAAACATCTAACTTTATTTAAATTATTTCAGACGTTTTAAAAAAATACACACTCTGAAAGTGTTTTGTTGTCTAGTTCTTGACATGGTACCACAAAGCATAATGTGGTTCTGGACAGAGATCACTGAACTGGAAACTAAGGTTGTGAAAAACATTTTCTCAGCTGCTGGGTTCTTTCACGGCATTTCTGGAAACATGACTGTGAATAATAAATAAAACGTTGTATGCCAGTACTTTGCAATTCACATAGTGTTGTTTCAATTACCAGATTTAGCTTAATAGCCCTCTATCTATCTATCTATCTATCTATCTATCTATCTATCTCAGTGAACTGCACTTTAACTGGATGATCGAATGACTGAATCCCACTACTATATATTTATTTGAAAAGTTAAAAATATGTCAATGTTTGTTTCTGTAAAAACCAAATTATTGTTAAGTGCAACAAAATTAATTTTAAGACTTTCGGACAATGACAGTGTCACAGTTGTTACTTGCACTTCTGTATTGGTGTCCTAATTTAAAATACAGTTATGGCTATAAATTTAACAAAAATGCTGATATTTACACATTGACTGAAACCTCGTGTTTGTTGTTGTCCTGTCTAAATAAAAGAGATGTGTTATTAGTAAATACCGAATAAAAAAGATACAGGATTGTACCTTTATGATTTATTAAAACACTCAAAATTCTTGGGGTTGGTATGTGTTTGTGTGGGTGTGTGTGTGTGTAAATAAGCTGACTCAGAGCAAAGAAATCAAAGAAGGTGGTAGAAACATTGATGGTTGTTAGTACATATATCTGTAAAATTATAGAGCCGGTAAACTTGAAACTTACCTTATGTTTGACATGAGAAGAAAAATATAGCCACAAAGCAGTGTTATTCCTTTAAAATGAATGCGCTCATACATAATATAGAGTGAGACACATAGCATTCCTGAATTAAAGGATTAGAGACCGAGGGAAAGAAGAAGAAAAAGAAAATGTCCAGTGAATATAAGGAGAGCCATAAAACAGAGCTGTAGTTTCACCAAAGATCTCAGAACAGAAATAGAACCAATTAGTAAAGGCAAAAATGGCTCGTGAGGAAAGCAGCAGCAAAACCAATTCACCAGTTGTAAAGTCCTTACCAGAACTCCAAGGTGGACTAGAGAAGACTAAAATTAGACATTGGGGTCCTCATTATTGTTGAGTTACACTTTATCAAAAATAAGTTTTTATAAGTTCTTTGACTGCCAGCGAAGCTCTTATTAGTAGTAGGTAGGAGCATGTGGAAAGCACAGTGTTGTGTCTCCTGCTGTTCGTATGCAGCTGACAGAAGCCTTAAAAACACACTGAAAAAACATACAGCCTAATATAGGATGAAAAATACTGGTTAGGGTACAGATTTAATGAAGACCTAGGCTGTCATTTGATAACACCATCCTATTCTACTTCACAATCCCACAGAACCTTAGGCCTGATCCAATTTTCTCACCTTGATCCTGCCTCTTTCATCTCCCACTCTATTTTGCAAAGATAAACTGCCCAATTTCTTTTAGAGTTTAAGGAGCAGTGGTCATCCAGCCCTTAAGTGGATGCTTTGGGGAACATTCAGGTGGTAACATTACACACTGATTCCCAAAAGAGGCACCTTATTCTTGCAAGAAACTGAGGCTCAGTTTGGTCAAGAGAAAGAATGGGAATTGGGCCTAAGTTGCTAATTTAAAATTCAGTATATTCATTGTAATTGAATGACTGCAGGTATGTGTATGCATGTATGTACAGACTGTACTTTTTATTTATTCATTTGTTTGTTAGTTTTTCTCAACTTTGCAAAATGGCAAAAAAAGTAATTTACTTCATACACAACTGACAAATAGAAATGACTGCGGTACACTGTAGGTTTTATTAAAAAAAACAAAAGGCTTAGATTTTACACATGTATAGGTGGGACGTAGTTGAACTCTGGGTGCATACAGTATAGCACTTACATAAATCAAAATAAATTTAGATCAATATTTCAGAAACTGTGCAGTCTGTTGGGAAGTGAGCAACGAGGATCACAGCTCAGTTCTCCAGCACAAGTTTTTTTCTGCTGTGTGATCTATCTTTCAGAAGTCTACTTTTTTTTGTTTTAATCATCCAAACTAAAAGATCAAACCAAGCTGAGACAAGTGCATTTCTTCATTTGTTCAGTGCATCTGATTTGTTACAATTTCCAACATCTCTTCAGACTCACAAACTTTACTATGCAATTAGAGAGGAAGGTTATCCTCGACGTTTCATCCAACTAATGAACTAAAATTGAATCTAATAAAACTTAGTCACCTTGACATTTATTTGCTATTCGTGGGATGTAGTTTAAACTAAAATATCTTTTAGAATCAAAAAGTTGTTTGGTTTTTAGAATAAAGAAAATGGAAAGAAAGTTTGACTTGGAGACAGAAATTGATTAGCTTTTTATTAAGAAAGAATCTCTCCGACTTTAATGTTTTTACTCATTTCATTTGGAAGGAAAATGAATCCAAATTTAGTGATTTTTGTTTCTGTTTTAGGACTCCAGGTATTGGGCTATATCTATGGTGTGAGACGGGGGATTTTTATTATTAATATTAATAATGTCAGCCACTAATAGATAAAGGTGGGCAATAATGCTTTGCCTGTGTCTATGTGCGTTTGTTACCAAAATATCTCATGAACCAAATTTTATTGAAACCTGAAGAAAGTAATCATTAGATGTACATGTACAGCTGATTACCTTTTAGAGTCAACCCAATTTAAGATGGCTGCCCCAGCCAACTGATGTTAAAAACACAAACATGACTACAATCCAGTTAATTTGACAGATTTTGTGCTAACATTTTATGTGCTTGTAGCTGAGAGTCATTCACAACACATACGCTAAGTCCTTTTCATTGTGCAAGGTCTTTGTTTAAAACTTTAGTGTTAACTTTTGGCATCAGCAATGTTTGGTTGTTAGCAAAATATGTCATGAACCATTGGACAGATTTTAATAAAACTCCCTGGGAAGTAATTATTAGTAATTCAAGTAATTATATGTACATCTACAACTGATTGACTTTTGGGGTCAGTTGAATTCAAGATGGCTGACACAGCTAATCAACATTGGCAAACACATAAATGATAATAACTCAGTCAATTAAACATATATCAAGTCAAGATTTTTTTTTTTTGTGTTAGTAGCTTATAGTCATTAACATCACATTCTCTAAGTGTCACATCTTGCAATGTCACATGAGACTGTGCATAAGGATATTTTTTTGTTTGATCAAAACAGCTACATTTCCACCATTTCTCCAACTAAGATGATCTTAGTCTTAACTCTGGCATGAGCCATGAGGGGTGATATGCATCCCCTCAAGGAATGCTAGGCCTTTAATATTATTCAGCTCAGACTTGTGTTGCTGACAAAATGAGACGACCATAAAAATAGTCAAAGTGACAGCATTACAGGGTGGACAGCACAAAAATATACTGAATGATCTGAAGATTAGAGGGAAAAAAAGATTTAAATAGGACTTAAATAGGACTTTTAATTTCTTCTGGGGTTAAAAGGGAGAAAAGAAATCAAACAACACCACACTTTTTGCAGTAAACTGCTCGGGGCATATAAATTGAGTTGCCTTGTTAACAATTGTGACACTTCCCCATTGGGGAGCTGGGAACAGAATACAAGACAAATGGAGTACTTGCTGATTCTTGACTGTGACAGTGCAGAAAGGATGTAAACCAAAGTTTGTCTAAACAGTCCATCTGTAGGTTTGGTAGGAAGTGGTTCGTTATCCTAGTGGCTTCTGCGAAGAAGATTCATAAGAATGAGTTCAGGTAAGAAAGTAATCTTATGGCTCATAGAACCCATTAACCAGCCTGGGTTGTGCTCCATTTCACTTTCAGAAAATGAATGATTCAGTGAAGAAAAGAAAAGAAAAGAAAAGAAGATAAAGAATGAGGAGGAAAAAAAATGTGAAGGGTGAACAGTGAGGCTTTAATGGAAACCCCAGTGTTTTTATCTAATCTGGAACCAAATGTGGTACATCACAACTATGATTTCTTCACTTCCTATCAATTCAAAGAAAAAAAAAAAAAGGGAAAGATAAAACTACAACAAAATGATGGCCCACTGAAATAATGATCAGACACCGTGGGTGATGGTTATGTTGCAGCCTTGGCCAAACCCTTTCAATAATTTACCACCAAAGAAGATTACTGACAGGAACGATCAGACACTCATCACAGGCTCGTCTTTTCACAGAAAAATCTTTAGTCCTTAGAGCAATCCCTGCAAAAATGTTCATAAAGCACCAACTACTTTTTGTTTTGTGTTTGAAAGAGAATCTGTATTTGAACAAAAGTGGGAAATTCAATTAAATGCAGTCTTTGTTTTAGCTACACTTCAAATGTAACATATGAACAGCAGGTCAAAACAAATTTTTTTAAATAAAGAAATACTGCAGTTATGAACACAAGCTCGTTTTTTATAAACAAGTTCAGTCAGGATTATTCTGTAATAAATGGGTGTGCATTTTGGAATAATGGACAAAACCAAAGACACTGTCTACTGTTATTCTGTGTATTTCATAAAAAACAATATGTGAATAAATTTTAGTATAATTGGAATAAAATTACTGTAATTTCATAAGAATCTGTTTGTAACTGAAGTTCGACATATGAGTTGGTCTTTTTCCCTAAAGTGACTGTTGTGAAATGATGCTATATAAATGAACCAATTTAAATTGAATTAAATTGTTGCCTTTGTTGTTGAGTCAGTATAAGAATTACTTTGAACATTATAAGTATATTTATAGTATATAGCCAATACAAATTTCATTGCAGTGGAATTCAAAACCATTTTACAATATATCCTTAAAATGAAAGCTCTGAAATTCATGAATACATATAAGCTTGGACCAGTTACATTTAAATATGTGCCACTATCAAAATCTTTCCTTTGTGAATACAGAAAAGGCTAAAGTTCCCACAAGATAAAATGTTGTAAGATGCTGTGGTAATGATGTGGCTCAAATATAACACTCTCATAAAATCTAACATTTAAAAAAACAACAAAAAAAAACATTACTTTTAATTTTTGGCATAATTTCCATTTCAGTTGCATTTTGGTTTGATTTATGCAGCCAACCTCCACTGGTAGAGATGTGAAGTACAATTCCTAAAAGTTTTCTATACTGCCTATACAGTATGGATAAATTCTTCCTGATTTTAAAGTCACTTGGGACTGCTACATCTATCACCACTGCTTTCTTCTGTATTTTATCTATCACAACAATGTCTAGTTTGTTATATATATATATATATATATATATATATATATATATATATATATATATTGCTCCCTGATAAAACATTATTGTTGTGTCATACCTTTGTCCCAAATAAACAGTGTGAGGGCTTTGACAAGAGAACGCACCCAAGTCTGTATTGCATCTACTAGAGATCATATAATGGAATCTCAAGTTACCTGTGAACACATGATGTAAAAATAACAAATCTGATAAAAAACACCTTCTGGGTGTTGCGTAGAAACAGAGGCTCATTCAACAAATCAAACAGAAGATTCCTCTATCAAATCTCTATCAAACCAAACTGTCAAATAGATTTTCAATAAGCCTGAAAGACATGGTGATGATGCTGGCAGATGTGACCTGTGCCATCTCAAGGTGATTTTGTTTTTATTATCAGCTTCACTGAGGCAGGGCTGAAGGGACCACCACTGCCAGAGTTTCAAAGTAAGATGCCAGAAAAGTTCAGCAGATACCTCTGTGCTTGCGTGGCCACAATGCCATATGCTTCAACTTTAATTATGAGGGACTTTGGGAAGAAGGGACTCTGGGCTGAACTATGAATCACTGCCACTCTGCCTGCCTCATAAGCCCTGTTCTGCTGGAATTAAGGGGGGCAGTCCTGCCCTCACAGGTCTCCCCTTTCTATAAATAATCACTATGTGTTAAATAGACAGGTGACATCAGAGTTTGTTCTCAATTATGGCCTTTTATACATCTAATTCAAATCCAAAAAAAAAAAAGACAATCTTATTGGAATGTGTAAATGTAATGAAGTGCTGAATGTCCAAAGCCATTCTGAAGTGAGCTAATACAGTTATAATCTGTGAAGTATTTTATGAGCTCCAACCTAATTAAAGGTCAATGAGGGTTTAAATTAATACTCTCTATTGCAGCAAAAAAAAAATATATTCTTGTTATATTTTAACAATTTACTGAATGAATCATTGGTGTTAATGTGCAACCAAAATTTTAACTTTAAAACATTTTTTTGTTTGTCTAAAGAAGAAATATTGGATCTTGTTTACAGCTGAAATAATTTCAACCAGTTCATTCATGAAAAAAGAATAAATTTTAATGTTTTCTGCACACCTCAGATTTAAAAGGCTTGAGTCAGATTTACAGAGTATATATATATACATATATATTTATATATCTATAAAGCAAAGACACCTAACAGTGTAGTCAAAACAATTGCCTGGTACGTAAAAGGCTCTAGATATTCACAAACTAAATGTAGATAAGAAAAGTAATCCATGTGTTTCTGAGGTGAGAAGTGAAGCTTTACTTTAGAATGTGTGTTCTGTGTGTGTGAAGGTTGTTGTAGTCAAGTATGATGAGTAATAATGGCAAAACTACAGTAAGTTATGAGCTCCTGATGCCCTTCACCTACCTCTAAAGACAAACAACTCAAACTCCACACCTGTGACAGAAAGGCTTGCTCCACAGTAGATCACAGGGATCGCCATTTATCCACCCAAGGTTGGACTCCAACCTCAAACTTTCCTTTGGCCTGAAACAAACATACTGCTCAGACTGGAAGCAGGCGGCTAAAAAGGCAAGCAGGTCTCTCCCCAGCACCTCCAGGCCTGAGACACCCCCCCTCCCCCCTCCACAACCCCACCCCCCTCGAGAC